>NC_053023.1:448885881-449244308 GCF_003073215.2 Triticum urartu | reverse complement strand
AATTAACCGTAGAGAGAACACCGCGTATGCGGGGAGGGGGAGGCGTACAGAGGGTGGCTAGGAGTAGCCACAGGCAGCAAGGAGGAAGGCATGAGACACCGTAGGGCGCGAGGGAGCACGACCACGACGCGGAAACCGTGAGCTCGCGGGAGATCGGGCGCGGTGGTGCGACGGTCTATGATGGGGGATTGGGGGAAGGAGGGGGAACGTGCGCTCACAGGGGGAGCTCGGGGACGTGCTCGATGAGATGGGGAAGCAGCGGTGGCGGTAGATCGAAGACGACCGACGGCGGCAATCCAAGGACGAAGAAGATGGTGTCGGTGTCGATGCAGGAGCGCTGGGTTCCAACTCGTCCACGTAGTTGACAGAGAAGGAGCCGGAGCATTTACTGGACACGGATCCAAGCGGCGGGGGCGATGGTTGGCATGAGAACAATGACGAACAACGCAGTCATCGCGGAGCTCCCGAGCTCAAAATCGAGTGGAAGAGGAAGAGGGCTATGGGGAAAAGAGGGGGAATCGGTCGAGGCGGTCCTAGGGTTTCATTTAGACGCGTTTATAGGAAACAGGGGGAACGGGTGGCCGCCACGCACACTAAGCCTAGGCCATGGTCATGGATGGCTGCTACACCCGTTCTATGAACAGGAAGATAGGGGAAGACCCCAGGTGGGCTGGGCCTGCACACTGTGGCTTCTAAGGCCCATCTGCTCATTGGATTTTCCTTTATTTTTGTTTCATTTTCTGCCTCTTTTATTCCTTGTGTTTCTAAATTCATTCTGCTAGCACTTGAATTTTGCTAAAGGTGAAAACTGACACATAAATATATACCAAAACAACAGAGCTCCACAAAATGTTTTAGGCCATTTGGGGACGGTCTAAATATTTTTTTATTGTAGTTGGGCCAATTTATATTTTACTAGAGATCAATCGGAGAGCCAAATGATGTTGGATTGAACATGATAGATGATCAGGGAAATTATTCTGAAATCCGAACATTTTAGTTTTATAGTTTGAGGAAACAATAATTTGACTTGCAATTTAAATTTGAATTTTACTTAGGTTTTAATCAGGAGACATTAAGTTTAGCAAAATTGGATGACATGGCATCATTAGTCAGGGATTCACTACAAAAAATACACTTCCATGATGATACGTGTTTGTCACAGTAGGTCGCTTTTTTTGTCATGCATGTACATGCATGACAAATTTATGACAGAATCAAGATAGTCATACCTATGCTATCGTAGAAGTGTTCCATGACATTACCAAAATTATCATCACGGAAGTGTCCACTTCCATGACAATAAATCGCGTGTCACAGAAGTGCTTTTGTCAAGGGTGACCGACACGTGGCATCCACCGTAAGGGAACACCGTTAAGCTATCGGGTCGGGTTTTGGATCCGATAACCCGTTAACAGCCTTGACCAATGGGGATTTTCGACGTGTAAAATCATCATTGGCTAGAGGAAACACGTGTCGGCTCATCGTTGGGACAGATGTTATCCACTCACTGGACAGATGGCGCCTATGATACGTCGACACGTGGCATGGCCCAACAGTGGCCCATTCCTATGAAAAGGCCGGCCTATTTGACTTGGTCAAAACCTGACGGGCCGGCCCATGGAAAGCCTGTTAACGGCCTGTTCGCATACAGCCCATTTACAGCCCGCTAACCTAAGGCCTGTTACGCCCTATCCGAATTAGGCCCAGTAGCGTCATCTGGGCCGTCCAATATGATTCCAGCCCGTTTTCACTTCTGGCCCATGTATAGCCCATGACGTCTTTCAGCCCATATGAGGCCCTTTGTAACTCTTGGCCCATTAGCGGCCCGTGCTGAAACTGGCCCGTAATGAACAGTGTATCACTTTACACCCATTAACGGCCCGTGGTGAAACTGGCCCATAATGAACAGTGTATCACTTTATACCCATTAACGGCCCGTTATTCCGTTGGGCCGTCTCCAGCCCATGTTATCTTTCGGCCTTCTTAGAGCCCATTTATTCTTGGGCTCATTTCCAGCATTCGTTTACTTACGGCTCGTTACTGTCATTTTCTGCTTGTGAGCCAAATTCAACCCGTGGTTACAGTCGGCCCGTTTGTGGTCCGTTAATACGTTGGGCCGTTTTCATAGCATCATAGAATACGGCCTATTAACGATGGCCTGTTATGGTCGGCCCATGAACAGACGATTCCAACTCTAGCCCGTTTACGGCCAGAATGCGATCTGTTTGGCCCATGTTTGGCCAATCGATCATACGGCCCGTATAAGGCCCATTGATGATATGGCCCGTAGAAGGCCCATTGATCATATGGCCCGTAGAAGGCCCATTGTTACTACGGCCCGTAGAAGGCCCACTGTTTCTACGGCCCGTAGAAGGCCCACTGTTTCTACGGCCCGTAGAATGCCCATTGTTTCTATGGCCCGGAGGAGGCCCAGTGTCACTACAGTAAATATTAGCCCATGGTTATTGTGGCCTAGTTTTAAAAAATAGGTTATTGCAGCCACTAGCAAACCGCAGAAAAAGAACCGCACTGACTACAAGCAAACAAATAAACAAGACAACAAGGAAATAAATAAGCAAGCAACTTACACTAGGCTATCACAGCTATTACACATATTACATCCACTGGGCATCAAAGTTCGCCACCAGTGCAAATATAGGGAACACAGCAGCATATAAATGTCGAAGCAAAACAAGTCCAGAACTTAAACCACTTCAGAAGAGCTCAAGAAACAATATCCTGGGTACCCATAATGCTGGCAAGACGCTTAGAAAGCTTATTAAGTTTCTCTTGTTTGGCGCTTAAGTCCTGCAGCGCTTGCTGTTGCACCAGAAAGTATGCATCTGAATTCTGCAGGGACTTCCTCAGTCCTTCGGCTTCCTGTCGCATAACATCTGATCGATGTCTTTCAACTTGAAGTTGAGACTCAAGAAGCCAAACTGATTCAGGCAATGAGTTCGAAGTGCTGGTGCCAGCAGTGGTAGCCAGTAACTCGAACACTACATCAAGACAGGACTTTGGGGTTGTCTTAGTGTCTTCAATATAGTTTTTATCAGCTTTCTTGGAGACCAACAGGGATGTCTCACTATCTTGTACCTTATCTGCATTACTTCCTTTACCATTGCATAACAGGGTACTCTTCTCCAATATTTTATCCGCGTTCTAAAATAGAAACAAACAAACACATCTCAGGTTTACAATGTAGTATATGAAACTCATTTTGGTAAACCAGTTCAGTAGTAAGGTGGACAGGATAACAACATGAAACAAACATATATCTATGTAGTATGGTCACTGTATGGTCTATATCATTCTAGTTTATGTTGCCAAATCAAGATAGATACAGTTCGAATCATATCTATTTAAGACAAAGCAGCATAGATAGAATATAAGTGTGGGAAACTATACAGCAATAACAACACTTGTAATGTGCATGGCATGAGAACATAACTGTTTATTCAATTGAAACTGAAATCAACATAGAGCAAGTTACAACAGCAAACAGCCAAACACGCTGAAGAAACAGGTTTAAAACATACCTGTTGCGCCATTGGAGTTTCAATTGCATCCTTCAAATTTGAAATTAGTTGGTATTAGTAAATACAGTGATGCAGGAGCAAAGTAGTATGAACCATAGCTACGGAACCTGACCTGAGAACAATTCTTCTTCTGCTTTAAGCGTTGACTTCGGGTTCGGAGTTGTGGTCCTTGTGATTTGGGCATTGCAGTTGCCTTACTAACTGCTCGTGTTTGGGTGCTTTGTGGTGGAGACGGTGCTGTGTCAATGGGAACTGGGTGTCTATCTGCTGGGGTCGGGGTTAGAAGGGGTGTAGCTAGTTCTCTGTCCAACTGGGTAGGGGTACAATCTACATGAGTGTGGGTTATGTGTGGTGGGGCTGGTTCTTGGGCAAGTACAACCATGGTTCTATCTAGATCAACAGGTAGCACGATCTTTTCTGAAGACCGTGTTTTTACTCCCACAGATACTGCCATCACTCCCTCCAATTGAAATGGATGATAAACAAGAAAAGTAATTGAATGTACAGACATTGTAAGATAGACAGGTGCAATGGATAGTAGGGAAGAAAACAGGGCATGAAATAATTCACATTTATGTTGTCTAAGCAAACAGAATAAGAGGACATAATTTCACATATATGATGGCTAATTAAACAGGATAGCATGACACAATTTCACATGTATGATGGCTAACTAAATAGGATAGAATGACATACTTCAAAATATGATGACTATGTAAACATGATTACATGATATAACTATACGATGTGTCTATTAAAGTGGTTGGCATGCCATAAATCACAAACATGCCGTCGATGGAAACATGATGGCATGATATAATTCACAGATAGAATGACATAATTTAAATATGATGACTATGTAAATAGGATGAGATGATATAACTACATTATGTCTTTAGAAAATGGGTTGGCATGCCATAATTCAGATACATGCTGTCTATGTAAACATCATGGCATGAAATAATTCAAATATATGATTTATATACTAAGGAAGTGAGCAGAGGGCAATCGCATATATGATGTGTCAACTAAGGAGATGGCATTCAATATTGTGTATATGATGTAAAAACTAAGCATTGCAATACAACATATGCATTATATGAGTAATATAACCCTGCCAAGTTTGAGCATACACCTCAGGGGGATAATAGGACTGGTCATCTGCCTCTGAATCCTCCTCTGAAGAGCTATCTGTAACCAGCAAGATATCTGCTTCAGCAGGTAGCATTGTCTGCTCTGAAGACCTTGTTTTCACTCCAGATTTCTCCATCACCAATTCAAATGGCTGATGCACAGGAAGAGCAGTTGAATATACAAACATTGTCGACAAAAGCAATGAGAAATAGAAAAAAAGGACGGCATGATATAATTCACATATATGACGCTTGCCTAAAGAGCATGGCATTGCATAATTCACATACATAATGCCTTGCAACAAGATAACATTGCATAATTCACATATATAATGTCTTGCAACAAGATGGCATTGCATAATTCACATATATGGTAATTAGACACTAAACAGGTGGCATTCACACAAAGCATGTCTAAACTAAGCAAATGACATAGCAATGCAAGATACCATACGCACGATATGAGCAACATAACCCTGCCAAGTTAGGGCATGCACCTTGGGGGGGAAATATGACTAGTCATATGTCTCTGAATCCTCCTCTGAGGAGCTATCGGTAACCAGCAAGACATGTGCTTCGCCAGATAGCATTGTCTGCTCTGAAGACCTTGTTTCCACTCCAGATTCTTCCATGACCGTGCCAAATGGCTGATGCACAGGAAGAGTAATTGAATGTACTAAAATTGTTGACAAATTTAACATGTAATAAAAAAATGATGGCATGATATAATTCACATATAAGATGACTGGCTAACCAGGGTGGCATTGCAAAATTCACATATATGATGCCTGGCTAGGAAAGATGGCATTGCATGATTCGCATATACGATAAAGAAACTAAACAGATGGCATTGACACAAAGCATGTCTAAACTAAGCATATGACATCTTTAATGTATACAGTAAGCAATGCAAGGCACCATATGCATGATATTACCAACGTCAGCATGCCAAGTTAGAGCAAAGACCTCATGGGGTAAATAGGAGTGGTCTTCTCCTTCTGAATCCCCCTCATAACAGTTATCTTCCTCTTGATTACGATCCAAAATGGGTGGAGGGGGGGCTGCCTTTGCGCCCACCATGGAACAACGTCTACATGAAATTTTATTGCCATGCAAGGCTCTTCTCTTTTGCTCTATATGATCAGTTCCATTGTGTACAATAACTGGCATGCATAGGAATAAAACATAGTGGGATTATGTAAGGAGTGCATGCACAAATCCAGAGTGATGGTAGCAAACTGTGGATAGACCCAAAACCAATGATAGCAGGCAGATAATAGCTTTAGTTAAAAAATACAGATAATGGATCCTTTAATGTTTGTTTGCACCCAACATGAAACTCATAGTAGACACCGGAGATTAACCAGATAGTAGACATATAGTACTAATTGCTGCCCCAATATGTACCCCACAACCATTTAAAAACTCAAGTTTCAGCACTAGTTTAGACCTGACCCGGAGTCTAATAGGTGAACACGACGATAATGTAGCATGTCATCATATTAAGCGATGCATAACGTAAGCAGACACGGAAGAGTGCGACCTCTCTTGCGGACCCGTGTAGTCCTCAAGGTCATCTGCTCAGTTGATGATGGTAATGCAGTTGTTGTGGCTGCCGACGGCGAGGAAGAAGATCTGAGGCGGCGAAAGAAAGTCTGGAGAGCGGATCCCTGCTGTGGTGAACCCTTCCGTTGTTGGAGCAGCTGAGCTAGGGTGGAACACAGCGCCGCAGGAGCAGGACAAACCACACAAGGTTTTCTTTGACACATATCTATAACATAAGTAATTGAGTAAGGGCTTGTTTGAATTTGAGGATTCTAACAATGCAAGGATAGGAAATAGACAGGAATAGGATAGGAATGCACGTGCAAAACAGAGAATTTAAAAACACAGGATTTCTGCCAATCCGGGTGTTTGATTCACAACAATTGGAAGATCATAGGATGCAAAAAAGCATGGTGAGATTAAGTCAAACCACAAGAAAATGTACGGTTATAATGCTATTATGCTACTATCTCTTAGTCTTGTGCTTGATAAATAGAAATATGAAAAGGAGAAGAAGTGGAAATTAGAATTCCTACAGTTTTTCTTTCAAGGAGACACTAAAGGAACAAATCCTACAGTTTTCCTTTGCTCCATTCCTTTGCACCAAATTCATGAAAAGTAGTACCATAGGAAACTTTCCAATTCCAATGTTTTTCATTCACTTTTCCTTTCAAGCACTGGCGATTCTAGTAGGCAGGCTTGAGCAAGGAAAATCCTACACTAAAAAAATGTTTTTGTGCTACTTCTATTACTTTGGAGCTAGGCCACTGCCATACTAGCTCAACTCCCACGCCCATCGACAAATGCACAGCTCAAACATGCAGAGATAAATAATGATGGCATTCAAGAGAGTCCATCACGGATAGCTAAGTTGCCTGGTACCTCACTGCTTGTCATATAGTAGGATAAAATAATCGTATTTCCCGTTACTACGAGTGCTTAGTGGACAATATATATAACATGTAGAGTAAAAAAGAGATGCAACAAGTGTACAACCTCTTTGGCGAAGCCATGTCGATCTCAGCGTGATTGGGTTGGCCGGTGAGGATGCTCCGGCTGACTTGGCTGTCGGAGGAGGGGAAGAAGATCTTAGGCGTCTGGAGATGGAGCCCGAGGTACTGCTCCGCTGTGATGGAGGGTTTCGTCGTTGGAGCAGCTCCGGTGAGTTGTACCACGCCGAGGCTGAAGCAGGACAAGAGAGACAATGAACAATGTTAACCTGAGTGGAATTATAATAGCATCTCCAATACATGATGTAAAATACATAAACACAAAGTGCTAGATGTAAAATACATCAGCCGCTCATCTCTGAACTTAACTGTCGAAACTGAATTTAACTATCGAAACTGAACTTAACTGTCGAAACCGAACTTAACTGTTGAAACTGAATTTTGCTATCGAAACTGAATTTTGCTGTTGAAACTGAACGCACTAGCAAGGTGAGGCTACACGTCGGTCGACTGACTTTTTCATCTCTGTTCAGTCGATTTTGCAGCCATTGGATACGAAATCAAGGGCCTGCGGTTCATCTTCAACCTCCACCCCCCTGAGCCGGCCAAACAACAGCCCCCCGCCGCCCGCGGCCGGCGGTGCGCCACCCCACCCGCTCCGAAAATACTCCCCACCGCTGGTCCGCCGCCGCCCCGGACATCCCTCTAGCCCCCCCTCCCCGTGCCGAGCTTTTTCTCCGGCGATCCCCACGCCACCGCCCCGCCAATGCCCCGCCACCGCCGGCGACCACCGCCCCCATCCTGAACCCTAAGATAGATAGTGGGGTACCTCTCCGGCGAGCCCCCCTCCCCGCTGCGGCTGGTTCTTCCTTCACCCCGGCGGCATCGGAGTGAAGTGTAGCTAAATCGGAGCAGCATCGCAAGCAAGAGCAAGAGCGAGAGCAGCAGCGCGGGAAAGAGAAATAGCAAGAGCAGACCAGGCAGGGGACCGAGAGCAAGAGCAGAGCAGCAGCGAGAGCGAGAGCTAAAGCAGCAGCAGGTCCTACTGATGTGGACGTCGCCGCCGAGGGAGCGACGCCGTGGAGGAAGTGGCCGGCGACGCTGCCGTGGATGGAGCCGCGCCGTGTTGGCTCGGGACCGAGCGCCGGCAGCACCGTGAGATCGAATCAACAAGAAAATGTGGCGATTAGTGTACAACCTCTTTGGTGGCGCCGATTAGGCCATAGCTTCATCTGAGGAAACGATGATGATGATGATCTTCCGGTGGTGCAGGTGAAGACGGCGGTGTGGGAATGGAGGTGGCGCGAAAGACGAGGGGAACGTTGGGGCAGCTCCTCGGAGGTGGAGGACGGGGTGGCGGAACCGGCGGGACGATGAGATCGATGACGGATCCTCATCCAGTATGGTGGATTAGGGACGTCGAGGTGTTGCTGTGGACGACGTTGTCGGGAAAGAGGCTCCGGTTGGGTGGCGGACGGAGCAGGGTGTGGGGTTTCGTCGCGGGTTTTCGCGGCCTCGGTGTACGAATGGGTGGGCGGATGGGATGGCAGTGGGGAACCATGGCTTAGAGACGCGCTTGTCCGAAATGTGGGGTAAGTTATGAAAGTACCCCCACCGATTTGAGGCGGTTCTTTCAGTTCAGGGGTACCACGGGCATTTCGCGTGTCGGGATTTCACAGGAGGTGGGAGTTTTCGTGCGCGTTGTAATTTCGGAAGAGCATGGCGCGGGTTGAGATGGAGGGAGTTGTCGGAGCACAACGAGACGAAGATATATCTTAAATATTTCGGGTTAACAAGGCGTGGGTTGAAGAGGCAGGAGTTTCCCAACACGATAGACAGAGACGCTAGCTTGAATTTTCGGCATAACAAGGCGCGGCTTGAAATTTCAGAAGAACAAGCTTAACGTGTACCCCAAAAAAAATACAATTTGCACCTCAACACGCACAACACACACACAAACACCATTTAGACTAGAGTAAGGTACACGTGCATTGCACGCATGAGATTTGGCAACCAAATTATGAATAAATACCACATTATAGCATGCAAGATTTGATTCATATATGCATGATGTAGATGTTTGTTTAATTCTTATAGTTCATTTCATTCAAAATCATCTAGTTTTTATAAGAAAGCTAATCTATTTTAAGATTCATGGAATTGTGCGTCGTAAGACATAAAGTAAAAACAAATAATGGCAAATCATGTAGAAAAATATTTGGGCAATTCTGATACGGAAGATTCTAAAACAAATAAGAAGTGCTTGTGTTTTGATGTTTGTGCATTATGCTTAAGTTCCACCATGGAGTCTTCTATATTAAACATGTGGCGAAATCTGGTGGAATCTAGATGATATCCAACGGCCAGTAGTGCTCAAATTTTCCATCTTTGGACCATCGGATTCGCCTCATCCAACGACCATCTTTCAAAGTTAAAGTTACCCGCACACAATATAAAAAATATATAAAATATAATATATATATAGGGGTATAGATATAGATATGTGATGCAAAAGCCGCCCATCATCTCCAATTAGAATAGTGTGTCCATGCACGGATGCGACGTGGACAAATGATGTCTGCCATCGCTATCTCAAATTCAAATCAGTCTGACCTTCTTCAATGTGTATACATTACAACATGCTCGTTTCCAAACCACACCGCGTAGATCTCCGTTATATTCATGCATGCATGGGTTTCAAACATCAGGATATCTTATTCAAATATTTGAATTCAACTTTACACTGATTGTGACCTCACCTATTGAGCTATTCTTTTACACCCACACAGTAGTCTTCTCTTTATAATTGTACCACTAACCTTCTCTCGTGCATGCATGCACCCACACTACCAGTCGGCATTATCCATCGCACGCATGCAATCTTTTTCTTCAGGTCGGTCTCCCATGAAGGTGCTGAAGGAAATATGCCCTAGAGGCAATAATAAAGTTATTATTTATTTCCTTATATAATGATAAAAGTTTATTATTCATGCTAGAATTGTATTAACCGGAAACATAATACATGTGTGAATACATAGACAAACAGAGTGTCACTAGTATGCCTCTACTCGACTAGCTCGTTAATCAGAGATGGTTATGTTTCCTAATGATGGACAAAGAGTTGTCATTTGATTAACGGGATCACATCATTAGTTGAATGATCTTATTGACATGACCCATTCCATTAGATTAGCACCCGATCGTTTAGTATGTTGCTATTGCTTTCTTCATGACTTATACATGTTCCTATGACTATGAGATTATGCAACTCCTGTTTGCCGGAGGAACACTTTGTGTGCTACCAAACATCACAACGTAACTGGGTGATTATAAAGGAGCTCTACAGGTGTCTCCAAAGGTACATGTTGGGTTGGCGTATTTCGAGATTAGGATTTGTCACTCTGATTGTCGGAGAGGTATCTCTGGGCCCTCTCGGTAATGCACATCACTTAAGCCTTGCAAGCATTACAACTAATGAGTTAGTTGTGGGATGATGTATTACGGAACGAGTAAAGAGACTTGCCGGTAACGAGATTGAACTAGGTATGGGATACCGATGATCGAATCTCAGGCAAGTAACATACCGATGACAAAGGGAACAACGTATGTTGTTATGCGGTCTGACCGATAAAAGATCTTCGTAGAATATGTAGGAGCCAATATGAGCATCCAGGTTCTGCTATTGGTTATTGACCGGAGATGTCTCTCGGTCATGTCTACATTGTTCTCGAACCCGTAGGGTCCGCACACTTAAGGTTACGATGACAGTTATATTATGAGTTTATGCATTTTGATGTACCGAAGGTTGTTCGGAGTCCCGGATGTGATCACTGACATGACGAGGAGTCTCGAAAAGGTCGAGACATAAATATTGATATATTGGAAGCCTATGTTTGGATATCGGAAGTGTTCCGGGTGAAATCGGGATTTTACCGGAGTAACGGGAGGTTAACGGAACCCCCCGGGAAGTATATGCGCCTTAGTGGGCCTTAGTGGAAGAGAGGAGAGGTGGCTAGAGATGGGCCGCGCGCCCCTCCCCCCCTTTGGTCCGAATAGGACAAGGAGAGGGGGCCGGCCCCCCTTCCTCCTCTCTCTCCTCTTTTCCCCCCTCCGTGAATCCTATTCCAACTAGGAAAGGGGGGGAGTCCTACTGCCGGAAGGAGTAGGACTCCTCCTGGCGCGCCACCTCTTGGCCGGCCAGCCCCCCCTTTGAGCCTTTATATACGGAGGCACGGGGCACGGTCGAGCCGTGGAGACGTACGACTACATCAACCAAGTTAACGCTTTCGTTGTCGATCTACAAGGGTACATAGATCACACTCTCCCCCTCTTGCTGCTAGGCATCACCATGATCTTGCGTGTGCGTAGGAATTTTTTTGAAATTACTACGAAACCCAACAGTAGTATCAGAGCCTAGGTTTTATGTGTTGATGTTATATGCACGAGTAGAACACAAGTGAGTTGTGGGCGATATAAGTCATACTGCTTACCAGCATGTCATACTTTGGTTCGGCGGTATTGTTGGACGAAGCGGCCCGGACTGACATTACACGTACGCTTACGCGAGACCGGTTCTCCCGACGTGCTTTGCACAAAGGTGGCTAGCGGGTGACAGTTTCTCCAACTTTAGTTGAACCGAGTGTGGCTACGCCCGGTCCTTGCGAAGGTTAAAACAGCACCAACTTGACAAACTATCGTTGTGGTTTTGATGTGTAGGTAAGATTGGTTCTTGCTTAAGCCCATAGCAGCCACGTAAAACTTGCAACAACAAAGTAGAGGACGTCTAACTTGTTTTTGTAAGGCATGTTGTGATGTGATATGGTCAAGACATGATGCTAAATTTTATTGTATGAGATGATCATGTTTTGTAACCGAGTTATCGGCAACTGGCAGGAGCCATATGGTTGTCGCTTTATTGTATGCAATGCAATCGCGCTGTAATGCTTTACTTTATCACTAAGCGGTAGCGATAGTCATGGAAGCATAAGATTGGCGAGACGACAACGATGCTACGATGGAGATCAAGGTGTCGCGCCGGTGACGATGGTGATCACGACGGTGCTTCGGAGATGTAGATCACAAGCACAAGATGATGATGGCCATATCATATCACTTATATTGATTGCATGTGATGTTTATCTTTTATGCATCTTATCTTGCTTTGATTGACGGTGGCATTATAAGATGATCTCTCACTAATTATCAAGAAGTGTTCTCCCTGAGTATGCACCGTTGCGAAAGTTCTTCGTGCTGAGACACCACGTGATGATTGGGTGTGATAGGCTCTACGTTCAAATACAATGGGTGCAAAACAGTTGCACACGCGGAATACTCAGGTTATACTTGACGAGCCAAGCATATACAGATATGGCCTTGGAACACGGAGACCGAAAGGTCGAGCGTGAATCATATAGTAGATATGATCAACATAGCGATGTTCACCAATGAAACTACTCCATCTCACGTGATGATCGGACATGGTTTAGTTGATTTGGATCACGTAATCACTTAGAGGATTAGAGGGATGTCTATCCAAGTGGGAGTTCTTAAGTAATATGATTAAATTGAACTTAAATTTATCATGAACTTAGTCATGGTAGTATTTTGCAAAATTATGTTATAGATCAATAGCTCGCGTTGTTGCTTCCCTGTGTTTATTTTGATATGTTCCTAGAGAAAATTGTGTTGAAAGATGTTAGTAGAAATGATGCGGATTGGATCCGTGGTCTGAGGTTTATCCCCATTGCTGCACAGAAGAATTATGTCCTTGATGCACCGCTAGGTGACAGACCTATTGCAGGAGCAGATGCAGACGTTATGAACGTTTGGCTAGCTCAATATGATGACTACTTGATAGTTTAGTGCACCATACTTAAATGGCTTAGAATCGGGACTTCAAAGACGTTTTGAACGTCATGGACCATATGAGATGTTCCGGGAGTTGAAGTTAATATTTCAAGAAAATACCCGAGTTGAGAGATATGAAGTCTCCAACAAGTTCTGTAGCTAAAAGATGGAGGAGAATCGCTCAACTAGTGAGCATGTGCTCAGATTGTCTGGGTACTACAATCGTTTGAATCAAGTGGGAGTTAATCTTCCAGATAAGATATTGATTGATAGAATTCTCTAGTCACCATCACCAAGTTAGTAGAACTTCGTGATGAACTATAATATGCAAGGGATAACGGAAACATCTCCCAAGCTCTTCGTGATGCTGAAATCAACGAAGGTAGAAACCAAGAAAAACATCATGTGTTGATGGTTGACAAGACCACTAGTTTCAAGAAAAGGGCAAAGGGAAGAAGGGGAACTTCAAGAAGAACGGCAAGCAAGTTGCTGCTCAAGTGAAGAAGCCCAAGACTAATCCTAAGCTTAAGACCAAGTGCTTCTACTGCAAAGGGACTGGTCACTGGAAGCAGAACTACCCCAAGTGATTGGCGGATAAGAAGGATGGCAAAGTGAACATAAGTATATTTGATATACATGTTATTGATGTGTACTTTACTAGTGTTTATAGCAACCCCTCAGTAATAGATACTAGTTCAGTTGCTTAGATTAGTAACTCGAAACGGGAGTTGCAGAATAAACAGAGACTAGTTAAGGGTGAAGTGACGATGTGTGTTGGAAGTGGTTCCAAGATTGATATGATCATCATCGCACACTCCCTATACTTTTGGGATTAGTGTTGAACCTAAATAAGTGTTATTTGGTGTTTGCGTTGAGCATGAATATGATTTGATCATGTTTATTGTAATATGATTATTCATTTAAGTAAGAGAATAAATTGTTGTTCTGTTTACATGAATAAAACCTTATATGGTTACACACCCAATGAAAATAGTTCGTTGGATCTCGATCGTAGTAATACACATAATCATAATATTGAAACCAAAAGATGCAAAGTTAATAATGATAGTGCAACTTATTTGTGGCACTGCTGTTTAGGTCATATTGGTGTAAAGCGCATGAAGAAACTCCATGCTGATGGGCTTTTGGAATCACTTGATTATGAATCATTTGATGCTTGCAAACCATGCCTCATGGGCAAGATGACTAAGACTCCGTTCTCTGGAACAATGGAGCGAGCAACAAATTTGTTGGAAATCATACATACTGATGTATGTGGTCCGATGAATATTGAGACTCGCGAAAGGTATCATTATTTTCTGATCTTCACAGATGATTTGAGCAGATATGAGTATATCAACTTGATGAAACATAAGTCTGAAACATTTGAAAAGTTCAAAGAATTTTAGAGTGAAGTGGAAAATCATCGTAACAAGAAAATAAAGTTTCTACGATCTGATCGTGGAGAAGAGTATTTGAGTTATGAGTTTGGTCTTCAGTTAAAACAATGTGAAATAGTTTCACTACTCACGCCACCTGGAACACCACAGCATAATGGTGTGTCTGAACATCATAACCGTACTTTATTAGATATGGTGCGACCTATGATGTCTCTTACCGATCTACCACTATCATTTTGGGTTTATGCATTAAAGACAACTACATTCATGTTTAAAAGGGCACCATCTAAGTCCGTTGAGACGACACAATCTGAACTGTTGTTTGGCAAGAAACCAAAGTTGTCGTTTCTTAAAGTTTGGGATTGTGATGCTTATATGAAAAAGTTTCATCCTGATAAGCTCAAACCCAAATCGGAGAAATATGTCTTCATAGGATACCCAAAGGAGACTATTGGGTACACCTTCTATCACAGATCCGAAGGCAAGACATTCGTTGCTAAGAATGGATCCTTTCCAGAAAAGGAGTTTCTCTCGAAAGAAGTGAGTGGGAGGAAAGTAGAAAACTTGATAAGGTAATTGTACCATCTCCCTTATTGGAAAGTAGTTCATCACAGAAATCTGTTCTTGTGACTACTACACCAATTAGTGAGGAAGCTAATGATGATGATCATGTAACTTCAGATCAAGTTACTACCGAATCTCGTAGGTAAACCAGAGTGAGATCCGCACCAGAGTGGTACGGTAATCCTGTTCTGGAAGTCATGTTACTAGACCATGATGAACTTGCGAACTATGAAGAAGCGATGGTGAGCCCACATTCCGCAAAATGTCTTGAGGCCATGAAATCTGAGATGGGATCCATGTATGAGCACAAAGTATGGACTTTGGTTGACTTGCCCGATGATCGGAAAGCCATAGAAAATAAATGTGTCTTCAAGAGGAAGACGGACGCTGATTGTAGTGTTACTATCTACAAAGCTAGAATTGTCGCAAAAGGTTTTCGACAAAGTTCAAGGTGTTGACTACGATGAGATTTTCTCACTCGTATCGATGCTTAAAAGTCTGTCCAAATCATGTTAGCAATTGCCGCATTTTATGAAATCTGGCAAATGGATAACAAACTACAATCCTTGATGGATTTCTTAAAGAAAGAGTTGTATATGATGCAACCAGAAGGTTTTGTCAATCCTAAAGGTGCTAACAAAATAAGCAAGCTCCAGCGATCCATATATGGACTGGTGCAAGCATCTCGGAGTTGGAATAAACACTTTGATAGTATGATCAAAGCATATAGATTTATACAGACTTGCGGTGAAGCCTGTATTTACAAGAAAGTGAGTGGGAGCACTACAACATTGATAAGTATATGTGAATGACATATTGTTGATCGGAAATAATGTAGAATTATTCTGCAAAGCATAAAGGAGTGTTTGAAAGGAGTTTTTTTTCAAAGAAAGACCTCGGTGAAGCTGCTTATATATTGAGCATCAAGATCTATAGAGATAGATCAAGACGCTTGATAAGTTTTTTGCAATGAGTACATACCTTGACAAGATTTTGAAGTAGTTCAAAATGGAACAGTCATAGAAAGGGTTCTTACCTGTGTTACAAGTTATGAAATTGAGTAAGACTCAAAGCCCGACCACGGCAGAACATAGAAAGAGAATGAAAGTCATTCCCTATGCCTCAGCCATAGGTTCTATAAAGTATGCCATGCTGTGTACCAGATCTATTGTATACCCTACACTGATTTTGGCAAGGGAGTACAATAGTGATCTAGGAGTAGATCACTGGACAGAGGTCAAAATTATCCTTAGTGGAATAAGGATATGTTTCTCGATTATGGAGGTGACAAAAGGTTCATCGTAAAGAGTTACATCGATGCAAGTTTTGACAATGATCTAGATAACTTTAAGTCTCAATCTGGATACATATTGAAAGTGGGAGCAATTAGCTAGAGTAGCTCCGTGCAGAGCATTGTTGACATAGATATTTGCAAAATACATACGGATCTGAATATGGCAGACCTGTTGACTAAAATTCTCTCACAAGCAAAACATGATCACAGCTTAGTACTCTTTGGGTGTTAATCACATAGCGATGTGAACTAGATTACTGAATCTAGTAAACCCTTTGGGTGTTGGTCACATGGCGATGTGAACTATGGGTGTTAATCACATGATGATGTGAACTATCGATATTAATCACATGGTGATGTGATCTAGATTATTGACTCTAGTGCAAGTGGGAGACTGAAGGAAATATGCCCTAGAGGCAATAATAAAGTTATTATTTATTTCCTTATATCATGATAAAAGTTTATTATTCATGCTAGAATTGTATTAACTGGAAACATAATACATGTGTGAATACATAGACAAATAGAGTGTCACTAGTATGCCTCAACTTGACTAGCTCGTTAATCAAAGATGGTTATGTTTCCTAACCATGGACAAAGAGTTGTCATTTGATTAACGGGATCACATCATTAGTTGAATGATCTGATTGACATGACCCATTCCATTAGCTTAGCACCCGATCGTTTAGTATGTTGCTATTGCTTTCTTCATGACTTATACATGTTCCTATGACTATGAGATTATGCAACTCCCGTTTGCCGGAGGAACACTTTGTGTGCTACCAAACGTCACAACGTAACTTGGTGATTATAAAGGAGCTCTACAGGTGTCTCCAAAGGTACATGTTGGGTTGGCGTATTTCGAGATTAGGATTTGTCACTCCGATTGTCGGAGAGGTATCTCTGGGCCCTCTCGGTAATGCACATCACTTAAGCCTTGCAAGCATTACAACTAATGAGTTAGTTGCGGGATGATGTATTACGGAACGAGTAAAGAGACTTGCCGGTAACGAGATTGAACTAGGTATGGGATACCGACGATCGAATCTCGGGCAAGTAACATACCGATGACAAAGGGAACAACGTATGTTGTTATGCGGTCTGACCGATAAAAGATCTTCGTAGAATATGTAGGAGCCAATATGAGCATCCAGGTTCCGCTATTGGTTATTGACCGGAGACGTGTCTCGGTCATGTCTACATTGTTCTCGAACCCGTAGGGTCCGCACGCTTAAGGTTACGATGATAGTTATATTATGAGTTTATGCATTTTGATGTACCGAAGGTTGTTCGGAGTCCCGGATGTGATCACGGACATGACCAAGAGTCTCGAAATGGTCGATACATAAAGATTGATATATTGGAAGCCTATGTTTGGATATCGGAAGTGTTTCGGGTGAAATCGGGATTTTACCGGAGTACCGGGAGGTTACCGGAACCCCGCGAGAAGTATATGGGCCTTAGTGGGCCTTAGTGGAAGAGAGGAGAGGTGGCCAGAGATGGGCCACGCGCCCCTCCCCCCTTTGGTCCGAATAGGACAAGGAGAGGGGGCCGGCCCCCCTTCCTCCTCTCTCTCCTCTTTTCCCCCCTCCGCGAATCCTATTCCAACTAGGAAAGGGGGGAGTCCTACTCCCGGAAGGAGTAGGACTCCTCCTGGCGCGCCATCTCTTGGCCGGCCAGCCCCCCCTTTGAGCCTTTATATACGGAGGCACGGGGCACCCCTAGAGACACAAGTGGATCCACGTGATCATATTCTTAGCCGTGTGCAGTGCCCCCTTCCACCATAGTCCCCGATAATATTGTAGCAGTGTTTAGGCGAAGCCCTGCGACGGTAGTACATCAAGATCGTCACCACGCCGTCGTGCTGACGGAACTCTTCCCCGACACTTTGCTGGATCGGAGTCTGGGGATCGTCATCGAGCTGAACGTGTGCTAGAACTCGGAGGTGTCGTAGTTTCGGTGCTTGATCGGTCGAGCCGTGGAGACGTACGACTACATCAACCAAGTTAACGCTTCCGTTGTCGATCTACAAGGGTACGTAGATCACACTCTCCCCCTCTCGTTTCTAGGCATCACCATGATCTTGCGTGTGCGTAGGAATTTTTTTGAAATTACTACGAAACCCAACAGGTGCACACCAACACACATCCCCCTCTCCATCATATCAGGCATTCTTTATCTCTCACGCGTGCATGTGCAACGATCGATGTTCCTCTATGTATGTGTGTATATAGCTAGGTCTTTCATAGTTTTCCACACAAACCGATCAATCGATATATCTAGTGAGGTCTCACCCTCTTCCCACATCCACATCGATCAATCTATACCTCTCTATATAGGATTAACATATATAGATAATACACCCACATTAATTATGTATCCAACTTCCCCCTCTCAGCATCCATGCCTTCCGCTTCATCTCTCAGACGCGTGCACAATGGCGAAGACAGGGGGCAGTAAGGGCCCTGCCCCCCTCCCCCCTAACATCACTATATATCAAGGCTAATATGAATGTGATCATTAGACAATTGCTGCTAAAAATGGTTTAAGTTCATGAATTGACCGTCCTCGTAAAGGATTAGAAATGCTTGGCCCCCTAGCTCATTTATTTTTCATGGCTCCACCACAGCGCGCATCAGCGCACGTGTTCGCCCTCTCTCTCTAAATATCGATCTCGCACTTGTGCATTCCTTCATAGTCTCCCTCCACTCGGCCCCTCACACCATCTTCTAGCCCCCCACAGGATTTTGCCACATGTACAATCTAGCAGACTCTATGGTTGAACTTAAGCATAATGCACAAACCTCAAAACAACAATGGTTCTCTTTTGTTCTAGAATCTTCCGTATCATAACTGCCCTAACTTTTTTCTAGCTGAATTGCCATTATTTGTTTTTACTTTATGCTTTACAATGCACAATTCCATGAATCATAAAATAGATTAAGGGCTTCTTTGATTCAAAGGATTCTCAAAGGAATTTTGGAGGATTCTAATCATTAGGAATTTTTTCTATCTTGGTTGTTTGATTCGTAGGATTGTAAACCATAGGAATTTTTCCATATGATTCATTTGCACTACATTTCATAGGAAACATCCCATCCACTCAAACCTCTTTGAAAGAATTCTGCATTTTTTCTATGCACAATCAAACACTCGTACAATCCTGTAGGATTCAAGACGACATTCCACTATTCCCGCGTTCTAATAAAGACGACATCCCTTGTTTTTCCTATTCCCGCGTTCTTAGCTTTTTTATAAAAACTAATTGATTTTGAATGAGATGAACTATAAGAATTAAACAAAGGGCTACATCAGGCATATATGACTCAGAGCTTACATGCTATAGTGTGGTATTTATTCATAATTTGGTTGCAAAATCTGATGCGTGCAATGCACGTGTACCTTACTAGTACTTCGAGTATGTACAAAACACGTAAATTAGAATACCAATGGCACGCTACACAGTGTCTCTCTTACAGTTCATGAAGCCACGTGGCACATGTGTAGGCGTTGTCGCGACCTCCTTGCATGAATTGATCACAGTGACGTGCTACTGGTTCCAGAAGAATGTACTCGTCCTCCCTGAGCCATACTGGCGGTACATGCACGAAGCGAAGATGTGCACGCACGCCATGCACACACTCATTCCTCGCATGCACACGCGGGTACACGGGCGGACGCAATTTTGTACCAAGATCCACCCCATGTGATAATTTGACGCATGTAAAGTCGTTAACTTCATTGATGGTCAATTAATACAGCGCATGCAAATTGAGTGGACGTGCGGGCGGAAGAAAGACATTATTACTCCATTGCACGCATGCGAGTAGTTAAATCGTGGGTTGCTCGTAGTACTTCCATTGGTCTCCTTCGTATTTTATGCCAATTTTTGACAGTAACATAATATTTATGCATTTGAGCAGTGTAGTAGTACTTGAAATTTATGTTCCGCTAAACTCATCGGGAGCCGTTTCGGGCCTCGAAACCAAAACCATCTATTAATCTTTACCTTGTTCCCATCACATTCGACCTGCTCACACCTACTAGTAGTACGTACCAAACCTGAACGTGTTCCCACTATGTAGGTATTAATACTAGTGCTAGTATTTAGGTTATAAAAAGGGGAACTACCTAACCGAAAATCACTCTACCTTTCCTCCTCATAAGTGCTTCTTCTTCGTCCGTCGTTGCCATGGCCGGTGAGTAGATCTCTAGGTCGAGAACTACTCGTAACAAGGGAGCGGCAATCAAGGCTGCAGAAAAAAAAGAGGGCTCACTTCCATGCAGAGACCTCGAAAGATCTCTCACGGGCAGGCGATGGCTCCCAGGAGCGCCCTAGCCGTGGAGGCGAACATGCTGAGCCGGCAGAGCTGGAGTTGTTATCCCTCGACGGCATGCCCGATCAGCTCAGTAAGCAGAAGGAGTTCATCCAAGGCTTGCTGGAGTTGCTGAAAGAGAGCCTCGACGACATGCCCGCTGAGCTCAATCAGTAGGGGGAGTTGAACGCCGGCTTGGTGATGCTGCTAAAGAAGAGCGTTGCCTCGGAGAAGAAGGAGACCGGCAAAATCCTGCGACTTCGGGAGGACGATGCGAAGCTCTACCACGAGATCGACCTGTTGAAGGAGAAGAACGCCGGCTGGAAGAAGCTGCATGAGAATAGTAGTTCCTCGATGAAGATGCTGCAGGCCCTCGCCATGGAACAGAAGGAAGTGTTGGCGAAGCTCCGCATCGAGCACCCGGCTACTATCAAGGTACGTAATATGGCCGTGGAACAGATGATGAAGGCTCGCATCGAGAAATGCTGCGTCATGGACACAATGATGAAGATGGCGGAGGTGACGCGCAAGGAGATGGAGGTCGTGGAGGCGATGAAGAAGCAGTTACGACTCCACGGCAAATTAGATCATTTGGGGTGATAATCTTCCTTCTTCTTTTGCTCCTGTGTTTCATCTTTTGCTTCGGGTGTTTCGCCGCACGGGTCACGTTCTCTGCGAGGCATGAATAGAACAATGTTTTTCTGAGGGAATGAATAGAAAAATTCTAACAATGAGATGACTAGCAAATTAGATCATTTTTATCGCCATATGGCACTGGGCTGCTGTGTTTCGTGCTCCTCCGTCACAGTACTACTCCAGTGGAAAACTTGAGTATACCGCATGGTTCTTTGCTCCTCCTCGATCAGGTCATCGGCGCAATTATACGAGTAGTCAAATCACAAGGCCCCGCCTTCCAGCAGTAATGAGCCGTCAAATCACAAAGGCCCTCGCCTCTCGTGAAACCGACCAAGCTAGACTGCCCCGCCCTCCAGCCTTTTAAAAAATATATACTTTTGTACAACAGTAGTATCGATGGATTGCGCCATGGAGCAAAACTTGAAATTAAAAAAAGGTGGTACATATAGAGAGCGCTCGTCACCAAATTATGCATATAGTAATATTAAAAAGGCTAGTCACAATAATGGTGTCCAGCAGAACCCACCCCTCAAATAAAACTAAGAGGGTGCTTGGATACGTTTTAGTCCCATGACTAAAAGTAGTGGGACTAAAACATGCTAGCCTCACCCATGCTTGGATCCAAATACTAAAAAGGCTAAAATCAAGTTAATGAGCATTTATTATCCTCCAAACCCTCCAATCCAGAACTCGCCTGTGTTAAAGGAGAGGAGTTAAATGAGTAGAGAGAGGACTAATCCACATTTTAGTAGGGGTGCCCCTGACTAAAAAATGTTAGTCTCAAGACTAGTTTTAGCCCCTCTTTAGTCAGGGGTGTTTGGAACTTTAGCCTCTTAAAGAGACTATTTTTAGTCAGACTAAAATAAGTCCCTTGGATCCAAGCACCCTCTAAGCATCCTGGAATTCTTTGACAAAACTAAGCACCCTGAAATTCTTTGACAACTAAACTGCTGGCTATATGATGTTGGCCATATATATTCTACGTATATAATGTGAAGAAACGAGTGGTAGTACTATACCAACTAAAAGATGAAATGTAAGAAATACTAGTATGTACATACTAAAGAGTTAAAGTAACGAGAAGAAACATAACATATTTCTGCTGGGGGCTCAGCACAACACACCCCTCAAATTAAATAAGCACACCTGAAATTAAACGTTGAAACTATTTCGGTAGACACTGCATTAGAGCCACCATGAGCAACGACACTGCCACCTTACTCGGAGTCCTCGTCCACGTCCTCGACTTCGTCCTTGTCCCTGTTCCTCTCAGCCGATACTTCTTTGCTTGAACCGCACACTTGGCTGTTGCTCTTCATCCAACCCTTGTAGATATTGAAGCAAAGTTAGCCATCCATTGCGGCGTAGTGGATGTGGTCTATATCTAGTACATTCTGCTGCCATGCATGATGATGAAACGTGTAATGAGGTTTCTCCAGTTTACCGAACGAAGGATGAACCATGGCTCCTGCCAGGGTCAGCATTGAAGGCTGATGAGAGGACACCAGCCGATTCTTCTGGAGGTCGAAGGTGTTGCCTACAACGCGGCCTATCCGATGCAGGACTTCTTTGTCGTTACCAAAGTCTACAGTAACGAATTTGACTAGGTTGCTCTCGAGGAAGTCCTAAAAATCCTGGCACTCAACGTCGGCATGGCATATGTGGTAGACCAAGCATAAGTAATGCACGCAAACCTGGATCACGGCGGGCTTCTTCCTCTCTTCGTCCTTTAGATCCTTCTGTCGTCCAAGGACTATAGTGTACTCAACATCTAGCCAAGCGACCCACTCATCGTCTAAGTCTTCAAACATGCGTCTGAAGCGAGAAAGGCATCTTTCACCATCGCGGAAGAACGGGTGTAGATGACGTCGAACTCATCGCCGGTGATGTTCTAACCTTGTACTCACCGCCGATCATGGAGATTTGGGACGCCATGGATTTGGCAGGAGCGTTAGGATTAGCGGAACTGCCGTAATGCGAATGGACGGGACGACTAGGAGCGAACCGCCGTAGTATTGAAGGACGTGCAGGGACGAGTAGGAGCGAACTGCCAGCGTGCGAACGGCAGGGTAGTGGCTTTCCATTCTCCCATGATACGGGCTTCCGAGAGCCCTTGGATCTAAGATCGAACGGTTGCATGGCGTGATTCTAGACCTATGGGTGAATATCCAATCCTGGAGGGTTATTCTGCAAATTTTCAGCAACTTAGCATGTGACCGTTTGATCTCAGATCCAAGGGTTGCCAGCAGCCCATATCATGGTCGCGCCTACCACGACCGTCGCGTTGCTTGCGCGGTCGCGCCCTTGGAGATTTAACATGGTGCATTAGGCTATCTGATGGTGGCATGTCATACATAGTCATCACTTAGTCACTCATACTACAACAAGGTTGGCTATAAGTGTATTTTTTACTCCTCTCTATCTCTTTCTTCGTACTCAAGGAAGAAACGGTGCTAAGCGCGTGTATTTATTGCATTTGCCAAGGAATGACCTCTTCCAATGAAATGGTGTTGCTAAGTTTGCTTCATTTAATTAGCTATAGACTCAAAATTGTCTTTTCACCTAGGTACACGCGCTTAGCACCATTTCTTCCTTGGGTAACCAAACTAGTCTCTCTCTTCTTGATTAACTTGCCACATCAGACTTTATGCTTATGTGGCAAGCTTAAGCACCTGTAGGAGCAAGTAAAAGTAAGTACAATAGTGCGCTTTACATGGCATTTTTGCATATGTGCAGGAAAGAGAGGCAAGGAAAAAGTGGAGAAGTGGGCTCTCATGCAAGAGCCAGCCTCTACTACATGGTGGAGCATTGGGAGAGGCACCTATATGGAGGTGGTCAGGAATCTGGGAGACTCACGCCGGTCGTAGCGCCGCAGTTAAAATGATAATGGCAAGTCAAATTATGGGGCCCCACATGTCCAGCAGTAACTCGCTGTCAAATCACACAGCCCTACGTTTGCAGCAGCCTACTCCCTCGTCTTCTCGCGTCTCTGTCGAACCGACTAGGCAGAACTGCCCCGCCGCCTACCGCGCAGGAAAAGCCCCGCCCTCGACTTTTAAATAGTATGCAGTATACTAATTTTGTATCCGTGGATTGCGCCCGCGCCATGGAGCAAAGCATCTAGAAAACGGAGGAGAGACGGTGGTCTTTCAATAGAGAAGAGGGAGAGGTGAGACGGTGGTTTTGGAATGGAGATGATGGAGAGGAGAGGAGGTGGTTTTGCAATGGAGAAGAGGGAGAGGAGCGTGCGGCAGCGATTTAGGATTGAACGAGAGGGCCGACGCGCTCTGACTGGATCAAAATCAAAATCAATTTGGTGAAATGCATTCACATTTTGCTTGTCAAATACGGTACGTGGTCAAACTTTGACCCAAAATACGCGAAGCAACAAAAAAATACTTCCAAGACTAGTGCCGCTCTTCTCCTCTTAAACCACCGCCGCTCCTCTCCTGTTCCAATCTAAATGCAGCGCTACTCCTCTCCTCTTCCATTTCAAAACCACCGCCCCTCCTCTCCTGTTCCAGTCCAAAACCAGCGTCGCTCCTCTCCCATTCTAATCCAAAACCAGCGCTGCTCCTCTCCTCTTCCATTCAAAAACCACCGCCGGCGAGTGAAGGTGCTGTGGAGAAGTAGATCGATGGAGGAGTACAACCGATACGTGAGGATCGCAGACGGCGACCCTGTGATGCTAGCTAGGATGTTGGAGATACAGTCTTGGTTTGACAACAAGGACCAACTAGCGGCGACGGCGACATCCATGGCCAAATATCTGCAACAGAGCGAAAAGGCGGTGATACTCCTGGAGGGAGTCGCGCCAGAGTACATAGAGCTGCTCCTCTGGGCCATGGAGCAAACAGATTCACCGAATCCGATCGTGAGGGAGCGGTGGTGGGAGTATCGATCCCAGATGGAGCATCCACCAGAGATTGAAGGATCGAGCATCTACAGGGTGCCGTTTGTGAGGGTGTCCTGCCAGAGCGAGCCGGTGGAGTCTTCGTCGACCGAACCCAACTGCAAGAGGAGAAAAGCAGTTGGCCCGACGAAGCTTCCCCGCCATCGTCTCCCTCGCCATTCACATCGTCTCACGGGGTGGCTGTCTGCCACCGAGGAATAGGAGGGGGCTGCCCCCCCAGCCTAATAGTCGGGCAAGTTGTGAATTGTCAGGAGGAGCTTAGGGTTGTCAGTATTTGCAGGTTGTGAATTGTGTTTTGTGTTGTGTATTTTGAGAGTACTTTCAGATATGAATGTCTTTTGAATTTCAGATTTGCAGTATTGAGCATATGAAGTATTTTATGAATTCTGGATATCTATTTTTAGAACTTAAAAAATGTAGTTTCATAGGAGTATAAAAGTGCAGACAATGTGATTCTCAGAGAAGAAACTGCAAGTTTCAGTTTCAGATAAGAAACTGCAAGTTCAGTTTCAGATAAGAAGCTGCAACTTTCAGACGCAGAGCATTTATATTAACACGGCCTTTTCAAACAGGGTTAACATCATGTTGGAAGTTTTATTCATGGTCGAAAATGGAACTACCAGCCGGTTAACATCATGCTGATCAACATTCATGCATAGCACATCTTCATGTGATGCACAGTCAAAATGCCCACACAATGTCGAGTGTGCGAAACACAGAGAAAACGAGGGACAAAGTTTTGGCAAGTGTTGGACATGGTTTTGGGCTGCCCCGTCTAGGCTTTCATTTTTAACATGCGCAGCCCACGTCCTTGGATGGGAGGTCCATAGGCCTGTTTGTATTTTCTTAGGGCCGTCATGTATCGACCGGCCTATGGACCTCCCATCCGAGGTTTTATTTTTGGTAGCCCAATTTATGTATTTTTTTGAAGAAAACGCAGAGGTCTGTTCTATTTTTATATAAGAATAGGAATGCTAGGTCCAACTTATGTTTCCCTTCTAACTATATTGTATATATTTAAATTATTTTATATGTTGACTGTTTAGTTCACATAATTGGCAAATAGATGACCGCTCTCGCGATCCCCTTCGCCCCCGCCACCACCTACCCCCCCGCCGCCCCCCCCGCCACTACCTCCACCCTCGCCGCTGCCATAGATCTCGCCGCCACCCCTTGCCTCCTGACTCCGGGAGCGCCTGCCCCCCTCAACAAGTCCGCTCGCGCGTCCCATGGAGTCGTCGGCCATATCCACGGGGGAATGGCTAGAAGACAGGCAGATGTACAAGATGCATCTCCCACATGTCTACAAAGCCTTCCCGCGGATGCTCCAGCTACTCGACTTCGTCGCGCCGGCGGTGCTGCGGGAGACTCGAGGGAGGAGATGGAGGGAGTGGGCGATGCGGATCCGCGACGACGCTCTCTCCTGGACCCAGTGCACGCGCGAATGGAGTGAAGCAGAGGAGGAAGCTGCGAGGGAGGAAGCCAAGGAGGTACCGAATCCGTTCTCTCACTCGCGCAGGTATGCTCGGATGTGCAAGGATCATGTGGATTGGGAGCTGCTGAATATAGCCCTGTGGATCTACTTCGAAGGAGATTTCTTGGAGAAGCATAGGATGCCCCACCCTAGTGAGCCGCCGATTGCGTTCGTTCGATGGGAGAAAGGAGAAGTGAATTCAGGAGATCCACACCGTGCTGCGAGATGGGAATGCTTGACTAGACTCCTGCCCACCAGCACGCCACCGGAGCTGGAGCAGGTGGATCCCCTACCTTACCTCTCCCCCAAACCTGTAGAAGATTGAAATTCGGCTTGCAATCTGCTTCAATTAAGCTGTCCGGTGGTTATTTCTGCTTCTTGAGAGACAACATCTGGCTGGAGGATGAGAAGGAACCAGGAACTCCGATGAATTTCCCCTATCACAATGGGGGGAGCGCCGGTTGGGCAGTGATATGACCCACCTCTGCCCCAAATGGGGGCACAATCTGGGCAGGCTCCTGTAATTGCCAAAGATTAATCTGTTGGTGGTTCTGACTCTCAGATCAGTGGGAAATCTGAAGGCAAGAATCAGCAAAAGAAGAGATAGGACATCCAGAAAACTGCTCCTGCCCCTGCTTCGGGCCTTATGGCATACTCTAAGGTGATCTGCTACAACTGTGGGCAACCAGGGCATCATTTGGATAAATATGTCAAGCCCAAGAGTTGTTTTATCTGCAAAATGGTTACCCATAAAGTTGAGAATTGCCATGTCAGAAGGAAAACCCACAGTTCTGCTAGATATGTTGGAAGTGCTGCTCCAGGATTATGTCCACCATTGACAGAATTTTCGGTGACACGGAATTAGATAGTTTTCCCCCTTTCTAGTTATAGAGCTCTGCCCAGATGTGGTAGTGACCACACTCCTTTCTCTGGGACTCTGGTCTTAACCAAACTCCAAAGGGCAATAGTTTTAAATTTGAAAAGTGGTGGTTGCTTAGGGAAGATTTTACTGAGCTAGTCAGGAAAATCTGGAATGAGCCTACTGGGAGCAGCTGCCCCCTAGAAAATTGGCAGATCAAAATCAGGAGATTTAGAAGAACTACCAAAGGGTGGAACTCCAATGAGGAAGCTAATCTTAGAGGATACAAAAGGCTTCTCCTCCTTGAGTTTGATTCTCTAGATATTACGGCAGAAACCACTGACCTCTCTGAGGCTGAGACTAATAGATTAAACTTTGTCCATGGAGAGCTCAAGAAAATTTGGCTTCAAGAAGAAATCAAAGCCAAACAAAGGTCTAGAGATAGGAACATTAAGGAGGATGATAGAAATACTGCTTACTTCCATGCAGTAGCTAACCAGAGGAGAAGGAAAACCCTCATTCACTCCCTTGATGGCCCTAATGGCCCTGTTACTGAGGTAGATGAGATGCTGAAAGTGGCTAGTGACTTCTACAAAGACATGTTTAAGAAAGAAAACCCTTCTGGGTTCTCTCTACAAAACAATTTTTTGTCTACTTCTAAAAAAGTCTCTCCTACTGAAAATGAGCTGCTAGAAGCCCCTTTTTCAGAGACAGAGGTGAAGGAAGCCATTTTTAGCTCTTATCCTGATGGGGCTCCTGGTCCTGATGGGAGTCCCTTCTTGTTTTACCAGCATTTTTGGGACTTGGTGAAAAATGATCTCTTAGATATTTTCTAAGCCTTTCATAGAGGAGAGTTGGATCCAGCAACTTACTCATGGAGGGTCTGTTGGGGTCAAGTTAAATAACTGTGAAAGTGATTTTTTCCTTGCTGGTAAAGGCCTTAGGCAAGGTGACCCTATCTCCCCGCTTTTGTTTAATTTAGTAGTGGACGTTCATACTAAAATGCTGAGCGAAGATGCTGATCATAGTCTGATTGCAGGGCTCTGTCCTGAGGTCTGCCCAGGTGGCATCATCTGCCTTCAATATGCAGATGATACCATCCTTTTCTTAGACAATGACTCCACACATGCTAGCAATCTGAAAACTGTTCAAACCTGGTTTGAACAAGTCTCAGGCATGAGAATCAACTACTCTAAAAGTGAACTCATCCCTATCAACATGGATGATCAGGAGTTAGCTGACTTACTCTCTATTCTAGTCTGTAATAAAGGTAACTTCCCCATTAAGTACCTAGGTATCCCTCTCCACTATGATAAACTGAGAAGAGAGGATATCCAACCCCTTCTGGATAAAATCATTAAAAGGATTGCTGGGTGGAGGGGCAAACTTCTCTCTTACAGAGGTAGATTGATCCTCATACAAGCTTGTTTGGCTAGCATAGAGAGCAAGTCAGCTAACTCCTGATCCTCTTACAAAGGTAGATTGATCCTCATACAAGCTTGTCTGGAAATTGAGAGTTCCCCCTAAAATTCATGTATTTCTCTGGCTTCTCTCCAA
The DNA here is from genome assembly GCF_003073215.2 of Triticum urartu. Classification (NCBI taxonomy): domain Eukaryota; kingdom Viridiplantae; phylum Streptophyta; class Magnoliopsida; order Poales; family Poaceae; genus Triticum; species Triticum urartu. The sequence continues at coordinate 449,215,278 of NC_053023.1, read as the reverse complement.
AAACAAATTGATGACTAGGGATAAACTTAGGAAGAGACACATCATCAAACCCCTTGATTGTGTTTACTGCTTGGAACAAGAATCTTGTTCTCACCTATTTTTTGAATGTATAGTTGCTAAACATCTATGGGCCCACATTGAGGAATATTTCTCTAGTCAGATTGGCTCATCCTTCGAATCTATTGCCAGATTCTGGATTGCTACCAAAAAGTGCTCAGTTTTAAACATTGTTAGCTCAGCTATCCTTTGGTGCCTCTGGAAATATAGAAATGCTATGATTTTCAGTAACACCTCCTGGATTTTCAGTAACATGGTGAGGAACTGGGCGATTCTCTCCTCCGGATCGGACAAGGACAAGTTGATGAGCTTCGTGGAAACCCTAACAAAATCCCTCCAGAAACCGTTGGCGATCACTTGTGGCTGAACAAGGCTCGACCTGCTCTGGGGCTGGACCCGTGGGCTCGTCTCAAGATCTCTGATGAAGATGATGGGCACCTAGCGCCGAAAAAGAGGGACATCCACCATGCTACACCTTCCAGCCCGGTGTCTCCGCTTGCTTACTGGTCGCTGCAGGCTGACACGGCCCCTCAGCTGAAGACCATGAAGGCTTCGCTGGACCCTCCTTGTGTCATTTGAGTCCTCTATCCGCTCTGCCTTTGGCACCGCTCGGGTGATTTGTGTTATTCAGATAACTTGTTCATCCACCCCCCCTAGTTTGTAGCTTTTCAACCTTTGTTGTCGAACTGCTCTTTGAGCTGCTGTATCAGAATATGTTGTGGTTTCGTTCTCAGCAATGGAACCGGGGAGATGCTCCCTGTTTTTCTAAAAAAATATTTTATATGTTATTATATAAAGCTTGGTAAGACTGTAAATTTAAGGACGAATGTAATAATATCACTTATTATTTAAATATATTTATAACAAAATGCTCAACCCCTTTTTGTTTTTTGATAACATTGCTGGCGCAACCCAACATTATAATTAGAATCAGCCCAGCAAAATCGTGTATTTCGAGAAAGTGCAAATGGGCTGTAATTTTTTAGGAACTAAAATAAACGGGCCACATGGACGCTACATTATTTGTTCACCCAGCCCAACTAATGGCTGTAATTCAAAAAAAAAGATCAAATTGACTATAAATTCTACCGCGTAAAAAAAGACTGTAAATTCTGAAAAAATGGGTTGAATACGTGCCACATTTTTGGAGGCTGAAATGTGGGCCAATAGGTCGAAGCCAATGCAAGTCGTTGTCAATTTAGTCAACAAATGATTCTCACATGTTAGCCGTTGGATTTACATTCAACGACCGACATCCATCTTCAATCTCTCGTCTTCTTCCTCCAGCGCCATCGGGACCACCTCCCGCCTCCTGCTGCTTGCAGCTCTGCTTAGCACGCTTCGCTATGAAGCGCTACTCCACCATTGGCCAGGCCATCCCTCCACCCCTCCACACCTCCTGTTCTTCTCCACCGACTGCCGAACCACACCGCACTAGAACCAGTTAACCCTCGTACACCTCTCTGTCTGCTACTCTACTCCCGCATCTTCCCATCTCCGGCTCGTTGCTGTCCGGGCCTCGCCGTTGTCCACCACCTTGGATGCGCTCGGCCCGTCGTGGTCAACGTGGTCAACGAACGACACCATCGGAAGTAGACTATGCGTGGAGAGGCTGACAGCTGGGTCCATGGCCGCACACAAGGAAATGCCTCCTTATTATGCGCAACATAATGATTCCTCCACTTGACATCTGGGACCCACCGGAAGGGCCTCTGTATTTCACGAAATAAAGTGCCCCGCGCTGACATGTCGGACCCACCAGCTATCTTCGCACGCAAGGAAGTGCCTCCTTATTATGCACAAAAAAATGAATATTCCCCCTGCCAGCTGGAACCCAGCATAGTGGGAGGCTGACTTGTGGGCCTACCAAGTTGACGGGGATGGAGGGCTTTGTCAACTTAGTCAATATGAACAATTCTAGCTCTTGTTACCGTAAGATCTTCATCCAACGGCCGTAGTGCTTCTTCAACCTCTGGTCTTCTTGCTCTAGCCGCCTAAACCAGCGCCGGTCATGCCGCGTGCTCCTGCCTCCCGTGGCCGGCTGTGATGCCGCGGAGGCCTCACCGCCCCCTACTACTCCCACCGCTGGCCAGGCCATCCCTCTACTCACCCACACCCCCTATTGTTCTGCCGCGATAGCAGACTCACACCGCAGCCGAACCAGTGAACCCTCATACCCCCCTTCGCATGGGCATCCACTGCTGCGTATTCCCCAGCTCCGAGTCGTCCCCTTCCTAGTCCTCGCCGTCGTCCACCGCCCTGGTGCTCTCGGCGAGGCGTGGTCAACGTGGTCAACGACCGACTTCCATCGGAAGAGTACTGTACGTGGAGAGGCTGACAGCTAGGTCCACGGCAGCCGCAAGGAAGTGCCTCCTTATTACGCGGAAAATAATTATTCCTCCACCTGACAGTGGGGACCCACCGGACGGGCCACCAGTATTTTGCGGAAAAAATCGTTTCCCCCTGACTGTTGGGACCCACCGGACGGGCCACCGTATTTCGTGAAGAAAACATTCCCCCCGCTATCAGCTCGGACCCATCGGAAGTGCCTCCTTATTACGCACAAAAAATGAATACCCCCCGGCTAGCTGGGACCCACCTTGCTGGGAGGCTGACTTGTGGGCCTACTAAGTTGATGGGGACGAAGGGCTTTGTCAACTTAGTCAATATGAATGATTCTAGCTCCAGTGACCGTACGATGTCCATCCAACAGCAGTAGTGCTTCTTCAACCTCTGGTCTTCTTGCTCCAGCTGCCCAAAGCAACGCCGGTCGTGCCGCATGCTCCTGCCTCACGTGGCCGGCTGTGCTGCCACAGAGGCCTCACCGCCCCCTACTATTCCCACCGCTGGCCAGGCCTTGCGGCGACGGCAGCCTCACACCGCAGCCGAACCAGTGAACCCTCGTAGTCCTCTCCGCACGGGCTTCCACTGCCGCGTCGTCCCCTTCCTAGGCCTCGCCGTCGTCCACCGCCGTGGTGCTCTCCGCGTGGCATCATCAACGTGATCAAGGAACGACTTCCATCGGAAGAGTACTGTACGTGGAGAGGCTGACAACTGGGTCCACGGCCACAACCCAATTTTTTTTGTGATTTGCCAAGTAAGTCGCTTTGTCAGGCCTGTTGGGCTGCATATCTTTCAAGACGAGGAGAGCTTTCATTCGGCTGGCCGAGAAAATGGCCCATCAGTAATGAGCAATGGGTTGTACATTTTTAAAACACATCAAACCGACAATTAGTTTCAAACATCTTTTTTTTCATTTCAAGATTTTAAATTACATTAATTTTTATGCGTGGAGAATTTGTTGGATATTATATTGATATACATTTATTTTTAAAATCAGTTTGAATGTGAGTCGAAATTTCGGGATTAAAAACAGTTCGGACCGCACCAAAATCTGCAAAATTTTGTATAATTTTTTAACCCTTGTCACAATATGGGCTGTAATGCTAACAAAAAGAATATGGGCTCCAAAAAAACCTTACGAATTAGCAAATGGGCTGTAAATTATTAGAAATAATGGTAGATGGGATGTATGTTGTTTTCCACAGATTTGAGGCTTTCCTAAAAAAAGGTTGACGCACAAGCACTGACTGTTGGATGTCCATCCAACGGCCATCGTGCTTCTTCAATCTCTGCTCTTCCTGCTCCAGCCGCTCAAACAAGCGCCGGCGGGACTGCCTGCTCCCTCCTCGCGGACGGCTGTGCTGCCGCGCAGGCCTCACCGCCCGACGGTACTCCCATCGCTGTCCTAGCCATCCCTCTACTCACCCACACCTGCAGTTATTCTCCGGCGACAGCAGACAAACCAGTTAACCCTCGTACAGTCGTACTCCCCTCCACGTGGGAAACAACTGCCGAGTCTTTCCTGCCTCCGTGTCGTCCCCTTCCTAGGCCTCACCGTCGTCCACCGCCCTGGTGCTCTCGGCACGGCGTGGTCAACATGGTCAAGGAACGACTTCCATCGGACGTGGACTGTACGTGGAGAGGCTGACAGTTGGGTCCACGGCTGCAGCAAGGAAGTGCCTCCTTATTACGCGGAAAATAATGAATCCTCCACCTGACAGCTGGGACCCACCGGACGGGCCACTGTATTTCACGAAAAAAACATTTCCCCCTGACTGCTGGGACCCACCAGCTACATCTTCGCACGCAAGGAAGTGCGTCCGGGCAAAAAAACGATTCGCCCCCTGACTGCTGGGACTCACCAGCTACATCTTCATAGGCAAGGAAGTGCCTGACAGTCGGGACCCACCTGGTCGAAGCGTATGTAGCGTTGTCATTCTGGTCGTGAACGTGTACGTACATACTGGTCGATGTAGAGGTGCACACATAGCATTTACACGTACGTACAGCGGCCAGGGTGCAAGAAAGAAAATACGGCCACGTATGTGTACATACGGGTGGGGTCTCGAACCCCTACTCGCGCATACGTACGGCCAGGGCTCCTGTACATGGCTGGGTCGGAACGGAGAAACAGTGTCGTCGTCGTGTTCATGGGGAGGCAACGGAATGCGTCGTGTTCATGGGGAGGCAACGGAATGCGTCATGTTCATGGGGAGGCAACGGAATGAGTCGTATTCATCGGGAGGTCTTGGACGGAACAGGCAATGGAAAAGAGGCCTGGCGTACCGCAGAACAGAGGAAACGGCCTTGTGTTCGACCAGCCACGTTCGAAACAGGATCCTATTGATCGGGAGGGGTCTGGCGTACCGCAAAACGGAGGAAACGAACCTCCTACGGTCAAAACGGTGGTCCTGTTGATCGGGAGGGGTGTGGCGTACCGCAAAACGGAGGAAACGGACTTGTGTTGGAGCGCTACGGTCGAAACGGGGGTCCTGTTCATCGGGAGGGGTGTGGCGTACCGCAAAACGGGACTCCACGGGATACTGTTCGTCTCCACCATCGACCTCCTCCAGCCTCCACGGGCTCCTGTTCATCCAGCCTCCACCGCGCGCTACTCCACCGGCTACTGTTCAACCACCCCTCCACCGTCTACTGTTCATCCAGCCCTCCACACCATGGGGTCCTGTTCAACCACCCTCCACGGGCACCCCTCCACCGTCTACTGTTCATCCAGCCCTCCACACCACGGGGTCTTGTTCAACCACCCCTCCACCGTCTACTGTTCATCCAGCCCTCCACACCACGGGGTCCTGTTCATCCACCCCTCCACCGTATACTGTTCATCCAGCCCACCACCACACCACGGGGTCCTGTTCATCCAGAGGCAACGCCACCGCTCACTATTCATCCAACCCTCCCCCTCCCGCAACGCTCACTGTTCATCCCATCAATCGGCTTCAGTTAGCAGCAGTAGCGAAGGAATCGCTCGATTGGGTTCGGTTAACAGCCATCGATCGATCGCTCGGGTTCAGTAACGTGTAGCCTGAAGTGCAATCGCTCGAGTTCGCTTCGGTTAGAGCCCAACGCATCGCTCGGGTTCAGTTAGAGCCAACGCCTCACAGACACGCGCGTACGTGTACAAGAGAAACGCGCATCGCTCGGCCCCCGACCTCCCAACGTAATCGGGAACTCCCCGAAATTTTCCTCCCCCTCGCTTCTACCATGGTTTTTTCCGTCATGAACGGCCCAAAGAATTTCATGCAGCTGCGTCTCCGGCCCGCCCAAGATTAAAAGCCCATTTTCTGTCATGATTTTTTGTCATAGAAGTAGGAGCCCACCACATCTATGATGATACCGGGTTTTGTCACAATTATCATCATAGAAGAGTCATATGTATGACAGAAAAAAAATTCGTTCCGCCCAAAATGTCACGGATGTGTCATTTTTTGTAGTGATTACTGTAGCTTAATTATCCGGGCGTCACAATTCTCCTCCACTACAAGAAATCTCATGCCGAGATTTTAGGATGTAGACGGAAATAAAATGGGGCATTCATCACAAAGACGATACATGCTCCCAAGTGGCTTCACCTTTAGAATGATTTGACCACTAAACTTTCAGAAATTTGATAGCCCTCTGACGGGTGCGACGTTCAGCTTGATCGGGAACATGAATCTGATGCTCTCTGTAGTGAGGTCATTGTGCAGAGGTTGAGCTTTATAAGCTATGGGATTGTTGCAATAAGGCTTGCGACTGAGGGCATCATCCATGATACTAGCATTGCCAGGGGGTATAAGAAATTCCGTAGTCGTACTCTGTAATTGTTTCCATACATCACTGTAGACGGAGATCCATATCTAGCTGAGTAAACAAATACTTCGGACTTTGATGATCAGTGAAGATCTCGCAACGGTTACCAAAAGGGAATGTCACCATAACTTCAGTGCAAACATTGCTGAAGGAGCATTATCAATTCACACAAAGGAGAAGAGTTTACGCATTCAAGGAATAAATCCATGCTTCGGCATTTCGAACAAGATGAGCATGGTAGCTTACTACCTCAATTGAAGGATGTAGTAGATGGACGGTTTTAGTGGCGCAGATGATAGAGGCGGTATGTGTTTTCAACCATTCCATTCTCATAATGAGGTCAATAGTGGAAGACTTCAAAACAATGGGGAAAACATGGAATTCCAACCCTTCAAGTTTAATGGGGATGTTGTGACTAACCATGGTGGTTCGACATTGGCCCGCGGAATGCAGCTTGGAATTTTAGCCAAGTGATGATGGTTACAATTGGTAAGGAACACCCGTGGTTGTCCCACCATTGAGCAGCGCGGCCTTTCAGGTAGTAAGCCGTGAAGGTGACATAGTTGGAAGGAGATACATCAGCAGACTCTAGCTTGACGGTGATGTCACAGAGCCAGCCATCAGCATCAAGGGGCTGAGTTGAGCTACGGTAGATGACAGGATTGAGACGTGCAAAGTCTTGCAGAGTTACTGGGGCGTGTTGCCAATTCAAGGTGGGGCGAGGAAACTGAGCCATGACTCCTTCCATGAACTAGCAATTCAGCATCAAACTGTTGTATCATTCCGGCCATGTATTCGGCGGACACGACCAGCGGGTCTGACCATCCTACTTCAATGCAATAGGGGGGTAGTTTAGCAAGGGGTGAAGCAGGTGTACGGAGTCATTCATGATACAAACTGAACAGTGAGCAAAGGCGTAGTATGTACCAAGTAGTAGTCATTGAAGACATACCGATACATACATAGAGCCAATTACACGTTGTTAGTATGAGTTTGGACGAGAGAAACATCCTAAACATAATAGGCAGCACGCATGCACGCGATGGAGGGCTACAACAATGGGACATAGAAAAAGCTATATTAGCGTCGAGAAAAGCCTCTGGAGCGAGGGATTTGTAAGTAACGACGCAGGGTGCCCTCGATAAAAGGATCATGCGGTCAGTGAACAATGTGAAGCAGATCTTGGCCCTCAATTCAAGAAAGGTGTAATACAAATCGCCGGGTGGATGTGATCACGAGATCCTAATGTTAGATTTAGCAAAATTATTTAACCCGAGTAGAAGAGAGATCAGAATCCCAGAGTATAGACGAGGAATAAAAGATCCTAATACCACCCAATGGCGACGTGGTCCCATAAGCCAAACAGCCATGTTAGCAAATCAACTTTTTAATACTAGACTCAACTTCGGCCAAGGAGTGGGAAAGGGGGTTCGTACAGGCAGTCGGCTCTGATACCAACTTGTGTCGCTGCCGATTCGACCGTACACTAATCATACACGCAAATGTGTACAATCAAGATCAAGGACTCGTGAGAAGATATCACAACACAACTCTAGACATAAATCAAAATAATACAAGCTTTATATTACAAGCCAGGGGCCTCGAGGGCTCGAATACATAGCTCGATACACAAGAGTCAGCAGAAGCAACAATATATGAGTACATACATAAGCTAAACAAGACTGCCTTAAGAAGGCTAGCATAAAAGCAACAACGATCAAAGAGGCAAGGCCTCCTGCCTGGGGCCTCCTAACTACTCCTTGTTTTCGGCGGCCTCCGTGTAGTAGTAGGCTCCCTCCGGGTAGTAGTAGTAGTCAACTGGGGTGGCATCTAGCTCCTGGGATCCACCATCTGGTTGCAACAACCGGAAAGATGGAAGAAGGGGGAAAAGGGGTAGAAAAGCAACCGTGAGTACTCATCCAAAGTACTCGCAAGCATCGGATTTATACTAAGTATGCATTGGTATCAAATGGAAGGGTTGTATCTATGGACTGAACTGCAGAATGCGAGAATAGAGGGGAAGGCCTAGCCTATCGAAGAGTAGCATCTTCAACTATCTCCAAGCATCTTTCAGCATGTAGAAGAGTAAAGAATAGCAGTTTATAATTAACAAACATGTTGTAGCATTAACGCCCAGTGATCCTTCCTCAACTTCCTACGAGAAAGCAATATCGGAACCACATATCCATCACATGTCTCAAGTAACAAGTTCTAGTTGTAATAGATCAGGATACAAGTCTGAACATCCATTACTATGGACACAGTATTCGAATATATAACTTCCCTGCAGGGGTGCACCACATTACCCAACATGCTCGATCACTCTGGCCGGACACACTTTCCTGGGTCATGCCCGGCCTCAGAAGATCAACACGTCGAAGCCCTACCTAGGCTCAGTACGGAGGTCCCCGCTGTTCTACATCCTAAGCACTCTGGGGTCTTGGGCGCATCGCCCGTCACACTCCGGGTCGTTGTGCACAAGGGGATACCAGCACCACCCGTGAAGTGGATGGCACGATCCGGCCAGGCCACAATGTTGAACTGGACGTCTGACAAAGCTTCGGCTGATATGGTGACGTCGAGGCCCATAACTATTCTCGCGTGGTGGTTAGTGCGTAAAGGCCAAAGGCCAACTCAGAACAAATACCCAAACCTCCTAGTTCATTGGGGACTCGCAGACACAAGTAGACACTCACGATAATGTGATCCCATCACCCCGTCTCATGGACTTACGGCAAGGGCCCAGAATGCCCGGTCGTGCCATGTAGAAAAATCGCGGGTGCTCTACGGGCCAGCCCGACTTTCACATCAACTCGCGGGTACCCGTCAGGGCCGACTCGACTTCAACAATGGTCTCAAGTAAAGTCCAGGTAACCATGTGTCCAAAATATCAAGGAGGAAAACCCGAGGAATCACCATTGGTGAATTCCACTCAATGTAATCATCAAGGTGAACGTAAGAGGAACCACCCTCGAGGTTCACACTTGAGGGGTTGCACGATAGAGTCGTATCATGAGTGGTCAAGGAGGAATCACCCTTGATAACCACGATCGAATAGCTACACTATAGAGTCATCATCAGGAGTGCGTTGCGAGGTAACACCCTCGGCACTCGATAACAGCTCTGCAGAGTCAAGCAACAAAAGGGGCGTGATGTGATGTGAGTTGTCGGCCTCTGGGCGTCGATCACATTGATCGAATCATTGATGATAAAGCAGGGGCAACAAGGACAAGGTGGGGGCCAATGATGGATCACTAACCAACCTATACTAAGCAGTTTAGGATAAGCAGATAAGGTACAATAAGCAGTTACAAAAGCAAGCTATGCATGAGAATATGAGCAATGAATTACAGTAGCAAAATCTAATGCAAGCATGAGTGAATGGAATGGGAGATATTGGGATGATCAAAGGAGGGGGGCTTGCCTGGTTGCTTTGGCAAGGAGAGGTCGCCGTCGACGTAGTCGATCATCGGGGCCTTAGCAGCGGTCTCAGGGTCTACCGGAGAGAAGATGGGGAGAAACAGTAAATACAGAGCAAACAAGTGCATAACAGGACAGCATGCAGAGCTAGACGTGTTCTAACGCGGTGCTACACGTTACCGACGAAGGGGGAAAACATCCGGGAATGCTTTCCCGAAGTTTGGCATTTCGGACAAACAAACCGGAGGGGGAAGGTTGCATGTTCGCTATGCTAGGGCGTGTGGCGGGCGAACGAACTTCATAGTCGGATTTGTCTCGTCGTTCTAAGACACTTTCATGTACAAAGTATTTTCATCCGAGCTATGGATTAGTTTCTACGAATTTGTAAAGTTTTTAGCAATATTCTAAAATTATTTAATTTCGAGAAATAAAAGGAAAAAGACTAGGTACACCTAGTGCAGTGCACCCAACGGTGTATAGAGGGGCTAATCGGTGGGGCCAGTCAACTGCCCAGCCAGTAGTTGACTGGTCAATCGTTGACTGGTCAATGGGCCCAGTGGGACTCGTGTGTTAGTGACACATGTTTATTAACAGAGTTTAATTAGTTGATCTAATTAGGCAAAACAGCACGGGGGGCCACATGTCAATGGCTAGGGGGTTAGTCTAGTTAGTTTTTTAGCCACTAATTAAAACGGGGTCGGGCCCCACGTGTCTGTGGCACAACCAGGCAATACGCTGTTGTGCCCACGCACGGTTTAACGCAGGGGCACCGGCCATGTCCATGGTTGTGCATGCGCCAACGGCCACGGCGCGGCCGGCCGGACGAGCGGGAGGGCCGGCAGCCTGAGGCGACGTGGAGGGGCGATGTGGTACAGGAGGCAGCAGAGGCGGGCCGCAGGTAGTAGTAGATTGCAGTAGCAGGCCTAGCACGGCGGCGCTAGGCGGCGCGACCGGGGGGGCGGCTGGAAACGGGCTCAGTGGCCGCAGGCAGCAAGCAGCAGAGGTTACGCAGCAGCAGCAGAGCAGCTGAAGCAGGGGCAAGCGGGCGAGGCGCGGGGTGCACGCAGGATGAGGTTCAATCGGCGGCAGCAGTTAACAGTAGTGGGCAGCAGCGCGTACGCGGGAAGGGGGGTGTCCAGAGGGCAGCTAGGAGTAGCCGCAGTCGGCGCGGGAGAAGACAGGAGACAATGTCGGGCACGAGGGAGCGGGACCACGACGTGGCAACCATGAGCTCGCGGGAGATCGGGCGCGGTGGTGCAATGGTCTACGATGGGGGACAGGGGGAAGGAGGGGGAACAGGCGCTCACAGGGGGAGCTCGGGGACGTGCTCGATGAGATGGGGAAGCATCAGTGACGGTAGATCAAAGACGACCTACGGAGGCGATCCAAGGACGATGAAGATGGCATCGGTGTCGATGCAGGGGCGCTGGGCTCCAACTTGTGCACGTAGTCAAAGGAGAAGGAGCCGGTGCGTCTACTGGACATGGATCCAAGTGGCAGGGGCGATGGTTGGCATGAGAACAACGACGAACAACGCGGTCACCGCGGAGCTCCCGAGCTCAAAATCAAGCGGAAGAGGAAGCGAGCGATGGGGAAAAGAGGGGGGAATCGGTCGAGGCGGTCCTAGGGTTTCATTTAGATGCATTTATAGGCAACAGGGGGAACGGATGGCCACCACGCATGCTAATCCAAGGCCATGGCCATGGATGGCTGCTACACCTGTTCTATGAACAAGAAGATAGGGGAAGACCCCAGGTGGGCTGGTCCTGCACATGGTGGATTCTAAGGCCCATCCGCTCATTGGCTTTTCCTTTTATTTTTGTTTCATTTTCTGCCTCTTTTATTCCTCTTGTTTCTAAATTCGTTCTGCTAGCACTTGAATTTTGTTAAAGGTGAAAACTGCCATAGACATGATCAGGGAGATTATTTTGAAATCCAAACATTTTAGTTTTATAGTTTGAGGAAACAATAGTTTGACTTGCAATTTAAATTTGAATTTGACTTAGGTTTTAATTAGGAGAGATTAAGTTTAGCAAAATGGGATGACATGGCATCATTAGTCAGGGATTACTATAGCTTAATTATCTGGGCGTCACACAAAACAAGATGACATTTCAAGAATAGCACAGCTCATGTGAAGAACCAAAAACATAGGCTCAACCGAGACTAACTGATAATTGTTAATGAAGAAAGGTGGGATGCCTACCGGGGCATCCCCAATCTTAGATGCTTGAGACTTCTTGAAATATTATCTTGGCATGCCTTGGGCATCCCCAAGCTTGAGCTTTTGTGTTTCCTTAATTTTTCTCATATCACGGTTTTCCTAAATCTCAAAAGCTTCATCCACACAAAACTCAATAAGAACTCGTGAGATAAGTTAGTATAAACCAATGAAAAAACCTTATCATTATCTATTGTAGCAAATTACTAAAATTATTATTCAACACTGCATACTAAATGCTTATGCATATTTAAAACTCCTATCCTCAAATAGAATCATTAAACAAGCAAACATATGCAAATACTGAAACATCACAGCAATCTGCCAAACCAGTACAGTGTGTAAAGAATGCAAGAGTATCAATACTTTTTAAACTCCAAAAATTATGAAAAAATTATACACTATATAAAATTTATCAGAGCTTATTTTGCATAAAGTTTCAGCATTTCATCATATTCTTACTTTTCTAGGGATTTTTTGCAACATTGATAAACTTTCTGTTTTGAAACAGTAACATGTGGACTTGCAAAATAAGCATACTAAAGGCTATACTTGATATTTTTATTGAAAATAAAGATGCAAAATATTGTTATAAATAACATCAAGCAAATCCTAACAAAAGAAAATTATGCTCCAAGCAAAACACATATCATGTGACGAATGAAAACATAGCTCTAAGTGAGGTTACCGATAATGTTGGAGACAAAAGAGGGGATGCCTTCCGGGGCATCCCCAAGCTTAGTTGCTTGGATATTTCTTGAATATTACCTTGGGGTGCCTGGGGAATCCCCAAGATTTGGGTCTTGTCACTCCTTATTCTCCTCATATCGACATCTCACCCAAAACTTGAAAACTTCAATCACACAAAACTTAACAGAACTTTGTGAGATAGGTTAGTATGGTAAAGAGCAAACCATTTCACTTTGGTACTGTAAAAGACAAGATTCATAATTGTTTACACACAATGCCTACTATATCATATCATTTCCAAAATTTATATTGAGCAATATAAGTCATAGAAACTAGAAAACAAGCAAACGATGCATTGAAAATAGAATCTGTCAAAAACAAAATAGTCTATAGTAATCTGTACTCAAACCATACTAATACTACTCCGAAAATTATGCACAAATTAGTACCACGTGAGAAATTTGTATATTAATCTTATGCAAAAAGAATCAACTCAAAATAACTCTTCCGTTAAAAATTAGAATTATTTTCGTGAGCACAAAAGTTTCTATTTTTTAGCAAGATCGAATCAACTATCCCCCAACATGATCCCAAAGGCTTTACTTGGCACTTTATTGAAACAAAAGCAATAAAACATGATTACTACAGTAGCCTAATCATGTGAACACACAAAACATTAGGTAAAAGTGTTGAGTTGTGTCCCAACAATCGCTTTTCTTTAATGTCTTTCAGCTAGGCATGATTATTTCAATGATGCTCGCATAAAAGATAAGAACTGAAACACAAAGAGAGCATCATGAAGCATATGACTAGAACATTTAAGTCTAACCCACTTCCTTTGCATAGGGATTTTGTGAGCAAACAACTTATGGGAAGAAGAATCAACTAGCATAGGAAGGCAAAACAAGCACAACTTCAAGATTTTCAACACATAGAGAGGAAACTTGATATTATTGCAATTCCTACAATCATAAGTTCCTCCCTCATAATAATTTTCAGTAGTATCATGAAGAAATTCAACAATATAACCATTACATAAAACATTATTTTCATGACCCACAAGCATAAAAAAAAATTTTACTCTCCACATAAGCAAATTTATTCTCATGAATAGTAGTGGGAGCAAACTCAACAAAATAACTATCACGTGATTGAAAACTAAAATCATGATGACAACTTTCATGTTTATAATTATTCAATATAGCATACATGTCATCACCATAATCATCATATATAGGAGCTTTGTTGTCATAATCAATTGCAACCTCCTCAAAAATAGTGGATTCATCCTTAAATAAAGTTACGACCTCTCCAAATCCACTTTCATCAATATAATCATCATAAATAAGAGGCATGCAATCATCATAATAAATTTTCTCATCAAAACTTGGGGGACTAAAAATATCATATTTATCAAATATAGCATCCCCAAGCTTATGGCTTTGCATATCATTAACATCATGGATATTCAAAGAATACATACTAGCAACATTGCAATCATGCTCATCATTCAAATATTTTGTGCCCAACATTTTATTGACTTCTTCTTCTATCAATTGAGCACAATTTTCCTTCCCACCATTTTCAAGAAAGATATTATAAAGATGATCAATAATATGATGCAACCTCAATTCCATTTTTATCTAGTTTTCTTTTTATAAACCAAACTAGTGATAAAACAAGAAACTAAAAGATTCAATTGCAAGATCTAAAGATATACCTTCAAGCACTCACCTCCCCGGCAATGGCGCCAGAAAAGAGCTTGATGTCTACTACACAACATTATTCTTGTAGACACGTGTCGGGCCTCCAAGCGTAGAGTTTTGTAGGATAATAGCAATTTTCCCTCAAGTGGATGCCCTAAGGTTTATCAATCCATTGGAGGTGTAGGATGAAGATGGTCTCTCTCAAACGACCCTGCCACCAAATACAATAAATCTCTTGTGTACCCAACACACCCAATACAATGGCAAATTGTATATGTGCACTAGTTCAGCGAAGAGATGGTGATAAAAGTGTACTATTGATGGTAGAAATATATTTTTATAATCTAATAAATAAAAACAGCAAGGTAGCAAATAGTAAACGACAAATTGTATAGGTGCACTAGTTCAGCGAAGAGGCAATAATAAACTTGTTATTTATATTTCCTTATATCATGAAAAATGTTTAATATTCATGCTAGAATTGTATTAACTGGAAACTTAGTACATGTGTGAATACATAGACAAACAGAGTGTTCCTAGTATGCCTCTACTAGACTAGCTTGTTAATCAAAGATGGTTAAGTTTCCTAACCATAGACATGTGTTGTCATTTGATGAACGATATCACATCACTAGAGAATGATGTGATGGACAAGACCCATCCATTAGCTTATCATAATGATCGTTTAGTTTTATTGCTATAGCTTTGTTCATGACTTAAACATGTTCCTCTGACTATGAGATTATGCAACTCCCGAATACCGGAGGAACACCTTGTGTGCTATCAAACATCAAAACATAACTGGGTGATTATAAAGATGCTCTACAGGTGTCTCCGACGTTGTTTATTGAGTTGGCATAGATCAAGATTAGGATTTGTCGCTCCATGTATCAGAGAGGTATATCTGGGCCCTCTCGGTAATGCACATCACTATGAGCCTTGCAAGCAATGTGACTAATGAGTTAGTTACGAGATGACGCATTACAAAACGAGTAAAGAGACTTGCCTGTGACAAGATTGAACTAGGTATGATGATACCAACGATTGAATCTCGGGCAAGAAACATACCGATGACAAAGGGAACAACGTATGTCGTTATGTGGTTTGACCGATAAAGATCGTTGAAGAATATGTAGGAGCCAATATGAGCATCTAGGTTTGTCTATTGGTTATTGATCGGAGAGGTGTCTCGGTCATGTCTACATAGTTCTCGAACTCGTAGGGTCCACACGCTTAACGTTCAATGACGATTTGTATTATTAGTTATGTGATTTGATGACCGAAGATTATTCAGAGTCTTGGATCAGATCACGGACATGACGAGGAGTCTCAAAATGGTCGAGAGGTAAATATTGATATATTGGAAGGTTATATTCGGACACCGGAATGGTTCCAAAGTGTTTCGGGTATTTTCGGAGTACCGGAACCCCCCGGGGAAGTAGTGGGCCTTAATGTGCTTTAGTGGAAAGGTGAGAAGGGCCTCAAGAGGTGGTCGCCCCCCTCCCCCCAATGGCTGGTCCGAATTGGACTAGGAGGGGGTGCCCCCCCCCTCTTTCCTTCTCCCATCTTCCTCCTTCCCTAGTTGGAATAGGAAAGGCGGGGGGGGGGAATCCTACTTGGACCCGGAGTCCAAGTAGGACTCCCCCCTTGGCGCGCCACCACCCTTGGGCCGGCCTCCTCTTCCCCCATCCTTTATATATGTGGGAGGGAGGCTCCCCAAAGGCACACCAAGTCTTCTCTTAGCCGTGTGCGGTGCCCCCCTCCGCAATTACACACCTCGGTCATATTGTCGTAGTGCTTAGGCGAAGCCCTGCGCTGGTAACTTCATCATCACCGTCAACATGCCATTGTGCTAACGAAACTCTCCCTCGTCCTCACCTGGATCAAGAGCTCGAGGGACGTCATCGTGCTGAACGTGTGCTGAACACAGAGGTGCCATACGTACGGTACTTGGATCGGTTGGATCGTGAAGACGTTCAACTACATCAACCGTGTTACTAAATACTTCTGCCTTCGGTCTATGAGGGTTCGTAGTCACACTCTCCCCTCTCGTTTCTATGCATCTCCTAGATAGATCTTGCGTGATCGTAGGAAATGTTTTGAATTATTCCATTCCCGAACATTGCAATGCTTGAAAATGAGGCCTAGGGTGCGTACTTTTGCTAGTGCAATCTCTCAACAATGTTGATATAATTGGATCATATAACCGTCCCTCAACGTGAAATGAAGAATCACTCCAAAGTTCCTATCTAGCGGAGAACATAAGACGGAATTCTTTGTAGGGCACGAAACCACCTCAAAGCTATTCTTTCCAATCAATCTATCCTAGAGTTAGTACTAAAATAACACGAAGCTATTCTTTCCGATCGATCAAACCAAGAGTTCATACTAAAATAACACCAATGCAAATTCAGATTCATAATATTCAATACAACACAAAGAACTTCAAAGAGTGCCCCAGTATTTCTACTAGAGAAACAAAGACAAGAACGTGCATCAACCCCTATGCATAGATTACCCCAATGTCACCTCGGGAATCCACCAGTTGAGTGCCAAAACATATATCAAGTGAATCAATACGATACCCCATTGTCACCACAAGTATTCAATTGCAAGACATATATCAAGTGTTCACAAAGCCATAAAAGTATTCAATCCAATAACAACGAAATTTCAAAGGGAAAAACTAAATTGATCACGAAAAGATAGAGAGGGGAATACACCATATGATCCGACTATATTAACAAAGCCCGTGATACATCAAGATCGTGACATCTCAAGAACATGAGAGAGAGAGGGAGAGAGAAAGAGAGATGTAACACATAGATACTGGTAAAAACCCTCAGCCCCGAGGGTGGACTACTCCCTCCTCATCATGGTGGCCGCCGGGTTGATGTAGAAGGCCACCGGAGATGATTCCCCCCTCCGGTAGGGTGCCGGAATTAGGTCTAGATTGGTTTTCGGTGGCTACAGAGGCTTGCAATGGCGAAACTTCTGATCTAGGTTTACCCCGAGGGTTATTGGAATATTTGGGATTTTATAGGGCAAAGAGGGGTGCGGGAGGCCACCGAGGTAGGCACAACCCACCTGGGCCCCCAAGCACGCCCTGGTGGGTTGTGCCCCCCTCGGGGCACCCCCCAGGTGCTGCTCTGGCCCATCGGGGGTCTTTGGTCCATAAAAAATCCACAAAAAGTTTCGCGACATTTGGACTCCGTTTGATATTGATTTCCTGTGATATAAGAAACAAGCAAAAAATAGCAACTGGCACTGAGCACTGGGTCAATAGGTTAGTCCCAAAAAATGATATAAAGTTGCTTTAAAATGATTGTAAAACATCCAAGAATGATAATAGAGTAGCATGAATACTTCATAAATTATAGATACGTTGGAGACGTATCACACAATATGACAGAGTCGTGGGTATTGCTAGGCTAGTGGCGTATCTTGTAGCCATGTATCTTCCCCAGAACCGTGTAGTTAGGCCATTAGCTACCACAGTCACCCCCATTAACCCTTTCAAGAAAGGCGAGTCCGCCAATTTGGATGGTTTTAGAATGTAGGTACTTATTCCTAAGAAATTATTGCCAAACCCCCTCCTAAGTTAGTATCTTGTATAGCCAACTTCTCAACATACACTTACTTTCAATCTCGAGGTCTTCCACACCTAGACCTCATTGGTCTTTAGGGCGGCAGATTACATCCCATTGCATGAGGCCGTATTTACGTTTATGTTCATCGGACTACCAGAAAAACCTAAATATACAGCAATCCAGTCTTTTTCTTACCCCTTTAGATATTTCAAAGAAATATAACATGAACAACGTAAACTTATGAGAACACCATTGGTTAGGATGAGCCTAGACCCAAAAGACATAAGCTTACCAATCCACAAGCCAACTTTTGTTTCCATGTGATCCTCAATACCTTTCCATTCATCATTAAGAAGTCTACGAAAATGCATTGGAATACCAAATGTTTCTAAAAGGGAAAGAGCCATAATCAAGACCAGACAGTTGTTTGTATTGATTCTATTGTTCTTTGGCTTTTCCAAAGCAGAATAGTTCACTCTTTTGGAAGTTAATATTGAGATGAGATGCTCGAATAAACAAATAAAAGGTTTCTTATTGTTATTTCCTTTTCAATATCATGTTTCATGAAGGTATTGGTGGCATCGGCATACTGAAGTACCGAAACCCCACCATCAATAAGATGATGAATTAAGCCTACAACATGATCCGCTTCCTTGTCTCAACTAATGAGAAACGTTAGAAGATCTGCAACAATGATGAAAATAATAGGCAACCGATGGTCTCTGATACGTCCCCAACGTATCTATAATTTTTTATTGTTCCATGCTATTATATTATATGTTTTGGATGTTAATGGGCTTTATTTTACACTTTTATATTATTTTTGGGACTAACCTATTAACCCAGGGCCCAGTGCAAATTGTTTTTTTGCCTATTTCAGTGTTTCGCAGAAAAAGGAATATCAAATTGAGTCCAAAGAAATGAAACCTTTGGGAGCATGATTTTTGGAAAAAACGTGATCCAAAGGGCTTGGAGTGGACGTCAAGCAATCAACGAGGAGGCCACGAGCCATGGGCGTGCCTACCCCCCTGGGCGCGCCCTCCCCCTCGTGGGCCCCTCGTGGCTCAACTGACTTACTTCTTCCTCCTATATATGTTCACATACCCCGAAAACATCCAGGAGCACCACGATACCCTATTTCCACCGCCGCAACCTTCTGTACCCAAGAGATCCCATCTTGGGGCCTTTTTTGGAGCTCCGCCAGAGGGGGCATTGATCACGGAGGGGCTCTACATCAACTCCATGGCCCCTCTGATGATGTGTGAGTAGTTTACCTCAGACCTTCGGGTCCATAGTTATTAGCTAGATGGCTTCTTCTCTCTCTTTGGATATCAATACAAAGTTCTCCTCGATTCTCTTGGAGATCTATTCGATCGGTGTGTTTGTCGAGATTCGATAAATTGTGGGTTTATGATCAAGATTATCTATGAACAATATTTGAATCTTCTTTCAATTCTTTTATGTATGATTGGTTATCTTTGCAAGTCTCTTCGAATTATCGGTTTGGTTTGGCCTACTAGATTGATCTTTCTTGCAATGGGAGAAGTGCTTAGCTTTGGGTTCAATCTTGCGGTGCTCGATCCCAGTGACAGAAAGGGATAAAAAGATGGGATTTATATCATATTGCATGAGTTTATCCCTCTACATCATGTCATCTTACTTAAAGTGTTACACTGTTTTCATGAACTTAATACTCTAGATGCATGCTGGATAGCGGTCGATGTGTGGATTAATAGTAGTAGATGCAGGCAGTAGTCGGTCTACCTATCACGGACGTGATGCCTATATACATGATCATGCCTAGATATTCTCATAACTATGCTCAATTCTATCAATTGCTCGACAGTAATTTGTTCACCCATCGTAATACTTATGCTATCTTGAGAGAAGCCACTAGTGAAACCTATGGCCCCCAGGTCTATTCTCCATCATACAAGTTTCCAATCTATTTTATTTTGCAATCTTTACTTTCAATCTATATCATAAAAATACCAAAAATAATTATCTTATTATTATTATCTCTATCATATCTCATTCTTGCAAGTGGCCGTGAAGGGATTGACAACCCCTTTATCGTGTTGGTTGCGAGGTTCTTATTTGTTTGTGTAGGTACGAGGTGACTCGTGCGTGGTCTCCTACTAGATTGATACCTTGGTTCTCGAAAACTGAGGGAAATACTTACGCTGCTTTGCTGCATCACCCTTTCCTCTTCAAGGGAAAACCAAAGCATGCTCAAGAGGTAGCAGTCTCCCTGTTGCAGCCCCTCTCATGTTTGGATACAGTGACCATTCTCATTATTTATTTTGACATCGACGCAGCCCCTATGACAAGTGAGTAAATAGACACCATTTTGCCGGGAAGCCTTTCATGATTGTTGCAGGAATTGCCATTTAAGTTTGTCGTAGTATTTTTTTCAAAATCCACCTTGAAGATAACTCCATTATGTTTTTTGAGTGTAACTCGTGAATAGTTTCATGTAAGAGAACAACCCCCTCCAGGATGTATCACCCTGGCATGGACGCCGTCTGCGTCGGTCTCACCACGTTGTAAGCGATATCCATAACACAATTAGGTGCCACTTTGGTGAATATTTTGAAACTGGCATTTAGAAGACAAACTAGTCAAAATTGTTGAATCTAACAACCTCGTTCTTCTTAGGAAGAAGGGTAATAATACCAAAATTTAACTTATACAAAGACAAGTCCCCATTATGTAATCTTGCAAACATAGGAATAAAGTCACCTTTTGTAACTAGCCAGAACTGCTGATAGAACTCCGAGGGAACCCATCTGGCTCGACGCCTTATTGTGTTACATCTATGAGACAATATCCCACATTTATTAGTAAAAGGGTAGTTAAATCGCATTCTCCTCTGTCGACAGCTGCGGGGTGCCACTACTGACATCCTCAGACATAATTGGGGGTAGGTGAACTAAAAATAAGCTTATAAAAATTACTAATGTAGGTCTTTAGTGAAGGAAATATGCCTTAGAGGCAATAATAAAGTTGTTATTTATATTTCCTTATATCATGATAAATGTTTATTATTCATGCTAGAATTGTATTAACCGGAAACATTAGTACATGTGTGAATAAATAGACAAACAAAGTGTCCCTAGTATGCCTCTACTAGACCAGCTCATTAATCAAATATGGTTAAATTTCCTAGCCATAGACATGTGTTGTCATTTGATGAACGGGATCACATCATTAGAGAATGATGTGATGGACTAGACCCATCTGTTAGCTTAGCACAATGATCGTTTAGTTTAGTGCTATTGCTTTCTTCATGACTTATACATGTTCCTATGACTATGAGATTATCCAACTCACGAATACCGGAGGAACACCTTGTGTGCTATCAAACGTCACAATGTAACTGGGTGATTATAAAGATGCTCCACAGGTGTCTCCAATGGTGTTTGTTGAGTTGGCATAGATCGAGATTAGGATTTGTCACTCCGTGTATCGGAGAGGTACCTTTGGGCCTTCTCGGTAATCCACATCACTATGAGCCTTGCAAGCAATGTGACTAAAGAGTTATTTGTGGGATGATGCATTATGGAACGAGTAAAGAGACTTGCCGGTAACGAAATTGAACTAGGTATGATGATACCGACGATCGAATCTCGGGCAAGTAACATACCGAAGATAAAGGGAACAACGTATGTTGTTATGCGGTTTGACCGATAAACATCTTCGTATAATATGTGGGACCCAATATGAGCCTCCAGGTTCCGCTATTGGTTATTGACTAAAGATGAGTCTCGGTCATGTCTACATAGTTCTCGAACCCGCAGGGTCCGCGCGCTTATAGTTCAATGACGATCGATATTATGAGTTTATGTGTTTTGATGTACCGAAGGTATTTCGGAGTCCCGAATGATATCACGAACATGAAGAGGAGTCTCGAAATTGTCGAGACATAAATATTGATATATTGGAAGACTATATTCGGACAACGGAACAGTTTCGAGGTGTATCGGGTATTTTCCGGAGTACCGGGGGGTTACTAGAACCCCCTGGGGGTTATTGGGCCTCATGGGCCTATTGGTGGAAGAGAGGAGGCAGGCCAAGGCAGGGCGCGCCCCCCCTAGCCCAAACCGAATTGGACTAGGGGGGCCGCCCCGCCTTTCCTTCTCTCGTCCCTCACCTTCCCCCTTCTCCTTGTTCTATTAGGAAAGGGGCGCCGAATCCTACTTGGAGTAGGATTGCCCCCCATGGCGCACCTCCTCCCCTTGGCCGGCCTCCTCCGCCCTCCCTCATTTATATACATGGGAAGGGGGCACCCCAAAGGCACACCAAAGATTCTCTTAGCCGTGTGCGGTGCCCCCCTCCACAGAAACACACCTCAGTCATATCGTTGTAGTGCTTAGGCGAAGCCCTGCGCCGGTAACTTCATCATCACTGTCACCACGCCATCGTGCTAACGAAACTGTCCCTTGTCCTCAGCTAGATCAAGAGTTCGAGGGACATCACCGAGCTGAACGTGTGCAGATCGCGGAGGTGTCATACGTTCGGTACTTGATCGGTTGGATCACAAAGACATTTGACTACATCAA
This sequence comes from Triticum urartu, assembly GCF_003073215.2. NCBI lineage: Eukaryota > Viridiplantae > Streptophyta > Magnoliopsida > Poales > Poaceae > Triticum > Triticum urartu. The sequence continues at coordinate 449,192,879 of NC_053023.1, read as the reverse complement.
CCGCGTTGCTTAACGCTTCTGCTTTCGGTCTACGAGGTACGTAGACACACTCTCCCCTCTTGTTGCTATGCATCTCCTAGATAGATCTTGCGTGATCGTAGGAAATTTTTTGAAATACTGCGTTCCCCAACAGTGGCATCCGAGCCAGGTCTATGCGTAGATGTTATATGCATGAGTAGAACACAAAGAGTTGTGGACGATAATAGTCATACTGCGTACCAGCATGTCATACTTTGATTCGGCGCTATTGTTGGATGAAGCAGCCCAGACCGACATTACATGATTGCATTCATGAGACGGGTTCTACCGACGTGGTTCGCACACAGGTGGCTAGTGGGTGTCTGTTTCTCCAGCTTTAGTTGAATCGAGTGTGACTACGCCCAGTCCTTGTTGAAGGTTAAAACAACACACTTGACAAAAAATCGTTGTGGTTTTTGATGTGTAGGTAAGAACGGTTCTTGCTAAGCCCGTAGCAGCAACGGAAAACTTGCAACAACAAAGTAGAGGACGTCTAACTTGTATTTGCAGGGCATGTTGTGATGTGATATGGTCAAGACATGATTATATAAATTGTTGTATGAGATGATCATGTTTTGTAACACAGTTATCGGCAAATGACAGGAGCCATATGGTTGTCGCTTTATTGTATGAAATGCAATCGCTCTTTACTTTATCACTAAGCGTTAGTGATAGTCGTGGAAGCAATAGTTCGCGAGACGACAATGATGCTACGATGGAGATCATGGTGTCAAGCCGGTGATGAGGATGGTCATGACAGTGCTTTGAAGATGGAGATCAAAGGCACAAGATGATGATGGCCATATCATATCACTTATATTGATTGCATGTGATGTTTATCTTTTATGCATCTTATTTTGCTTAGTACGGCGGTAGCATTATAAGATGATCTCTCATTAAATTTCAAGGTATAAGTGTTCTCCCTGAGTATGCACCGTTGCTACATTTTGTCGTGCCGAGACACCACATGATGATCGGATGTGATAAGCTATACGTTCACATACAACGGGTACAAGCCAGTTTTGCACACGCAGAATACTCAGGTTAGACTTGATGAGCCTAGCATATGCAGATATGGCCTCAAAACACTGAGACCGAAAGGTCGAGCATGAATCATATAGTAGATATGATCAACATAGTGATGTTCACCATTGAAAACTTCTCCATCTCACGTGATGATCGTACATGGTTTAGTTGATATGGATCACGTGATCATTTAGATGACTAGAGGGATGTCTATCTAAGTGGGAGTTCTTAAGTAATATGATTAATTGAACTTTAATTTATCATGAACTTAGTACCTGATAGTATTTTGCATGTCTATGTTGTTGTAGATAAATGGCCCGTGCTGTTGTTCCATTGAATTTTAATGCGTTCCTAGAGAATGCTAAGTTGAAAGATGATGGTAGCAACTACACAGACTGGGTCCGTAACTTGAGGATTATCCTCATTGCTGCATAGAAGTATTACGTCCTGGAAGCACCGTTGGGTGCCAAGCCTGCTCCAGGAGCAACACCAGATGTTATGAACATCTGGCAGAGCAAAGCTGATGACTACTCGATAGTTTAGTGTGCCATGCTTTACGGCTTAGAATCGGAACTTCAACGACGTTTTGAACATCATGGAGCATATGAGATATTCTAGGAGTTCAAGTTAATATTTCAAGCAAATGCCTGTATTGAGAGATATGAAGTCTCCAATAAGTTCTACAGCTGTAAAATGGAGGAGAATAGTTATGTCAATGAACATATACTCAGAACGTCTGTGTACCACAACCACTTGAGTCAACTGGGAGTTAATCTTCCTGTTGATAGTGTCATTGACAGAGTTCTTCAATCACTGCCACCAAGCTACAAAAGCTTCGTGATGAACTATAATATGCAAGCGATGCATAAGATAATTCCCGAGCTCTTTGCAATGCTAAAGGCTGCGGAGGTAAAAATCAAGAAGGAGCATCAAGTGCTGATGGTCAACAAGACCACTAGTTTCAAGAAGAAGGGGAAAGGGAAGAAAGGGAACTTCAAGAAGAATGGCAAGCAAGTTTCTACTCAAGTAAAGAAGCCCAAGTCTAGACCTAAACCTGAGACTGAGTGCTTCTACTACAAAGGGACTGGTCACTGGAAGCGGAAATGCCCCAAGTATTTGGCGGATAAGAAGGATGGCTAAGTGAAAGGTATATTTGATATACATGTTATTGATGTGTACCTTACTGATACGTCTCCAATGTATCTATAATTTTTTATTGGTCAATGCTATTTTATTATCAATCGTGGATGTTTTATAATCATTTTATAGTCATTTTATATCATTTTTTGGTACTAACCTATTGACGTAGTGCCCAGTGCCAGTTCATGTTTTTCCATGTTTTTTACATCATAGGAAATCAATATCAAACGGGGTCCAAATGGCATGAAACTTTACGATGATTTTTATGGGTCAAAAGGAAGCAGATGGGCCCTGGTTGCACCTAGGGGGTGCCCCGAGGGGTGCACAACCCACCAGGGCGCGCTAGGAGGCTCTGGCGTGCCCCGGTGGGTTGTGCTGTAACGCCCACGATGCGGCTATATCTCCCACGTGTCGATGCACGACTTAGAGGCATAACCGCATGGTGGTTTAGTTGCAAGAGGGGTAATCTTCACATAATCCCATGTATTGCATAAGAAAGGGATAAAGAGTTGGCTTACAATCGCCACTTCACACAATACATAAGTAATTCATACATCATCCAAATACACTCAAAGACCGGCTACAGTCAAATCCAAACGAAAAGGAAGATAAACCCAAAATGCGAGATCCCCAATCGTCCCAACTGGGCACCACTACTAATCATCTGGAAAAGACACAAAACAATGACCAAGATCTTCATCGAGCTCCCACTTGAGCTTGGTTGCATCACCTACACTGGTATCATCGGCACATGCAACTGTTTGGAAGTATCTATGAGTCACGAGGACTCAGCAATCTCACACCCGCGAGATCAAGACTATTTAAGCTTATGGGTAGGATAGGGTAATGAGGTGGAGCTGCAGCATGCACTAAGAAAATATGGTGGCTAACATATGCAAATAAGAGTGAGAAGAGAAGAAATGCAACAGTCGTGAAGCTAGAAGTGATCCTGAAACTACTTACGCACAACCATAACACAAGAACCGTGTTCACTTCCCGGACTCCGCCGAAAAGAGACCATCACAGCTACACACGCGGTTGATGCATTTCTTTTGACTATGTCGGTTGATGCATTTTAATTAAGTTAAGTGTCAAGTTCTCTACAATCGGACATTAACAAATTCCCATCTGCCACATAACCGTGGGCACGGCTTTCGAAAGTTTAAACCCTGCAGGGGTGTCCCAACTTAGCCCATCACAAGCTCTCACGATCAATGAAGGATATTCCTTCTCTTGGGAAGACCCGATCAGTCTCGGAATCCCGATTACAAGACATTTCGACAATGGTAAAACAAGACCAGCAAAGCCACCCGACTGTGCCGACAAATCCCGATAGGAGCTGCACATATCTTGTTCTCAAGGCACAGTGGATAGGTCAAGCTATGAGTAAAACCAGCCCTCAAGTTTCCCTGAGGTGGCCCTGCAGGCTGCCCGGTTCGGACCAACACTCAGAGGAGCACTGGCCCGGGGGGTTAAAATAAAGATGACCCTCGGGATCTACAAACCCAAGGGAAAAAGGCTTAGGTTGTTAGGCAAATGTAAAACCAAGGTTGGGCCTTGCTGGAGGAGTTTTATTCAAAGCGAACTGTCAAGGGGGTCCCATAACCCAAACCGCGTTAGGAACGCAAAATCAAGGAACATAACACCGGTACAACGGAAACTAGGGTGGCAAGAGTGGAACAAAACACCAGGCATAAGGTCGAGCCTTACACCCTTTACCAAGTATATAGATGCATTAATTAAATAAGAGATATTGTGATATCCCAACATAAACATGTTCCAACATGGAACACATCTTCAGCTTCACCTGCAACTAACAATGATATAAGAAGGGCTGAGCAAAAGCGGTAACTTAGCGAAACAACGGTTTGCTAGGAAGGTGGGTTAGAGGCTATCATGGAAATTTGGGAGGCTTGATAAACAAGTGGTAGGTAGCGCGACATAGTGATAGAGCGAACAACTAGCAAGCAAAGATAGAAGTGATATTGAGGGTATGGTCATCTTGCCTGAGATCCCTCAAGGAAGAAGAACGGGTCCAAGAAGTAGACGACCCAACGTAGTCGAACAAAACCTCACAACTTCGGAACGAATCCGAAGCAATGAGAGAAGCAACCCGAAAAGAAGCAAGCAACATTGTAAACAACCATCACATAAACATGGCATGATGCACAACCAAGTATGATGCATGTCCGGTTTAAAGAGTCATGGCATGGCAAAGTGCAACAAACAATACTACAAATTAAGTGGAGCTCAATATGCAACGAGTTGCATATTGATGAAACACCACATTCGATTATTTAGTTCACTCCCAGTTAGGTACTCAACAAAATTAAATGTTATTAAACATGGCAAGGGGTGAAGCATATGAAAACTACCTATCTAGGCAAGTTGAAATGAGGCCGGAACAACAAACATCAAATCCGGAAAATCATCATATGCATTTAGCAATTTAATGCAAAAAACAATTTTAATCATTTGAAATGTTGTTATCATGATGCGGATGGCATATGCAAGTTTATGCATTTTGTTAAAGGTTGACATGAACATGGTATGAAGCATTTGTTCGCCATGCCGGAATGAAAAGGGGTGCCATGGCGGCGAATCCGAAAATGAAGCAACGACAACATATCGGTTCCGATAGCTCACAGGGATATCGGTGCAAAAGAAGCAAGTGTGCGGATGTGTGGAAGACGCAAGAGATGGTGGGTGCTCCCGGTTACTGGGTTCCCACGGGTCGACGGTGGTGTCAAACAAGGGAACAACTAACGTTCACGGGCGGATACAACAACCAAACATGCATCTCATACAACACATGCATTCATCCATGGGTCAAAGTCTCGGCGGTTATACCTTCGAAGCGTGTCTCTTCGGGGTGGATCGAGTTCAAAGCGGTGTAGATGGAAGTAGACGTTCTCGCGACGGTAGTGGAAGTAGTGGTTCTCGGGACGGTGGTCGAACTTGCTGCTTGCGGTTCATGGGTTTTCGGCGATGGTAGTGGTACATGTTGTAGTCGTTGTAGTCGAACTAGACGGGACATGGGTGTCGTGGTACTCATCGCGTTCCGGAACCGAAGTGGTACTTGGCAATATCCGGGACGGTCTTTGCGTTTTGGTGCGGTGTAGTGGTATACATTTTTGTAGATGTTCGAGCCATCGGTCGCAGTACTTGGTGAATCCCAAAACGGTCTTGGCGTCTTCGCGCGTAGGGGTACTTGGCGTTTCCATGTGGTACTTGTCGAGCAAGAGGCGAAGTCGTCGTACTTGGGTCGTCGTGGAACTTGCAAAGATGATGAAGATCTTAAAATGATTGGTGTTTCTTCTATTGATTCCTTGTTTAGTAAGAATGATGAAAAAGGGACTGGAGAAGAGTCAACTTTAGGTAGAAGGCGTCCCAATATTTCGGAGGGTGAAAATCTTGTTGAGAAAATTGATGAAAGTGGGTTTGGAGAGGTTAAAACTTTAGCTAGTGATGCACCCACTATTTTGGATGACAAAGAGTTTAATTATGATAGTTTCTCTTTGATTGATTGTATTTCTTTGTTGCAATCCATGATAAATTCACCCCATGCTTATGAACAAAATAAAGCTTTTACTAAACATATTGTTGATGCTCTGATGAAAGCTTTTGAAGAAAAATTGGAATTAGAAGTTTCAATCCTAGAAAATTGTATGATGAGTGGGAACCTACTATCAAAGTTAAGATTAAAAATTATGAGTGTTTTTCTTTGTGTGACTTGGGTGCTAGTGTTTCCACAATTCCGAAATCTTTATGTGATGTGCTTGGTCTTACCAATCTTGAAGAATGTTCCTTGAATTTGCACTTAGAGGATTCTACTATTAAAAAGCCTATGGGAAGAATTAATGATGTTCTTATTCTTGCAAATAGGAATTATGTTCCCATAGATTTTATTGTTCTTGATATTGATTGTAATCCGTCTTGTCCAATTATTCTAGGTAGATCGTTTTTACGCACTATCGTGGCGTGATTGATATGAAAGAAGGCAATATTAAGTTCCAATTTCCTTTGAGGAAGAGTATGGAACACTTTCCTATAACTAGAATTAAGCCACCTTATGAATAAATCATGAGGGCATCTTATGGATCTCGAACCAAAGATGACAAAACTTAGATCCATGCTTTATGCCTAGCTAAGGGCATAAAACTATAATGCTTGTTGGGAGGCAACCCAATGAATAAAATTTATTTTCTGATTTTTGCTTTCTTTTCTTGAGTGTTAGCACAATTATGCTACTGTTATAATTGTGTTTTTATGTTTTAATTATTGTTTGTGCCAAGTAAATCCTTTAGGATCTTCTTGGGCAATAGTTGTTTGATCTTGCTGAAAAAACAGGAAGTTTACGCTCACAAAATTAATTTTCATTTTTTTACCAGAGAGTGATAAAATATTCATTCCACTTGCAGTAGATCAATATACAAATTTCTCAGGTTGTCCTAATTTTTTAGAGTTTTTGGAGTTACAGAAGTATTTGGAATAGTCAGATTGCTACAGACTGTTGTGTTTTGACAGATTATGTTTTCTTTGTGTTGTGTGCTTATTTTGATGGTTCTATGGTTTTCTTTGATGAGTTTTTGCCATGGAAAAGTTGGAATACAATAGATATAATACAAAAGCGAAATAGGAATTGGTTTGATACAACACTTATAGTAGTGGTCTATTATTCTTATACTAACGGATCTCACGAAGGCTTTGTGGAGTTTTGTGTGATTGAAGTTTTCAAGTTTTGGGTTATCTTACGATGGATGAAGGAAGAATGTAAGAGACTAAGCTTGGGGATGCACCTGATACGTCTCCAATGAATCTATAATTTTTTATTGTTCCATGCTATTATATTATCCCTCTTGGATGTTTTATATGCATTTATATGCTATTTTATATGATTTTTGGGACTAACCTGTTAACCTAGAGCCCAGTGCCAGTTTTTGTTTTTCCTTGTTTTTGAGTTTTACAGAAAAGGATACCAAACGGAGTACAATTGACGTGCCAATTTTTGATGATTTTTTATGGACCAAAAGAAGCCCTTGGAATAAAATAGTTGGGCCAGAAGAGTCCCGAGCCATCCACGAGGGTGGAGGGCGCGCCCTACCCCCTGGGAGCGCCCCCTGCCTCGTGGATGACTCGGAGACCCCCCTGACGTGAGACCGACGCCAAAAATTCCTATAAATACAGACAACCCTGAAAAGAAACCTAGATCGGGAGTTCCGCCGCCGCAAGCCTCTATAGCCACCAAAAACCAATCGGGACCCTGTTCCGGCACCCTATCGGAGGGGGGAATCATCACCGGTGGCCATCTTCATCATCCTGGCGCTCTCCATGACGAGGAGAGAGTAGTTAACCCTCGGGGCTGAGGGTATGTACCAGTAGCTATGTGTTTGGATCTCTCTCTCTCTCGTGTTCTTGATTTGGCACGATCTTGATGTACCGCGAGCTTTGCTACTATAGTTGGATCTTATATTGTTTCTCCCCCTCTACCTTCTTGTAGTGGATTGAGTTTTCCCTTTGAAATTATCTTATCGGATTGAGTCTTTACGGATTTGAGAACACTTGATGTATGTCTTGTGTGGGATACCCGTGGTGACAATGGGGTATTCTATTGATTCACTTGATGTCTGTTTTGGTGATCAGCTTGCAGGTTCCATGACCTTGGGAATATATGCATAGGGGTTGGCACACGTCTTCGTGTTGACTCTCCGGTAGAAACTTTGGGGCACTCTTTGAAGTTCTTTGTGTTGGTTGAATAGATGAATCTGAGATTGTGTGATGCATATCGTATAATCATACCCGCGAATACTTGAGGTGTAATTGGAGTATCTAGGTGAAATTAGGGTTTTGGTTGATTTGTGTCTTAAGGTGTTATTTTACTACGAACTCTAGGGTTGTTTGTGACACTTATACGAATAGCCCAATGGATTGAACGGAAAGAATAACTTTGAGGTGGTTTCATACCCTACAATAATCTCTTAGTTTGTTCTCCGCTATTAGTGACTTTGGAGTGACTCTTTGTTGCGTGTTGAGGGATAGTTATATGATCTAATTATACTTGTTGAGAGAACTTGCACTAGTGAAAGTATGAACCCTAGGCCTTGTTTCGAAGCATTGAAATACCCTTTGTGCTCACTTTTATCATTAGTTACCTTGCTGTTTTTATATTTTTCAGATTACAAAAACCTATATCTACCATCCATATTGCACTTGTATCACCATCTCTTCGCCGAACTAGTCCACCTATACAATTTACCATTGTATTGGGTGTGTTGGGGACACAAGAGACTCTTTGCTATTTGGTTGCAGGGTTGTTTGAGAGAGACCATCTTCATCCTACGCCTCCCACAGATTGATAAATCTTAGGTCATCCACTTGAGGGAAATTTGCTACTGTCCTACAAACCTCTGCACTTGGAGGCCCAACAACGTCTACAAGAAGAAGGTTGCGTAGTAGACATCAAGCTCTTTTCTGGCGCCGTTGCCGGGGAGGTTTGTGCTTGAAGGTATATCTTTAGATCTTGCAATTGAATTTTTTAGTTTCTTGTTTTATCACTAGTTTAGTTTATGAAAGAAAACTACATAAAATGGAATTGAGCGTGCATCATATGCTTCATTTTTTTAATATCTTTTGTGAAAAAATGATTCCGATAATTGTGCCAAAATGTTAGAAGAAGAATGCAATAAAATGTTTGGCATACAATCTTTGAATGATGAGCATGATTGCAGTGTTGTTAGTATGAACTCTTTGAATATCTGTAGTACTAATGATGATTGCACTAGTAATGATAAAAATGTCTCTTATAAGCGTGTCAATTTTTATGGAGTGCATAGAGCTTGCAAGCACACACCAAATAGGGAAGATAGATTTTGCAAGAGGCATAAGTATTTAAAAACTAAATGGTTGCAAGAGAGGCTAGATGCTTATGTTGAAAATTTAAAATTTCTTTGCCATCCTTGTGAACTTTGCAATGAACGTGATCATTTAAATATCCAATGCAAATTGTTTCATGATCGAATCGTGTCCAGAAATTGTGATGACTTGATTTCCCTTGCACATCATAATGAACTTAGTTTGCTTGTGGGTTATGAAGAAATGAAACGTATAACTAAGGATCTTCCAGAATTTGTCCTTGATAAAGTTCTTGATTTTGATCTAGAGGAAATTTATATGTATTGTGCGATGAATTGCATTGAAAATCCTTATATTGCCAATTACATAAAGGCAAGAAAACAAATAGAAGATGAAGAGAATACTAATGAAAGGGAAGAGGTTTCCCCGTATCCTCCTATTCTTTCTTATGATGAATCGGGTAACGAGGAGGAGCTTTCTATTCAACCAATCTCATTAATAAGGTGCTCCAAAAAGAGGATTAAACCCACACATAATGTGAAGAAGAAAAAGAAAAGACGAAGAAGCAAAGGAAAAAAGGTATCCCTCCCAAATGATGTTGCTCCTATTACTCATTGTGATGATGATAATTGCTATACTATTGGTGCTATCCACACTATTAATGATGAGAGTGATTATGCTTATGATATGCAAAGGCCCAAGCTTGGGGATGCTATGTTTGATGAGAATGACATGTTTGAGAATTTATTTGCTACAATTAATGTTTGTCCCAAGCTTGGGGATGCTATGTTTTATGAATATGATATTTTTAACCTCCCAAGTTTTGATATGCAAATTTATTATGATGATAGCATGCCTCCTATTTATGATGATTATATTGATGAAAGTGGGTATGGAAGAGTGTCGACTTTAGGAAGTAATGATCCCACTATTTTGGAGGGTGTTGACTCTTATTGTGACAATTATGAAAGTGGATTTGGAGAGGTCATGACTTTATTTAGTAATGATTCCACTATCTTGGAAGAGGTTTCAATTGATTATGATGAGAACAAAGTTGCTACTTATGATGATTATTGTGAGGACACTTATGCTATAAAAATTAGTGATGATTATATTTATAAAACTTTTCATGATTATGATTACCCTTTTTCTGAACATTACTCTTTTAATGTGGAAAAAATTTATAATATTCGAGTTTCTTATGATACTGCCACTATTCCGAATGAGAAGAATTTTGCTTATGTGGAGAGTAATAAAATTTATGTGCTTGTGCATCATGAAAATAGGGCTTTATGTGATAGTTATATTGTTGAATTCATTCATGATGCTACTGAAATTTATTATGAAGGAGGAACATATGCTTGTAGGAAATGCAATAATATCAAGTTTCATCTCTATGTGTTGAAAATTTTGAAGCTATGCTTGTTTTGCTTTCCTATGCTAGTTGATTCTTGTTCCCATAAGTTGTTTGCTCACAAAATCCCTATGCATAGGAAGTGGGTTAGGCTTAAATGTGCTATTTATATTCTTCATGATGCTCTCTTTATATTTCAAATCTTATATTTTATGTGAGCATCATTGAAATAATCATGCCTAGCTAGAAAGGCATTAAAGAAAAGCGCTTGTTGGGAGACAACCCAATATTTACCCTACTGTTTTTGTGTGCCCACATGATTAAGCTACTATAGTAATCATGTTTTATATCTTTTGTTTCAATAAAGTGCCACGTAGAACCTTTGGGAAGACTTGGGTGAAAGTTAATGTGATCTTGCTGTAAAAACAGAAACTTTGCACTCACGACATTAGCTGTCATTGTTTTCACAGAAGAGTGATTTTTAGTTGATTCTTTTTGCATAATATTACTAGACAAATTCCTCACGTCCACCAATTTATTTCAGAATGTTTGGAGTTACAGAAGTATTCGAGAGTTACAGATTACTACAGACTGTTATGTTTTTGACAGATTCTGTTTTCTATGTATTGTTTGCTTATTTTGATGAATCTATGAGTAGTATCGGAGGGTACGAGCCATAGATAAGTTGGAATGCAATAGATATTACACCAATATAAATAAAGAATGAGTTCACAAGTATACCAAAAGTGGTGATTTTATTTCTTTATACTAACGGAGTTTACGAGTTTTCTGTTGAGTTTTGTGTTGTGAAGTTTCAAGTTTTGGGTAAAGATTCGATGGACTATGGAATAAGGAGTGGAAAGAGCCTAAGCTTGGGGATTCCAAAGTCACCCCAAGGTAATATTCAAGGACAACTAAGAGCCTAAGATTGGGGATGCCCCGAAAGGCATCCCCTTTTTCGTCTTCGTTCATCTGTAACCTTACTTGGAGCTATATTTTTATTCACCACATGATATGTGTTTTGCTTGGAGCGTCATTTTCTTTTCTTTTGTTTTGCTTGATGTTTGAATAAAATACCAAGATCTGAAATTCTTAAATGTTAGAGAGTCTTCACATAGTTGCATAATTATTCGACTAATCATTGATCTTCACTTATATCTTTCGGAGTAGTTTGTCATTTGCTCTAGTGCTTCACTTATATCTTTTTAGAGCATGATGGTGGTTTTATTTTGAAGAAATTGATGAACTCTCATGCTTCAATTATATTATTTTGAGAGTATTGAACAACATGGTAATTTGCTTAGGTTATGAATTTAGTCCTAATATGATAGGCATCCAAGAGGGATATAATAAAAACTTTCATATAAAGTGCATTGAATACTATGTGAAGTTTGATTCTTTATGATTGTTTTGAGATATGAAGATGGTGATATTAGAGTCACGCTAGTGGAGTAGTTTTGAATTTAAGAGATACTTGTGTTAAAGTTTGTGATTCCCGTAGCATGCACGTATGGTGAACTGTTGTGTGATGAAGTTGGAGAATGGGGTATTAATTGATTGTCTTCCTTATGAGTGGAGGCCGGGATCGCGTGATGGTTAACTCCTACCAACCTCCCCTAGGAGCATGCGTGTAGTACTTTGTTTGATGACTTGTAGATTTTTGCAATAAGTATATGAGTTCTTTATGACTAATGTTGAGTCCATGGATTATACGCACTCTCACCCTTCCACCATTACTAGCCTCTCTTGTGTCGCGCAACTTTCGTCGGTACCATACACCCACCATATACCTTCCTCAAGACAGCCACCATACCTACCTATTTTGGCATTTCCATAGCCATTCCGAGATATATTGCCATGCAACTTTCCATCGTTCCGTTTATTATGACACACTTCATCATTGCCATATTGCTTTGCATGATCATGTAGTTGACATCGTATTTGTGGCGAAGCCACCTTTCATAATTCTTTCATACACCGCCGGAGGCATTGATATAGAGTCATATTTTGTTCTAAGTATTGAGATGTAATTCTTGAGTTGTAAGTAAATAATAGTGTGATGATCATCATTATTAGAGAATTGTCCCAGTGAGGAAAGGATGATGGAGACTATGATTGCCCCACAAGTCGGGTTGAGACTCTGGATGAAAAAAGAGGCCAAAAAAAGAGAGGGCCCCAAAAAAAGAGAAAACAAAAAATGAGAGAAAAATAGAGAAGGGGCAATGCTACTATCCTTTTACCACACTTGTGCTTCAAAGTAGCACCATGATCATCATAATAGAGAGTCTCCTGTATTGTCACTTTCATATACTAGTGGGAATTTTCCATCATAGAACTTGGCTTGTATATTCCAATGATGGGCTTCTCAAATGCCCTAGGTCTTCATGAGCAAGCAAGTTGGATGCACACCCACTTAGTTTCTTTTTGAGCTTTCATACACTTATAGCTCTAGTGCGTCCATTGCATGGCAATCCCTACTCACTCGCATTGATATCTATTGATGGGCATCTCCATAGCCCGTTGATACGCCTAGTGGATGTGAGACTATCTTCTCCTTTTGTCTTCTCCACAACCACCATTCTATTCCACCTATAGTGTTATGTCCATGGCTCACCCTCATGTATTGCGTGAAAGTTGAAAAAGTTTGAGAATACTAAAGTATGAAACAATTGCTTGGCTGAAACCGGGGTTGTGCATGATTTAAATATTTTTTGTGATGAACATAGAGCATAGCCAGACTATATGATTTTGTAGGGATAGCTTTCTTTGGCCATGTTATTTTGAGAAGACATGATTGCTTTGTTCATGTGCTTGAAGTATTAATGTTTTTATGTCAATATTAAACTTTTTTTGAATCTTATGGATCTGAATATTCTTGCCACAATAGAGAAGATTACATTGATAAATATGTTAGGTAGCATTCCACATCAAAAATTATGTTTTTATCATTTACCTACTCGAAGTCGAGCAGGAATTAAGCTTGAGGATGCTTCATACGTCTCCAACATATCTATAATTTTTTTATTGTTCCATGCTATTATATTACCCATATTGGATGTTTTATATGCATTCATATGCTATTTTATATGATTTTTGGGACTAACCTATTAACCTAGAGCCCAGTGCTAGTTTATATTTTTCCTTGTTTTTGAGTTTTACAGAAAAGGAATACCAAACGGAGTCCAATTGACGTGCCAATTTTTGATGATTTTTTATGGACCAAAAGAAGCCCCCGGAGTAAAATAGTTGGGCTAGAAGAGTCCCGAGGCGTCCACGAGGGTGGAGGGCAGCGCCCTACCCCCTGGGCGCGCCCCCTGCCCCGTGGATGACTCGGAGACCCCCTGATACGTCTCCAAGGTATCTAGAATTTTTGATTGCTCCATGCTATATTATCTACTGTTTTGGACATTATTGGGCTTTATTATCCACTTTTATATTATTTTTGGGACTAACCTATTAACCGGAGGCCCAGCCCAGAATTGTTGTTTTTTGCCTGTTTTAGGGTTTCGAAGAAAAGGAATATCAAACGGAGTCCAAACGGAATGAAACCTTCGGGAACGTGATTTTCTCAACGAACAAGACCCAGGAGACTTGGACCCTACGTCAAGACACAAAAGAGGAAGCCACGAGGTAGGGGGGTGCGCCTACCCCCCCCCCCCCCCCCCCCCCCCCCCCCCCCCCCCCCCCCCCCCCCCCCCCCCCCCCCCCCCCCCCCCCCCCCCCCCCCCCCCCCCGCCCTAGGCGCGCCCTCCACCCTCGTGGGCCCCCTGTTGCTCCACGGACGCACTCCTTCCTCCTATATATACCTACGTACCCCCAAACTATCAGATACGGAGCCAAAACCCTAATTCCACCGTCGCAACTTTCTGTATCCACAAGATCCCATCTTGGGGCCTGTTCCGGAGCTCCGTCGGAGGGGGCATCGATCACGGAGGGCTTCTACATCAACACCATAGCCCCTTCCATGAAGTGTGAGTAGTTTACCTCAGACCTACGGGTCCATAGTTAGTAGCTAGATGGCTTCTTCTCTCTTTTTGGATCTCAATACAATGTTCTCCCCCTCTTTTGTGGAGATCTATTCGATGTAATCTTCTTTTTGCGGTGTGTTTGCTGAGACCGATGAATTGTGGGTTTATGATCAAGTCTATCTATGAATAATATTTGAATCTTCTCCGAATTCTTTTATGTATGATTGTTTATCTTTGCAAGTCTCTTCGAATTATTAGTTTGGTTTGGCCTACTAGATTGATCTTTCTGGCAATGGGAGAAGTTCTTAGCTTTGGGTTCAATCCTGCGGTGTCCTTTCCCAGTGACAGTAGGGGCAGCAAGGCACGTATTGTATTATTGCCATCGAGGATAACAAGATGGGGTTTTCTTCATATTGCATGAGTCTATCCCCCTACATCATGTCATCTTGCTTAACGCGTTACTCTATTTTTAACTTAATACTCTAGATGCATGCTGGATAGCGGTCGATGAGTGGAGTAATAGTAGTAGATGCAGGCAGGAGTCGGTCTACTTGTCTCGGACATGATGCCTATATACATGATCATACCTAGATATTCTCATAACTATGCTCAATTCTGCCAATTGCTCAACAGTAATTTGTTCACCCACCGTAGAATACTTATGCTCTTGAGAGAAGCCACTAGTGAAACCTATGGCCCCCGGGTCTATCTTCATCATATTAATATCCTACTACTTAGTTATTTCCTTTGCTATTTACTTTGCCTTTATTTTACTTTGCATCTTTATCATAAAAATAACAAAAATATTATCTTATCATATATATCAGATCTCACTCTCGTAAGTGGCCTTATAGGGATTGACAACCCCTATTTGCGTTGGTTGCGAGGATTTATTTGTTTTGTGCAGGTACAAGGGACTCGCGCGTAGCCTCCTACTGGATTGATACCTTGGTTCTCAAAAACTGAGGGAAATACTTACGCTACTTTGCTGCATCATCCCTTCCTCTTTGGGGAAAACCAACGCAGTGCTCAAGAGGTAGCAAGAAGGATTTCTGCGCTGTTGCCGGGGAGGTCTACGCAAAAGTCAACATACCAAGTACCCATCACATACCCTTATCTCCCGCATTACATTATTTGCCATTTGCCTCTCGTTTTCCTCTCCCCCACTTCACCCTTGCCGTTTTATTTGCCCTCTCTCTCTATCCTCCCTCTCTTTCTCCATTTGCCTCTTTTTGCCCGCTTGCTTTTTGTTTGCTCGTGTGTTAGTTTGTTTGCTTGTCGTTATGGCTAGTCCCTTATCTTCTCCGTTGACTCCTGAGTTCGAAATCTTTCACTTTAAACAGAGACTACGAGAAAACTTAAAAGATGCCTGGTTGAGAATAATGGAGTCTTATCGTAATTGTACCTCTAAAATAAACCTGGGAATTTTGCTTCGTAATTTTTATGTTGGATTAAATATGTCTCATAGGCAACTCTTGGATTGCGTTGCCAAAGGCAATTTTATTGAAATCGATCCCCATATTGCACTTGAAATTATAGAAGGTATAGTGGGAACACTACCTCAACAAAAGGGGCCTCATCCTACCCAGGAAGAGATACAAGTTTTTTTTTAAAAATTGTGAAGATACTAAAATATTGCAGAAATCTCTTGAACCTCTTAAGAACATTAGTGGAAATATTCACCGCATGAATATGTTGATTACCCTTTGCAATAAGTGGTTGGATTCATTAGATCTAATAATTTCAGAATATGAAGGGAAACGTAAAGAACCTCCCGGATTCGAGCTTGATTCCACTAAAAAGTTGAAAACCAATGATGGCAATACCTAGATCTATTCTTGCTTATTATGCCTAGCTAGGGGTGTTAAACGATAGCGCTTGTTGGGAGGCAACGCAATTTTATTTTTATTCCTTGCTTTTTTATCCTGTTTAGTAATAAATAATTTATCTATCCTCTTTTTTGGTTGTGTTTTTTGTGTTTAATTAGTGTTTGTGCCAAGTAGAACCGTTGGGAAGACTTGGGGAAAGTCTTGTTGAACTTGCTATAAAAAACAGAAACTTTAGCGCTCACGAGAACTGCTGTCATTTTTATGTGGAAAGTGATATTTAGTTAATTCTTTTTCCAGATGATTAATAGATAAATTCATCACGTCCAGCAATTTATTTTAGAATTTTTGAGGTTCCATATCTTCCGCTAGCTACAGATTACTACAGACTGTTCTGTTTTTGACAGATTCTGTTTTTCGTGTGTTGTTTGCTTATTTTGATGAATCTATGGCTAGTCAAATAGTTTATAAACCATGGAGAAGTTGTAATACAGTAGGTATAACACCAATATAAATAAAAAATGAGTTCATTACAGTACCTTGAAGTGGTCTTTTATTTTCTTTCGCTAACGGAGCTCACAAGATTTTCTACTTTAAGTTTTGTGTTGTGAAGTTTTCAAGTTTTGGGTAAGGATTTGATGGATTATGGAACAAGGAGTGGAAAGAGCCTAAGCTTGGGGATGCCCATGGCACCCCCAAGATAATCTAAGGACACCTAAAAGCCAAAGCTTGGGGATGCCCCGGAAGGCATCCCCTCTTTCGTCTACTTCGATCGGTAACTTTACTTGGAGCTATATTTTTATTCCCCACATGATATGTGTTTTTCTTGGAGCGTCTTGTATGATTTGAGTCTTTGATTTTTATTTTACCACAATCATCCTTGTTGTACACACCTTTTGAGAGAGCCATACATGATTTGGAATTTGTTAGAATACTCTATGTGCTTCGCTTATATCTTTTGAGTTATATAGTTTTGCTCTAGTACTTCACTTATATCTTTTAGAGCACGGTGGTGGATTTGTTTTATAGAAACTATTGATCTCTCATGCTTCACTTAGATTATTTTGAGAGTCTTAATATCATGGTAATTTTCTTAAAATCCTAATATGCTAGGTATTCAAGATTAGTAAAATGTTCTTATGAGTGTTTTGAATACTAAGAGAAGTTTGATGCTTGATGATTGTTTTGAGATATGGAGGTAATAATACCAAAGTCGTGCTAGTCGAGTAGTTGTGAAATTGAGAAATACATGTGTTGAAGTTTGCAAGTCCCGTAGCATGCATGTATGGTTAACGTTATGCAACAAATTTGAAACATGAGGTGTTATTTGATTGTATTCCTTATGAGTGGCGGTCGGGGATGAGCGATGGTCTTTTCCTACCAATCTATCCCCCTAGGAGCATGCGCGCAGTACCGAGGTTTTTGATGACTTGTAGATTTTTGCAATAAGTATGTGAGTTCTTTATGAATAATGTTGAGTCCATGGATTATACGCACTCTCACCCTTCCATCCATGCTAGCCTCTTTGGTACCGTGCATTGCCCTTTCTCACATTGAGAGTTGGTGCAAATTTCGCCGGTTCATCCAAACCCCGTGATATGATACGCTCTTTCTGAAGGAAATATGCCCTAGATGCAATAATAAAGTTATTATTTATTTCCTTATTTCATGATAAATGTTTATTATTCATGCTAGAATTGTATTAACCGGAAACATAATACATGTGTGAATACATAGACAAACAGAGTGTCACTAGTATGCCTCTACTTGACTAGCTCGTTAATCAAAGATGGTTATGTTTCCTAACCATGGACAAAGAGTTGTTATTTCATTAACGAGGTCACATCATTAGTTGAATGATCTGATTGACATGACCCATTCCATTAGCTTAGCACCCGATCGTTTAGTATGTTGCTATTGCTTCCTTCATGACTTATACATGTTTCGATGACAATGAGATTATGCAACTCCCGTTTGCCAGAGGAACACTTTGGGTGCTACCAAACGTCACAACGTAAATGGGTGATTATAAAGGAGCATTACACGTGTCTCCAAAGGTAGATGTTGGGTTGGCGTATTTCGAGATTAGGATTTGTCACTCCGATTGTCGGAGAGGTATCTCTGGGCCCTCTCGGTAATGCACATCACATAAGCCTTGCAAGCACTGCAACTAATATGTTAGTTGTGAGATGATGTATTACGGAACGAGTAAAGAGACTTGCCGGTAACGAGATTGAACTAGGTATTGGATACCGACGATCGAATCTCGGGCAAGTAACATACCGATAACAAAGGGAACAACGTATGTTGTTATGCGGTCTGAACGATAAAGATCTTCGTAGAATATGTAGGAGCCAATATGGGCATCCAGGTCCCGCTATTGGTTATTGACCGGAGACATGTCTCGGTCATGTCTACATTGTTCTCGAACCCGTAGGGTCCGCACGCTTAAGGTTACGATGATAGTTATATTATGAGTTTATGCATTTTGATGTACCGAAGGTTGTTCGGAGTCCCGGATGTGATCACGGACATGACGAGGAGTCTCGAAATGATCAAGACGTAAAGATTGATATATTGGAAGCCTATGTTTGGACATCGGAAGTGTTCCAGGTGAAATCGGGATTTTACCGGGTTACGGGGAGGTTACCGGAACCCCCTGGGAGCCATATGGGCCTACATGGGCCTTAGTGGAAAGGTGAAAGGGCTGCCCACAAGGGCTGCGCGCCTCCCCCCTTCCCCTAGTCCTATTAGGACTAGGAGAGGTGGCCGGCCACCCTTCTCCCTCTTTCCCACTTGGGGAATCCTAGTTGGAACAGGATTGGAGGGGAGTCCTACTCCCGGAAGGAGTAGGACTCCTCCTGCGCCTCTGTCTCTTGGCCGGCGCCCCCTCCCCCCTTGGCTCCTTTATATACTGAGGTAGAGACACCCCAAAGACACACAAGTTGATCCACGTGATCTATTCCTTAGCCGTGTGCAGTGCCCCCTGCCACCATATTCCTCGATAATACTGTAGCGGAGTTTAGGCGAAGCCCTGCTGTTGTAGTTCATCAAGATCGTCACCACGCCGTCGTGCTGACGGAACTCTTCCCCGACACTTTGCTGGATCGGAGTCCAGGGATCGTCATCGAGCTGAACGTGTGCTCGAACTCGGAGGTACCGTAGTTTCGGTGCTTGATCGGTTGGATCGTGAAGACGTACGACTACTTCCTTTACGTCGTGTCAGCGCTTCCGCAGTCGGTCTGCGTTGGGTACGTAGACAACACTCTCCCCCTCGTTGCTATGCATCACATGATCTTGCGTGTGCGTAGGAAAATTTTTGAAATTACTATGAAACCCAACAGTGGCATCCGAGCCTAGGTTATTTATGTTGATGTTATATGCACGAGTAGAACACAAGTGAGTTGTGGACGATACAAGTCATACTACCTACCAGCATGTCATACTTTGGTTCGGCGGTATTGTTGGACGAGACGACCCGGACCAACCTTACGCGTACGCTTACGCGCGACCGGTTCCCTCGACGTGCTTTGCACATAGATGGCTTGCGGGCGACTGTCTCTCCAACTTTAGTTGAACCAAGTATGGCTACGCCCGGTCCTTGCGAAGGTTAAAACAGAGTCTATTTGAGAAACTATCGTTGTGGTTTTGATGCGTAGGTGAGATTGGTTCTTGCTTAAAGCCCGTAGCAGCCACGTAAAACTTGCAACAACAAAGTAGAGGACGTCTAACTTGTTTTTGCAGGGCATGTTGTGATGTGATATGGTCAAAGCATGATGCTGAATGAGATGATCATGTTTTGTTAAAGTTATCGGCAACTGGCAAAAGCCTTATGGTTGTCTCTTTATTGCATAAGATGCAAGCGCCAAATAATTGCTTTACTTTATCGCTATGCGATAGCAATAGTTGCAAGAGCAATAGTTGGCGAGACGACCATGTGACGACACATTGATATAGATCAAGATGATGGAGATCATGGTGTCATGCCGGTGACGATAGAAATCATGACGGTACTTCGGAGATGGAGATCACAAGCACAAGATGATGATGGCCATATCATATCACTTATATTGATTGCATGTGATGTTTATCTTTTATGCATCTTATCTTGCTTTGATTGACGGTGGCATTATAATATGATCTCTTACTAATTATCAAGAAGTGTTCTCCCTGAGTATGCACCGTTGCGAAAGTTCTTCGTGCTGAGACACCACGTGATGATTGGGTGTGATAGGCTCTACGTTCAAATACAATGGGTACAAAACAGTTGCACACGCGGAATACTCAGGTTATACTTGACGAGCCAAGCATATACACATATGGCCTCGGAACACGGAGACCGAAAGGTCGAGCGTGAATCATATAGTAGATATGATCAACATAGCGATGTTCACCAATGAAACTACTCCATCTCACGTGATGATCGGACATGGTTTAGTTGATTTGGATCACATAATCACTTAGAGGATTAGAGGGATGTCTATCCAAGTGGGAGTTCTTAAGTAATATGATTAAATTGAACTTAAATTTATCATGAACTTAGTCCTGGTAGTATTTTGCAAAATTATGTTATAGATCAATAGCTCGCGTTGTTGCTTCCCTGTGTTTATTTTGATATGTTCCTAGAGAAAATTGTGTTGAAAGATGTTAGTAGCAATGATGCGGATTGGATCCGTGATCTGAGGTTTATCCTCATTGCTGCACAGAAAAATTATGTCCTTGATGCACCGCTAGGTGACAGACCTATTGCAGGAGCAGATGCAGACGTTATGAACGTTTGGCTAGCTCAATATGATGACTACTTGATAGTTTAAGTGCACCATGCTTAACGGCTTAGAATCGGGACTTCAAAGACGTTTTGAACGTCATGGACCATATGAGATGTTCCAGGAGTTGAAGTTAATATTTCAAGCAAATACCCGAGTTGAGAGATATGAAATCTCCAACAAGTTCTATAGCTAAAAGATGGAAGAGAATCGCTCAACTAGTGAGCATGTGCTCAGATTGTCTGGGTACTACAATCGCTTGAATCAAGTGGGAGTTGATCTTCCAGATAAGATAGTGATTGACAGAATTCTCTAGTCACCATCACCGAGTTAGTAGAACTTCGTGATGAACTATGATATGCAAGGGATAACGGAAACGATTCCCAAGCTCTTCGTAATGCGGAAATTGACGAAGGTAGAAATCGAGAAAAACATCAAGTGTTGATGGTAGACAAGAACACTAGTTTCAAGAAAAAGGCAAAGGGAAGAAGGGGAACTTCAAGAAGAACGGCAAGAAAGTTGCTGCTCAAGTGAAGAAGCCCAAGTCTGATCCTAAGCCTGAGACTAAGTGTTTCTACTGCAAAGGGACTGGTTACTGGAAGCGGAACTACCCCAAGTGATTGGCAGATAAGAAGGATGGCAAAGTGAGCATAAGTATATTTGATATACATGTTATTGATGTGTACTTTACTAGTGTTTATAGCAACCCCTCAGTATTTGATACTAGTTCAGTTGCTAAGATTAGTAACTCGAAACGGGAGTTGCAGAATAAACAGAGACTAGTTAAGGGTGAAATGACGATGTGTGTTGGAAGTGGTTCCAAGATTGATATGATCATCGTCGCACACTCCCTATACTTTCGGGATTAGTGTTGAACCTGAATAAGTTTTATTTGGTGTTTGCGTTGAGCATGAATATGATTTGATCATGTTTATTGTAATACGGTTATTCATTTAAGTAAGAGAATAAATTGTTGTTCTGTTTACATGAATAAAACCTTATATGGTTACACATCCAATGAAAATAGTTCGTTGGATCTCGATCGTAGTGATACACATAATCATAATATTGAAACCAAAAGATGCAAAGTTAATAATGATAAGTGCAACTTGTTTGTAGCACTGCAGTTTAGGTCATATTGGTGTAAAGCGCATGAAGAAACTCCATACTGATGGGCTTTTGGAATCTCTTGATTATGAATCAGTTGATGCTTGCGAACCATGCCTCATGGGCAAGATGACTAAGACTCTGTTCTTTGGAACAATGAAGCGAGCAACAGATTTGTTGGAAATCATACATACTGATGTATGTGGTCCGATGAATATTGAGGCTCGCGACAGGTATCATTATTTTCTGATCTTCACAGATGATTTGAGCAGATATGAGTATATCTACTTGATGAAACATAAGTCTGAAACATTTGAAAAGTTCAAAGAATTTCAGAGTGAAGTGAAAAATCATCGTAACAAGAAAATAAAGTTTCTACGATCTGATCGTAGAGAAGAGTATTTGAGTTACGAGTTTGGCCTTCAGTTAAAAACAATGTGAAATAGTTTCACTACTCATGCCACCTGGAACACCACAATGTAATGGTGTGTCCGAACGTCATAACCGTACTTTATTAGATATGGTGCGATCTATGATGTCTCTTACCAATCTACCACTATCGTTTTGGGGTTATGCATTAGAGACAGCTGCATTCACGTTAAATAGGGCACCATCTAAATCCGTTGAGACGACACCGTGTGAACTATGGTTTGGCAAGAAACCTAAGCTGTCGTTTCTTAAATTTGGGGTTGTGATGCTTATATGAAAAAGTTTCATCCTGATAAGCTCAAACTCAAATCGGAGAAGTGCGTCTTCATAGGATATCCAAAGGAAACTATTGGATACACCTTCTATCACAGATCCGAAGGCAAGACTTTTGTTGCTAAATTCGGAAACTTTCTGGAGAAGGAGTTTCTCTCGAAAGAAGTGAGTGGGAGGAAAGTAGAACTTGACGAGGTAACTGTACCTGCTCCCTTATTGGAAAGTAGTACATCACAGAAAACTGTTTCTGTGACACCTACACCAGTTAGTGAGGAAGCTAATGATGATGATCATGAAACTTCAGAACAAGATACTACTGAACCTCGTAGATCAACCAGAGTAAGATCCGCGCCAGAGTGGTATGATAATCCTTTTCTGGAAGTCATGCTACTAGATCATGATGAACCTACGAACTATGAAGAAGCGATAGTGAGCCCAGATTCCGCAAAGTGGCTTGAAGCCATGAAATCTGAGATATGATCCATGTATGAGAACAAAGTATGGACTTTGGTTGACTTGCCCGATGATCGGCAAGCCATAGAAAATAAATGGATCTTCAAGAGGAAGACGGACGCTGATAGTAGTGTTACTATCTACAAAGCTAGAATTGTCGCAAAAGGTTTTTGACAAGTTCAAGGTGTTGACTACGATGAGATTTTCTCACTCGTATCTATGCTTAAGTCTGTCCGAATCATGTTAGCAATTGCCGCATTTTATGAAATCTGGCAAATGGATAAACAAAACTGCATTCCTCAATAGATTTATTAAAGAAGAGTTGTATATGATACAACCAGAAGGTTTTTTCAATCCTAAAGGTGCTAACAAAATATGCAAGCTCCAGCGATCCATCTATCGACTGGTGCAAGCATCTCGGAGTTGGAATATACGCTTTGATGAGTTGATCAAAGCATATAGTTTTATACAGACTTGCGATGAAGCCTGTATTTACAAGAAAGTGAGTGGGAGCACTACAACATTTCTGATAAGTATATGTGAATGACATATTGTTGATCGGAAATAATGTAGAATTATTCTGTAAAGCATAAAGGAGTGTTTGAAAGGAGTTTTTCAAAGAAAGACTTCGGTAAAGCTGCTTACATATTGAGCTTCAAGATCTATAGAGATAGATCAAGACGCTTAATAAGTTTTTACAATGAGTACATACCTTGACAAGATTTTGAAGTAGTTCAAAATGGAGCAGTCAAAGAAAGAGTTCTTGCCTGTATTACAAGGTGTGAAGTTGAGTAAGACTCAAAGCCCGACCACGGCAGAAGATAGAAAAAGAATGAAAGTCATTCCCTATGCCTTGGCCATAGGTTCTATAAAGTATGTCATGCTGTGTACCAGATCTATTGTATACCCTGCACTGATTTGGCAAGGGAGTACAATAGTGATCTAGGAGTAGATCACTGGACAGCGGTCAGAATTATCCTTAGTGTAATAAGGATATGTTTCTCGATTATGGACGTGACAAAAAGGTTCGTCGTAAAGGGTTACGCCGATGCAAGTTTTGACACTAATCTAGATGACTCTAAGTCTCGGTCTAGATACATATTGAAAGTGGGAGCAATTAGCTAGAGTAGCTCCATGCAGAGCATTGTTGACATAGAAATTTGCAAAATACTTACGGATCTGAATATAACAGACCCGGTGACTAAAATTATCTCACAAAGCAAAACATGATCACACCTCAATACTCTTTGGGTATTAATCACACAACGATGTGAACTAGATTACTGACTCTAGTAAACCCTTTGGGTGTTGGTCACATATCGATGTGGACTATGGGTGTTACTCACATAGTGATGTGAACTATTGCTGTCAAATCACATGGCGATGTGAACTAGATTATTGACTCTAGTGCAAGTGGGAGACTGAAGGAAATATGCCCTAGAGGCAATAATAAAGTTATTATTTATTTCCTTATTTCATGATAAATGTTTATTATTCATGCTAGAATTGTATTAACCGGAAACATAATACATGTGTGAATACATAGACAAACAGAGTGTCACTAGTATGCCTCTACTTGACTAGCTCGTTAATCAAAGATGGTTATGTTTCCTAACCATGGACAAAGAGTTGTTATTTGATTAACGAGGTCACATCATTAGTTGAATGATCTGATTGACATGACCCATTCCATTAGCTTAGCACCCGATCGTTTAGTATGTTGCTATTGCTTCCTTCATGACTTATACATGTTCCGATGACTATGAGATTATGCAACTCCTGTTTGCCAGAGGAACACTTAGGGTGCTACCAAACGTCACAACGTAACTGGGTGATTATAAAGGAGCATTACAGGTGTCTCCAAAGGTAGATGTTGGGTTAGCGTATTTCGAGATTAGGATTTGTCACTCCGATTGTCGGAGAGGTATCTCTGGGCCCTCTCGGTAATGCACATCACATAAGCCTTGCAAGCACCGCAACTAATATGTTAGTTGTGAGATGATGTATTACGGAACGAGTAAAGAGACTTGCCGGTAACGATATTGAACTAGGTATTGGATACCGACGATCGAATCTCGGGCAAGTAACATACCGATGACAAAGGGAACAACGTATGTTGTTATGCGGTCTGACCGATAAAGATCTTCGTAGAATATGTAGGAGCCAATATGGGCATCCAGGTCCCGCTATTGGTTATTGACCGGAGACATGTCTCGGTCATGTCTACATTGTTCTCGAACCCGTAGGGTCCGCACGCTTAAGGTTACGATGACATTTATATTATGAGTTTATGCATTTTGATGTACCGAAGGTTGTTCGGAGTCTCGGATGTGATCACGGACATGACAAGGAGTCTCGAAATGATCGAGACATAAAGATTGATATATTGGAAGCCTATGTTTGGACATCGGAAGTGTTCCGGGTGAAATCGGGATTTTACCGGGTTACCGGGAGGTTACCGGAACCCCCCGGGAGGCATATGGGCCTTCATGGGCCTTAGTGGAAAGGTGAAAGGGCTGCCCAAAAGGGCTGCACGCCTCCCCCCTTCCCCTAGTCCTATTAGGACTAGGAGAGGTGGCCGGCCACCCTTCTCCCTCTTTCCCACTTGGGGAATCCTAGTTGGAATAGGATTGGAGGGGAGTCCTACTCCCGGAAGGAGTAGGACTCCTCCTGCGCCTCTCTCTCTTGGCCGGCGCCCCCTCCCCCCTTGGCTCCTTTATATACTGAGGTAGAGACACCCCAAAGACACACAAGTTGATCCACGTGATCTATTCCTTAGCCGTGTGTAGTGCCCCCTACCACCATATTCCTCGATAATACTGTAGCGGAGTTTAGGCGAAGCCCTGCTGCTGTAGTTCATCAAGATCGTCACCACGCCGTCGTGCTGACGGAACTCTTCCCCGACACTTTGCTGGATTGGAGTCCGGGGATCGTCATCGAGCTGAACGTGTGCTCGAACTCGGAGGTACCGTAGTTTCGGTGCTTGATCGGTTGGATCGTGAAGACGTACGACTACTTCCTTTACGTCGTGGCAGCGCTTCCCCAGTCGGTCTGCGTTGGGTACGTAGACAACACTCTCCCCCTCGTTGCTATGCATCACATGATCTTGCGTGTGCGTAGGAAAATTTTTGAAATTACTACGAAACCCAACACTTTCACACATAAGCCTCCTTATATCTTCCTCAAACAGCCACCATACCTACCTATTATGGCATTTCCATAGCCATTCTGAGATATATTGCCATGCAACTTTCCATCATTCCGTTCATCATGACACATTCATCATTGTCATATTGCTTAGCATGATCATGTAGTTGACATAGTATTTGTGGCAAATCCACCATTCATAATTATTTCATACATGTCACTCTTGGTCCATTGCATATCCCGGTACACCGCCGTAGGCATTCATATAGAGTCATCTTTTGTTCTAGTATCGAGTTGTAATCATTGAGTTGTAAATAAATAGAAGTGTGATGATCATCATTTTCTAGAGCATTGTCCCAAGCGAGGAATAAATAAAAAAGAGAAAGGCCATAAAAAAGAAAAGGCCCAAAAAAGAGAAAGGCCATAAAAAAGGGAAAAGGCCCAAAGAAAAAAAGAAAAGAAAAAAATGAGAGAAAAAGAGAGAAGGGACAATGTTACTATCCTTTGCCACACTTGTGCTTCAAAGTAGCACCGTAATCTTCATGTTAGAGAGTCTCTTGTTTTGTCACTTTCATATACTAGTGGGAATTTTTCATTATAGAACTTGTCTTGTATATTCCAACAATGGGCCTCCTCAAGTGCCCTAGGTCTTCGTGAGCAAGCAAGTTGGATACACACCCACTAGTTTCTTTTGTTGAGCTTTCATACATTTATAGCTCTAGTGCATCCGTTGCATGGCAATCCCTACTCCTTGCATTAACATCAATCGGTGGGCATCTCCATAGCCCATTTATTAGCCTCGTTGATGTGAGACTTTCTCCTTTTTTGTCTTCTCCACATAACCCCCTCATTATATTCTATTCCACCCATAGTGCTATGTCCATGGCTCGCGCTCATATATTGCGTGAAAGTTTATAGGTTTGAGATTATGAAAGTATGAAACAATTGCTTGGCTTGTCATCGCGGTTGTGCATGATGAGAGCATTCTTGTGTGACGAAAATGAAACATGAATAAACTATATGATTTTGTAGGGATGAACTTTCTTTGGCCATGTTATTTTGAGAAGACATAATTGCTTAGTTAGTATGCTTGAAGTATTATTATTTTTATGTCAATATGAACTTTTGTCTTGAATCTTTCAGATCTGAATATTCATACCACAATTAAGAAGAATTACATTAAAAATTATGCCAAGTAGCACTCCGCATCAAAAATTCTATTTTATCATTTACCTACTCGAGGACGAGCAGGAATTAAGCTTGGCGATGCTTGATACGTCTCCAACATATCTATAATTTTTGATTGCTCCATGCTATATTATCTACTGTTTTGGACATTATTGGGCTTTATTATCCACTTTTATATTATTTTTGGGACTAACCTATTAACCGGAGGCCCAGCCTAGAATTGTTGTTTTTTGCCTGTATTAGGGTTTCAAAGAAAAGGAATATCAAACGGAGTCCAAACGGAATGAAACCTTCGGTAACGTGATTTTCTCAACGAACAAGACCCGGGGACTTGGACCCTACGTCAAGACACAAAAGAGGAGGCCACGAGGTAGGGGGCATGCCTACCCCCAAGCGCGCCTACCCCCCCCCTAGGCGCGCCCTCCACCCTCGTGGGCCCCCTGTTGCTCCACCGACGTACTCCTTCCTCCTATATATACCTACGTACCCCCAAACGACCAGATACGGAGCCAAAACCCTAATTCCACCGCCGCAACTTTTTGTATCCACGAGATCCCATCTTGGCGCCTGTTCCGGAGCTCCGCCGGAGGGGGCATCGATCACGGAGGGCTTCTACATCAACACCATAGCCCCTTCGATGAAGTGTGAGTAGTTTACCTCAGACCTACGGGTCCATAGTTAGTAGCTAGATGGCTTCTTCTCTCTTTTTGGATCTCAATACAATGTTCTCCCCCTCTCTTGTGGAGATCTATTCGATGTAATCTTCTTTTTGCGGTGTGTTTGTTGAGACCGATGAATAGTGGGTTTATGATCAAGTCTATCTACGAATAATATTTGAATCTTCCCGGAATTCTTTTATGTACGATTGGTTATCTTTGCAAGTCTCTTCGAATTATCAGTTTGGTTTGGCCTACTAGATTGATCTTTCTTGCAATGGGAGAAGTGCTTAGCTTTGGGTTCAATCTTGCGGTGTCCTTTCCCAGTGACAGTAGGGGCAGAAAGGCACGTATTGTATTGTTGCCATCGAGGATAACAAGATGGGGTTTTCTTCATATTGCATGAGTCTATCCCTCTACGTCATGTCATCTTTCTTAAGGCATTACTCTGTTTTTAACTTAATACTCTAGATGCATGCTGGATAGCGGTCGATGAGTGGAGTAATAGTAGTAGATGCAGGCAGGAGTCGGTCTACTTGTCTCGGACGTGATGCCTATATACATGATCATACCTAGATATTCTCATAACTATGCTCAATTCTGTCAATTGCTCAATAGAAATTTGGTCACCCACCGTAGAATACTTATGCTCTTGAGAGAAGCTACTAGTGAAACCTATGGCCCCAGGTCTATCTAAAGGAACCTAGAGGCAATAATAAAGTTATTATTTATTTCCTTATATATCATGATAAATGTTTATTATTCATGCTAGAATTTTATTAACCGGAAACACAATACATGTGTGAATACATAGACAAAAACAGAGAGTCACTAGTATGCCTCTACTTGACTAGCTCGTTAATCAAATATGGTTATGTTTCCTAACCATAAACATGAGTTGTCATTTGATTAACGGGATCACATCATTAGGAGAATGATGTGATTGACTTGACCCATTCTATTAGCTTAGCACTTGATCGTTTAGTTTGTTGATATTGCTTTCTTCATAACTTATACATGTTCATATGACTATGAGATTATGCAACTCCCGTTTACCGAAGGAACACTTTGTGTGCTACCGAACGTCACAACATAACTGGGTGATTATAAAGGTGCTCTACAGGTGTCTCCGAAGGTACTTGTTGGGTTGGCGTATTTCGAGATTAGGATTTGTAACTCCGATTGTCGGAGAGGTATCTCTGGGCCCTCTCGGTAATGCACATCACTCAAGCCTTGCAAGCATTGCAACTAATAAGTTAGTTGCAGGATGATGTATTATGGAACGAGTAAAGATACTTGCCAGTAACGAGATTGAACAAGGTATTGAGATACCGATGATTGAATCTCGGGCAAGTAACATACCGATGACAAAGGGAACAACGTATGTTGTTATGTGGTCTGACCGATAAAGATCTTCGTAGAATATGTAGGAGCCAATATGAGCATCCAGGTTCCGCTATTGGTTATTGACCGGAGACGTGTCTCGGTCATGTCTACATAGTTCTCGAACCCGTAGGGTCCGCACGCTTAAAGTTCGGTGACGATTGTAATTAGGGTTTTTGTGTTTTGATGTACCGAAGGTTGTTCGGAGTCCCGGATGTGATCACAGACATGACGAGGAGTCTCAAAATGGTCGAGACATAAAGATTGATATATTGGAAGCCTATATTTGGATATCGGAAACATTCCGGGTGAAATCGGGATTTTACCGGAGTACCGGGGGGTTACCGGAACCCCCCCCCCCCCGGGGGTTATTGGGCCTACATGGGCCATAAGGGAGAAGAGGAGGGCTGGCCAGGGCTGGCTGCACGCCCCCTCCCCCCTAGTCCGAATAGGACATGGAAGGGGGGGGGCGGCGCCCCCCTTTCCTCTTTCTCCATTCCTCCTTCGTTTTCCAACAAGGCAAGAGGGGGGAGTCCTACTCCCGGTTGGAGTAGGACTCCTCCAGGCGCACCCTTAGGGCCGGCCGCACCTCCCCCTCTCCCTCCTTTATATACTGAGGCAAGGGGGGCACCCCATGATACACAAGTTGATCCTCGTGATCGTTCCTTAGCCGTGTGTGGTGCCCCTTCCACCATATTCACCTCGGTCATATCGTAGCGGTGCTTAGGCGAAGCCCTGCGTCGGTAGAACATCATCACCGTCATCACGCCATCGTGCTGACGAAACTCTCCCTCAACATTTTGCTGGATCGGAACCGCAGGGACGTCACCGAGTTGAACGTGTGCAGAACTCGGAGGTGCCGTACATTCGGTACTTGGATCGGTCGGCTCGGGAAGACGTACGACTACTTCCTCTATGTTGTGTCAACACTTCCGTTGCCGGTCTACGAGGGTACGTAGACAACACTCTCCCCTCTCGTTGCTATGCATCACCATGATCTTGCGTGTGCGTAGGAAATATTTTGAAATTACTACGTTCCCCAACAGTGGCATCCGAGCCAGGTTTTATGCGTTGATGTTGTGCACGAGTAGAACACAAGTTAGTTGTGGGCGATATAAGTCATACTACTTACCAGCATGTCATACTTTGGTTCGGCGGTATTGTTGGATGAAGCGGCCCGGACCGACATTACGCGTACGCTTACGCGAGACTGGTTCTACCGACGTGCTTTGCACACAGGTGGCTGGCGGGTGTCAGTTTCTCCAACTTTAGTTGAACCAAGTGTGGCTATGCCCGGTCCTTGCGAAGGTTAAAACAGCACCAACTTGACAAACTATCGTTGTGGTTTTGATGCGTAGGTAAGAACGGTTCTTGCTAAGCCCGTAGCAGCCACGTAAAACTTGCAACAACACAGTAGAGGACGTCTAACTTGTTTTTGCAGGGCATGTTGTGATGTGATATGGTCAAGACATGATGCTAAATTTTATTGTATGAGATGATCATGTTTTGTAACCGAGTTATCGGCAACTAGCAGGAGCCATATGGTTGTCGCTTTATTGTATGCAATGCAATTGCGCTGTAATGCTTTACTTTATCACTAAGCGGTAGCGATAGTCGTGGAAGCATAAGATTGGCGAGACGACAACGATGCTACGATGGTGATCAAGGTATCGCGCCGGTGACGATGGTGATCATGAAGGTGCTTCGGAGATGGATATCACAAGCACAAGATGATGATGGCCATATCATAGCACTTATATTGATTGCATGTGATGTTCATCTTTTATGCATCTTATCTTGCTTTGATTGACGGTAGCATTATAAGATGATCCCCCACTAAATTATCAAAGTATAAGTGTTCTCCCTGAGTATGCACCGTTGCGAAAGTTCTTTGTGCTGAGACACCACGTGATGATCGGGTGTGATAGGCTCTACGTTCAAATACAACGAGTGCAAAACAATTGCACACATGGAATACTCAGGTTTAACTTGACGAGCCTAGCATATAACAGATATGGCCTCGGAACATGGAGATCGAAAGGTCGAGCGTGAATCATATAGTAGATATGATCAACATATTGATGTTCACCATTGATACTACTCCATCTCATGTGATGATCGGACATGGTTTAGTTGATTTGGATCACGTGATCACTTAGAGGATTAGAGGGATATCTTTCTAAGTGGGAGTTCTTAAGTAATATGATTAATTGAACTTAAATTTATCATGAACTTAGTACCTGATAGTATCTTGCTTGTCTATGTTTGATTGTAGATAGATGGCTCGTGTTGTTGTTCCGTTGAATTTCAATGCGTTCCTTGAGAAAACAAAGTTGAAAGATGATGGTAGCAATTACACGGACTGGGTCCGTAACTTGAGGATTATCCTCATTGCTGCACAGAAGAATTACGTCCTGGAAGCATCGCTAAGTGCCAAGCCTGCTGCAGGAGCGACACCATATGTTATGAACGTCAGGCAGAGCAAAGCTGATGACTACTCGATAGTTCAGTGTGCCATGCTTTACGGCTTAGAACCGGGTCTTCAATGACGTTTTGAACGTCATGGAGCATATGAGATGTTCCAGGAGTTGAAGTTAATATTTCAAGCAAATGCCCGGATTGAGAGATATGAAGTCTCCAATAATTTCTATAGCTGCAAGATGGAGGAGAATAGTTCTGTCAGTGAACATATACTCAAAATGTCTGGGTATCATAATCACTTGACTCAACTAGGGGTTAATCTTCCTGTTGATAGTGTCATTGACAGAGTTCTTCAATCACTGCCACCAAGCTACAAAAGCTTCATGATGAACTATAATATGCAAGGGATGAATAAAACTACTCCTGAGCTCTTCGCGATGCTAAAAGCCGCGGAGGTAGAAATCAAGAAGGAGCATCAAGTGTTGATGGTTAATAAGACCACCAGTTTCAAGAAAAAGGGCAAAGGGAAGAAAAAAAGGGAACTTCAAGAAGAACAGCAAACAAGTTGATGCTCAGGAGAAGAAACCCAAGTCTGGACCTAAGCCTGAGACTGAGTGCTTCTACTGCAAGCAGACTGGTCACTGGAAGCGGAACTGCCCCATGTATTTGGCGGATAAGAAGGATGGAAAACTGAACAATGGTATATGTGATATACATGTTATTGATGTGTACCTTACTAATGCTCGCAGTAGCACCTGGGTATTTGATACTGGTTCTGTTGCTAACATTTGCAACTCGAAACAGGGGCTACGGAGTAAGCGAAGATTGGCTAAGGACGAGGTGACGATGCGCGTGGGAAATGGTTCCAAAGTCGATGTGATCGCGGTCGGCATGCTACCTCTACATCTACCTTCGAGATTAGTATTAGACTAAATAATTGTTATTTGGTGCCAGGGTTGAGCATGAACATTATATCTAAATCTTGTTTGATGCGAGATGGTTATTCATTTAAATCAGAGAATAATGGTTGTTCTATTTATATGAGTAGTATCTTTTATGTTCATGCACCCTTGAAGAGTGGTCTATTTTTGATGAATCTCGATAGTAGTGATACACATATTCATAATGTTGAAATCAAAAGATGCAGAGTTGATAATGATAGTGCAACTTATTTGTGGCACTACCGTTTAGGTCATATCGGTGTAAAGCGCATGAAGAAACTCCATACTGATGGACTTTTGGAACTACTTGATTATGAATCACTTGGTACTTGCGAACCGTGCCTCATGGGTAAGATGACTAAAACGCCGTTCTCCGGTACTATGGAGAGAGCAACAGATTTGTTGGAAATCATACATACAGATGTATGTGGTCCGATGAATATTGAAGCTCGTGGCGGATATCGTTATTTTCTCACCTTCATAGATGATTTAAGCAGATACGGGTATATCTACTTAATGAAACATAAGTCTGAAACATTTGAAAAGTTCAAAGAATTTCAGAGTGAAGTGGAAAATCATCATAACAAGAAAATAAAGTTTCTATGATCTGATCGTGGAGGAGAATATTTGAGTTACGAGTTTGGTGTACATTTGAAACAATGCGGAATAGTTTCACAGCTCACGCCACCCGAAACACCACAGCGTAATGGTGTGTCCGAACGTCGTAATCGTACTTTACTAGATATGGTGCGATCTATGATGTCTCTTACTGATTTACCGCCATCGTTTTGGGGATACGCTCTAGAGACGGCCGCATTATATCTAAATCTTGTTTGATGCGAGACGGTTATTCATTTAAATCAGAGAATAATGGTTGTTCTATTTATATGAGTAGTATCTTTTATGTTCATGCACCTTGAAGAGTGGTCTATTTTTGATGAATCTCGATAGTAGTGATACACATATTCATAATGTTGAAATCAAAAGATGCAGAGTTGATAATGATAGTGCAACTTATTTGTGGCACTACCGTTTAGGTCATATCGGTGTAAAGCGCATGAAGAAACTCCATACTGATGGACTTTTGGAACTACTTGATTATGAATCACTTGGTACTTGCGAACCGTGCCTCATGGGTAAGATGACTAAAACGCCGTTCTCCGGTACTATGGAGAGAGCAACGGATTTGTTGGAAATCATACATACAGATGTATGTGGTCCAATGAATGTTGAGGCTCGTGGCGGATATCATTATTATCTCACCTTCATAGATGATTTAAGTAGATATGGGTATATCTACTTAATGAAACATAAGTCTGAAACATTTGAAAAGTTCAAAGAATTTCAGAGTGAAGTTGAAAATCATCGTAACAATAAAATAAAGTTTCTACGATCTGATCGAGTTTGGTCTACATTTGAAACAATGCGGAATAGTTTCACAACTCACGCCACCCGGAACACCACAGCGTAATGGTGTGTCCGAATGTCGTAATCGTACTTTATTAGATATGGTGCGATCTATGATGTCTCTTACTGATTTACCGTTATCATTTTGGGGTTATGCTTTAGAGACGGCTGCATTCACGTTAAATAGGACACCATCGAAATCCGTTGAGACGACGCCTTATGAACTGTGGTTTGGCAAGAAACCAAAGTTGTCGTTTCTGAAAGTTTGGGGTTGTGATGCTTATGTGAAAAAGCTTCAACCTGATAAGCTCGAACCCAAATCGGAGAAATGTGTCTTCATAGGATACCCAAAGGAGACTGTTGGGTACACCTTCTATCACAGATCCGAAGGCAAAACTTTTGTTGCTAAATTCGGAGTTTTTCTAGAGAAGGAGTTTCTCTCGAAAGAAGTGAGTGGGAGAAAAGTAGAACTTGATGAGGTAACTGTACCTGCTCCCTTATTGGAAAGTAGTACATCATAGAAACCGGTTTCTGTGACACCTACATCAATTAGTGATGAAGATAATGATAATGATCATGAAACTTCAGATCAAGTTACTACCAAACCTCGTAGATCAACCAGAGTAAGATCCGCACCAGAGTGGTACGATAATCCTGTTCTGGAAGTCATGCTACTAGATCATGATGAACCTACGAACTATGAAGAAGCGATGGTGAGCCCAGATTCCGCAAAATGGCTAGAAGCCATGAAATCTGAGATGGGATCCATGTATGAGAACAAAGTGTGGACTTTGGTTGACTTGCCCGTTGATCGGCAAGCAATTGAGAATAAATGGATCTTCAAGAAGAAGACTGACGCTGGCGGTAATGTTACTGTCTACAAAGCTCGACTTGTTGCAAAAGGTTTTCGACAAGTTCAAGGGATTGACTACGATGAGACCTTCTCACTCGTAGCAATGCTAAAGTCTGTCCGAATCATGTTAGCAATTGTCGCATTTTATGATTATGAAATTTGGCAAATGGATGTCAAACTGCATTCCTGAATGGATTTCTGGAAGAAGAGTTGTATATGATGCAACCAGAAGGTTTTGTCGATCCAAAGGGAGCTAACAAAGTGTGCAAGATCCAGCGATCCATTTATGGACTGGTGCAAGCCTCTCGGAGTTGGAATAAACGCTTTCATATATAGTGTGATCAAAGAATTTGGTTTGGTACAGACTTTTGGAGAAGCCTGTATTTACAAGAAAGTGAGTGGGAGCTCTGTACCATTTCGGATATTATATGTAGATGACATATTATTGATTGGAAATGATAAAGAATTTCTGGATAGCATAAAGGGATACTTGAATAATAGTTTTTCAATGAAAGACCTCGGTGAAACTGCTTACATATTGGGCATTAAGATCTATAGAGATAGATCAAGACGCTTAATTGGACTTTCACAAAGCACATACCTTGACAAGGTTTTGAAGAAGTTCAAAATGGATCAAGCAAAGAAAGGGTTCTTGCCTGTGTTACAAGGTGTGAAGTTGAGTAAGACTCAATGTCCGACCACCGCAGAAGATAGAGAGAAAATGAAAGATGTTCCCTATGCTTCAGCCATAGGCTCTTTCATGTATGCAATGCTGTGTACCAGACCTGATGTGTGCCTTGCTATAAGTCTAGCAGGGAGGTACCAAAGTAATCCAGGAGTGGATCACTAGACAGCGGTCAAGAACATCCTAAAATACCTGAAAAGGACTAAGGATATGTTTCTCGTATATGGAGGTGACAAAGAGCTCATCGTAAATGGTTACATTGATGCAAGCTTTAACACTGATCCGAACGATTCTAAATCGCAAACCGGATACGTGTTTTTACTGAACGGTGGAGCTGTCAGTTGGTGCAGTTCTAAACAAAGTGTCATGGCGGGATCTACATGTGAAGCGGAGTACATAGCTGCTTCGGAAGCGGCAAATGAAGGAGTCTGGATGAAGGAGTTCATATCTGATCTAGGTGTCATACCTAGTGCATCGGGTCCAATGAAAATCTTTTGTGACAATACTGGTGCAATTGCCTTGGCGAAGGAATCTAGATTTCACAAGAGAACCAAACACATCAAGAGACGCTTCAATTCCATTCGGGATTTAGTCCATGTGGGAGACATAGAAATTTGCAAGGTACATACAGATCTGAATGTTGCAGACCCGCTGACTAAGCCTCTTCCACGAGCAAAACATGATCAGCAGCAAGGCTCCATGGGTGATAGAATCATTACTGTGTAATCTAGATTATTGACTCTAGTGCAAGTGGGAGACTGAAGGAAATATGCCCTCGAGGCAATAATAAAGTTATTATTTATTTCCTTATATATCATGATAAATGTTTATTATTCATGCTAGAATTGTATTAACCGGAAACATAATACATGTGTGAATACATAGACAAAAACAGAGAGTCACTAGTATGCCTCTACTTGACTAGCTCGTTAATCAAAGATGGTTATGTTTCCTAACCATAGACATGAGTTGTCATTTGATTAACAGGATCACATCCTTAGGAGAATGATGTGATTGACTTGACCCATTCCGTTAGCTTAGCACTTGATCGTTTAGTTTTTTGCTATTGCTTTCTTCATATACATGTTCCTATGACTATGAGATTATGCAACTCCCGTTTACCAGAGGAACACTTTGTGTGCTACCAAACGTCACAACGCAACTGGGTGATTATAAAGGTGCTCTACAGGTGTATCCGAAGGTACTTGTTGGGTTGGCGTATTTCGAGATTAGGATTTGTCACTCCGATTGTCGGAGAGGTATCTCTGGGCCCTCTCGGTAATGCGCATCACTCAAGCCTTGCAAGCATTGCAACGAATAAGTTAGTTGCA
Source organism: Triticum urartu (assembly GCF_003073215.2). Taxonomy (NCBI): domain Eukaryota; kingdom Viridiplantae; phylum Streptophyta; class Magnoliopsida; order Poales; family Poaceae; genus Triticum; species Triticum urartu. The sequence goes on along the minus strand of NC_053023.1, from coordinate 449,155,655 downwards.
GGATGATGTATTACGGAACGAGTAAAGAGGCTTGCCGGTAACGAGATTGAACTAGGTATTGAGATACCGACGATCGAATCTCGGGCAAGTAACATACCGATGACAAAGGGAACAACGTATGTTGTTATGCGGTCTGACCGATAAAGATCTTCGTAGAATATGTAGGAGCCAATATGAGCATCCAGGTTCCGCTATTGGTTATTGACCGGAGACGTGTCTCGTTCATGTCTACATAGTTCTCGAACCCGTAGGGTCCGCACGCTTAAAGTTCGGTGACGATCGTAATTAGGGTTTTTGTGTTTTGATGTACCAAAGGTTGTTCGGAGTCCCTGATGTGATCACGGACATGACGAGGAGTCTTGAAATGATCGAGGCATAAAGATTGATATATTGGAAGCCTATATTTGTATATCGGAAACGTTTCGAGTGAAATCAGGATTTTACCGGAGTACCGGGGGGTTACCGGAACCCCCCCGGGGGTTATTGGGCTTACATGGGCCATAAGGGAGAAGAGGAGGGCCGGCCAGGGCTGGCCACGCGCCCCCTCCCCCCTAGTCCGAATAGGACAAGGAAGGGGGGGGCGGCACCCCCCTTTCCTCTTTCTCCCTTCCTTCTTCCTTTTCCAACAAGGCAAGAGGGGGGAGTCCTACTCCCGGTTGGAGTAGGACTCCTCCAGGCGCACCCATAGGGCCGGCCACACCTCCCCCTCTCCCTCCTTTATATACTGAGGCAAGGGGAACCCCATGATACACAAGTTGATCCTCGTGATCGTTCCTTAGCCGTGTGCGGTGCCCCCTTCCACCATATTCACCTCGATCATATCGTAGTGGTGCTTAGGCGAAGCCCTGCGTCGGTAGAACATCATCACCGTCATCACGCCGTCGTGCTGATGAAACTCTCCCTCAATGTTTTGCTGGATCGGAACTCGAGGGACGTCACCGAGTTGAACGTGTGCAGAACTCGGAGGTGCCGTACGTTCGGTACTTGGATCGGTCGGATCGGGAAGACGTACGACTACTTCCTCTACGTTGTGTCAACACTTCCGTTGCCGGTCTACGAGGGTACGTAGACAACACTCTCCCCTCTCGTTGCTATGCATCACCATGATCTTGCATGTGCGTAGGAATTTTTTTGAAATTACTACGTTCCCCAACACTATCTTCATCATATTAATCTCCTACTACTTAGTTATTTCCTTTGCTATTTACTTTTCCTTTATTTTACTTTGCATCTTTGTCATAAAAATACCAAAAATATTATCTTATCATATCTATCAGATCTCACTCTCGTAGGTGGCCTTATAGGGATTGACAACCCCTATTTGCGTTGGTTGCGAGGATTTATTTGTTTTGTGTATGTACGAGGGACTCGCGCGTAGCCTCCTACTGGATTGATACCTTGGTTCTAAAAACTGAGGGAAATACTTATGCTACTCTGCTGCATCACCCCTTCCTCTTTGGGGAAAACCAACGCAGTGATCAAGAGGTAGCACCCCCCCTGACGTGAGACCGGCGCCAATAATTCCTATAAATATAGAAACCCCCGAAAAGAAACCTAGATCAGGAGTTCCGCCGCCACAAGCCTCTGTAGCCACCAAAAACCAATCGGGACCCTGTTCTGGCACCCTGCCGGAGGAGGAATCATCACCGGTGGCCATCTTCATCATCCCGGCGCTCTCCATGACGAGGAGAGAGTAGTTCACGCTCGGGGCTGAGGGTATGTACCAGTAGCTATGTGTTTGATCTCTCTCTCTCTCTCTCACTCTCTCTCTCTCTCTCGTGTTCTTGATTTGGCACGATCTTGATGTACCGCGAGCTTTGCTACTATAGCTGGATCTTATGATGTTTCTCCCCCTCTACCTTCTTGTAATGGATTGAGTTTTCCCTTTGAAGTTATCTTATCCGATTGAGTCTATAAGGATTTGAGAACGATTGATGTATGTCTTGCGTGGAATACCCGTGGTGACAATCGGGTATTCTATTGATTCACATGTTTTGGTGATCAACTTGCGGGTTCCGTGACCTTGGGAATCTATGCATAGGGTTGGCACACGTTTTCGTCTTGACTCTCCGGTAGAAACTTTGGGGCACTTTTTGAAGTTCTTTGTGTTGGTTGAATAGATGAATCTGAGATTGTGTGATGCATATCGTATAATCATACCCGTGAATACTTAAGGTGACATTGGAGTATCTAGTTGACATTAGGGTTTTGGTTGATTTGTGTCCTAAGGTGTTATTTTACTATGAACTCTAGGGCTGTTTGTGACACTTATAGGAATAGCCCAATGGATTGATCAGAAAGAATATCTTTGAGGTGGTTTCGTACCCTACAATAATCTCTTCATTTGTTCTCCGCTATTAGTGACTTTGGAGTGACTCTTTGTTGCATGTTGAGGGATAGTTATATGATCTAATTATGTTATCCTTGTTTAGAGAACTTGCACTAGTGAAAGTATGAACCCTAGGCCTTGTTTGGAAGCATTGCAATACCGTTGGTGCTCACTTTTATCATTAGTTACCTTGTTGTTTTTATATTTTTCAGATTACAAAAACCAATATCTACCATCCATATTGCACTTGTATCACCATCTCTTCGCCAAACTAGTGCATTTATATAATTTACCATTGTATTGGGTGTGTTGGGGACACAAGAGACTCTTTGATATTTGGTTGTAGGGTTGTTTGAGAGAGACCATCTTCATCCTACGCCTCCCATGGATTGATAAACCTTAGGTCATCCACTTGATCGAAATTTGCTACTGTCCTACAAACCTCTGCACTTGGAGGCCCAACAATGTCCACAAGAAGAAGGTTGTGTAGTAGACATCAGCCCCGGCATCCCAAGCTATTATTCAAGAATGAGCAACCAACTAAGCTTGGGGATTCCCCCGAGTGGCATCCCCACTTTCTTCCAACAACTATCGGTATTTTACTTGAGACTATATTTTTATCCGTCACATGATATGTGTTTTGCTTGGAGCGTCTTGTATGATATGTGTCTTTGCTTGTTCTATTTTGTGTTTTAAGTTACCAATCCTTGCTGGACACACCTATTTGAGAGAGCCAAAATTATGTCACACTGGTGTGCGTCGGTCCTAAACAAATGGTTTTTAACCCCTTTCCACGACGACATTTGGAACCGCCGCCAAGTGAGTGTGTGCGATAGGGTGTCCTTCCCACACGACCAAGAAATCACCAGGGATAGGCCCTCCTAGGACCCAGGCTGGGGCCTTGTGCGATCGGGCGAGGCATCGAAACCCAGTCATTTCCGTAGGTATGTACATCCCACAGGGTAATCCGGGGAAATCATTTCCGTAGGTATGTACATCCCACATGGTGAATCCCTGAAAAACATTTTTGTTCGTATGTATATCACACACAGTCAATCCAAGGAATATGTTTCCGTTCTTATGTACATCCCACAAAGTCAATCCAGGGAACACATTTCCGTTCAGACATACATCCCACACAGTTTTATGTGTATGCTCGTGTGTGAAACGTGTAACTATCACACACGGTTTCCATGGTTAACTGTTTGCTTTTATCAACTATATCACACACGATTTGATGAAGAAAACTGTGTGGCATTGGGCTATCCATCGCAAGCGCTTTTACTGCTATGACCGGTTGCAAAGGTCCATGACACATTTAGCAGGTTTATTAGTTTACAATTAATAATTCCAGTATTACGCAAATTCACATTTCATATCGAACAGTTGTTTGCCAATTTCATATCAGGCACATAAATATATTATAACATCATAGTACGATAGCTACACGAAAACAACCCAATATAACATATAGCTAGTTCAGCATCATAAGAACAATATATTCATTTCCTTAATCGAGATCATCCAGGCTCGTCTTATCCACCTCTACTTTCAGTTCAGTAAGAACCCGTTTTGCACGGGCCAACTGGGAAAGTGCCTCCTCCTTCGCCAACACCATCTTAGCAAAGTATGATTTAAAAAATCTGAGCTCATTATCCACCTTCAACTTTTTATCCAGCATCTTGAAATATGCTTCAGCGTTGACAAGACTTTCTCTAAGCCTACGTGTGTTCTCTTCCTCATACATGCTCGAGAGCTTTGCTAGGCACATCTTCAAAGACTGTGGCCACTCTTGATCAACCCACTCCAAGTAAGAACACTACCGTTCATCCTATAATATTTAAAACTAGATCAGTAACAATTGTAGGGGAAATGGGATTATAGCAACATAGAAAATCACCAATGCTTATTTTGAAAAATTGAAGAAACATGTTAATTATGACATATCTTCTCAAAAAGATCAATGTGCAAATCAAATAATTGGTACTACGACAACAACCAAATTCTGGAACATTAAAAGCTATAATTAACTACAATGACACTAGAAGTTCTTACTCATTTACAATAAATAATAAATTGAACATTTTATGAGGAAGGTAAATATAATTGCAACAGCATAGCGACAATGTTTGGATGACAACAAATTGATACTAACGGGTGTGTACATGCACAAATTTAGTAACATAGAACTAATAGCACTAAGGTCGTCCACTATGTATGCCAAAACTGGGGTAAAGACAACTGTTGCTACATCTCGCACCGGTGCCCTGCACTGGCGAGCCGATGCAGCGGAAAAACATCAGGGACCCGGCCTCCGGAGCATGTAGTTGCTCCTATGCCCAGTTCCTTCGTGCCATAAAGATTTAGTATTTTACTAATTGGCTGCTCGGATGTGTGGACCAAAGTTGGCTGCACAAGCTGGTGAAGCGGTGCCAAATAATTTTCTAATGGCACCGCTGATGATATGGCAACAATTTAAGATACTAGGTAAAAACTGTGACACTGTCTTAGGATGTGTTTGGTTGAAGGTGTGGTATGAATGGGTTGGGACCGTGACAGTGTCTGAATCAGATCTAACAAATGATTTGTAACAATGAAAGAGGGTCTAACCTTCTCTGCACAAGCCAGAAACTTCCTCCCACTGCCCACAGAATCAAACACAACTAGCTTCACGCATGGAGATTGGTGGTGACGACGAGCAAACAGATCTTCAGCCACCCCGCTCCATTCATTGCCACTGATGGTCTTAGGGAGCTACAAGAGGAAGAAATGACTCAAATCGACCACCGGGTAAAAATCCTTCATTCCAAGTCATAGCCCGAGAGAGAGAAGAGAGGCATACACGGGTGGTGAAGGAGTAGTCGCCGGAGGAGGAACCGCTGGAGAGGTCTTTGAAGAAGACCATGGCGACCCCGGCGATAGGATGCGAGGCGGCGAGAGCGAGGAAGCGGCTATAGCTTAGCAAGGAAGGAAGGAGGAAATAGGGGAAATGTGACTTGTGGTCGGGGAGAAAAGGGGGTGGGGAAGGGGGGCGCGGGTAGATATTTTGGCGGTAGGCCAAAATTTTGGAAATGTGGAGGGAAACTTTGCGCGCGGTGCCGCCGGACCATTCACTTTGAACGATTGTGTGCATCGCAAACGATTCTTCTACTTTACGTGCATGGGATCGATGAGTTTGATAGATCAAATTTTGGTGGAAATTTCCCCAGGTACGTCATTGCATAATTTAACATCGCTTGCTAATTTGGGCACACAAAAGAGCATACAGTAGACAGACCACACTTGCTGAATCGAGCAATTTTAGTAATTAAACAGAGCCAGTTAACCTAAACATTGCTCTAAAAAAAGACCAGCATTAAAAACAAAGCCTAAGTATGCATAATTTTAACAAATTTGCCGCCGCGCCGGCCTATGCATCACTGGTGTGAGATGAGACGCCGTTGGTGGACTCCGTGTCCCCCCGCTAAAGTCGACCGCGTCCTCGTCCTCGTCTTCGTCCTCATCCTCGGCGCCACCCTCAAGGTTGTAGCACTCGTAGTACTGGCTCCGCTAGAGCTCGCGTTGGTACTCCACTGCCGATTCCTCGATGGACAGACTCTAGTCTACCTCGACCTCGACTACGCGCAACTCCTCCTCCCGACGCTCCTCGATCTCCGCCGCCTCCTGCATCTCCAGCTCCCGCTCGACGACCTCATGAGGAAGCAGGTGCTCCATGGCCACCGCCGCCTTTTCAGACGTGGGTTGCATGTTGGAGTCCGAGGTGGCCTGGAATATCTTGGCGTGTGCATCCTTGATCTTGGCATGGATGGCCTCGACCCGGGCCAGGGCGACATCGGCAGCACGGATGGCAGCTCGAGCGCTCTTGGCCTTTGCAGCCGCTGTCGCAGTAGCAGCTACAGCCGTCTCGGCTGCTGCAGCTGCCCCGTCAGCTATCGCAGACGCCCTATCGGCGGAAGCGGCCACACTCAATGCGGATGCGGCGGCACTCTCGGCATAGGCGGCCGCGCTCTCGGCGCAGGCGGCTACGCTCGGGGGGGGGGGACGCGGCCAACGTACGGGCTTCACGAAGCGTTTCCATGGCGTCATCTTTGCAAGAAGGAGGTGCGGGAATGCGGGTCGGGTTTCATGGATTCAGGGGTTGCCGGCACTGGAGCAGACAAGCCGGCGAAGCTTAAGGAGGGAGACTTAAATAGACCCAGATATTTTCTTCGCAAATGGATCCTAGAAAACAACTGTGTGTGATGTTGTAGATATCTTTTATTAGTTGTGAAAGACGAATTTGGAGTACAGTGGCAACGGATGGTGTTTTAAATGTACGAGAAATTTTGTAGTACTAATACAAATATCATGTCAAATTTTGGGAAATTTCAGGGGTCATTTGACCTTCTAAGACATTTAAGTGATTTTCTAGCCATTTAATGACCGTAATTGAAATTTGAACTACATGTATATGCAACAGCTAACCATAACGGTTTGAAAACTCATATTTTGTGTACTTGTGTGCGATTTAATTCCATGTGCAGTAAATTGGAAGGAATTTTTAAACATATTGATCTAAGGCTATGCCACAATTAAGCATGGAGTGACATGGCATTTTAATTCCAAAAAAAATCATAAACACATGAAACCTTGGTTGATGCAATGTCATGCCACCAAGATGATGTGTAAATTTGGCATGTTTGACGAAACTTTGGACATGCACCCCTCACAAACCGGAGCAACTCACTAGAAGGCTCGTGGTTCCGAGAGGGAACAATGCATGTTTGATGGCGAATGAAAGATAGCTTCCTCTTAGGGCCTTCAATTTTTTCTATGTTAAACGTGCACTACTACAACTGTAATGTGAAATTTTGGAAAATTCTAGGGGTCATTTGACCTTTTAAAGACATTTAAGTGATTTTCTAGCCATTTAATTAAAATTTGAACTACGTCTACATGCAACGCCTAACCATAACGGTTTGACAAATCATATTTGCGTACTTGTGTGCGGGTTAATTCCATGTGCAGTAAATTAGAAAAAAAATTCAAACATATTTGTCTCACGACATGGACACATGCATATGTATGCATGGAGTGACATGGCATTTTAATTCCAAAAAATAAAAAAATCAGAAACACATGAAACCTTGGTTGATGTAATTTCATGCCACCAAGATGATGTGGTAAAAAATTGGCATGTTTGATGAAAGTTTGGACACACACCCCTCACAAACCAGAGCAACTCACTAGAAGGCTCGTGGTTCCAAGAGGGAACAATGCATGTTTGATGACGAACGGGAGATAACTTCCTCTTACGGCCTTCAATTTTTTTCTACGTCTAACATGCACTGCCACAACTGTAATGTGAATTTTTTGAAAATTCTAGGGGTCATTTAACCTTTTAAAGACATTTATGTGATTTTCTAGCCATTTAATGACCATAATTCAAATTTGAACTACATCTATATGCAACACCTAACCAGAACGGTTTGAAAAATCATATATGTGTACGTGTGTGCAAGTTAATTCCATGTGCAGTAAATTAGAAGGAATTTTCAAACATATTGGTCTCACGACATCGACACATGCATACGTATGCATGGAGTGACATGGCATTTTAATTCCAAAAAATTAAAAAATGATCAAAAAACATGAAACCTTGGTTGGTTTAATGTTATGCCACCAAGATGATGTGGTAATAAAATTGGCCTGTTTGATGAAAGTTTGGACACACATTCCTCACAAACCGGAGAAACTCACTAGAAGGTTCGTGGTTCCAAAAGGGAACAATGCATGTTTGATGACGAACGGGAGATAGCTTCCTCTTACGGCCTTCAAATTTTTTTCCTACGTCTAACGTGCACTAATACAACTGTCATGTGAAATTTATGAAAATTCCAGGGGTCAGTTGACCTTTTAAAGACATTTAATTGATTTTCTATCCATTTAATGATCGTAATTCAAATTTGAAATACATCTACATGCAACGCCTAACCATAATGGTTTGAAAAATCATATTTTTGTGTACTTGTGCGCGAGTTAATTCCATGTGCAGTAAATTAGAAGAAATTTTCAAACATATTGGTCTCAAGGCATGGGCACACATGCATGGAGTGCCATGGCATTTTAATTCCAAAAAATTAAAAAATGATTAGAAAAACATGAAACCTTGCTTGATTTAATGTCATGCCACCAAGATGATGTGGTAAAAAATTGGCATGTTTGATGAAAGTTTGGACACACACCCCTCACAAACCGGAGCAACTCACTAGAAGGTTTGTGGTTCCGTGAGGGAACAATGCATGTTTGATGACGAACGGGAGATAGCTTCCTCTTACGGCCTTCAATTTTTTTTCTATGTTTAACGTCCACTAATACAACTGTCTTGTGAAAATATGGAAAATTTCAGGGGTCATTTGACCTTTTAAAGATATTTAAGTGATTTTCTAACCATTTAATGACCGTAATTCAAATTTGAACTACATCTACATGCAACACCTAACCATAACGGTTTGAAAATCATATTTTTGTGTATTTGTGTGCGAGTTAAAAACTCATCAGACGGTGTAAATATATGGTGTTAAAAAAGAAAATGTAGAGATATGGCAAGACAACCGGCCCCCACACGATTGGCACTCTATCTCGTAGCACAAGGTTTGGTAGGTGAGTGGCAGGGATCATTAATCAGACACAGTTCTGCATTGGAAACCGTCAGCTATTATGTTCACAGACGAAGTTTGGCTATTATGTTCACACACGGATTTTGCTGCGGGAATCGTGTGTAATTCAAACTACAGTACTCGTAAATTCTGGCGACCGGCGTGTGTACTGTCCCCGTCGATCTAGATTTCGGCCGCCAATAAATACTACCTTGCTCATGTCATCTCGCCTACATTCTCATCTACATCCTCCCCTCGCTCTCTCTCTCTCTCTCTCAAATCTCTGCCATGGCGCCACCGGTCTGCCCACGTGCCGACGAGGAGTCGCCGCCCCCCGAGGACGCTCACTCGATTAGCAGCGACGAGGACCCCTACGCGCCGCCAGACAAGGTTGCGTCGGACCCCCAACTTTGGATTGGTTTTAGGGCCAGTACAATCTTTGTCTGTGGAAGTCGCTGCCACGGGCTGACAAAGCCAGGCAAGTGGCGTTCAAGAAGGAGCTGGCAGAGGAGGAAGCAAGGTACCAGGCGCCCTATGAAGCCCGTGATGCCGCCTGGAAAAAGGAGGTGGCGAAGCTTTGGTGGCGGGCGCGTCATCATGCCGAGGAGGTGTATGAAGACGGGTACTTCACGAGGAAGGTCATGGGCGTTGGGCGCCTCGTCGCTGCGTGGAGGTGGGCCAATAAGCTCCAGCATGCCACCGACGAGGAGCTCTGGTGGGCGCCCAACGAAATGGCAAGATCAGCCACGCGCGTCCTCTAGCAAGAGGCGGATATGTACGTCAAGCGCTGCGAGGCGGAGGAGGCAGATTACTGCCTCCGCACTGGGAAGACGCCGCGCACCAGGGAGCTGCTGGCAAGGGTCTGCCGGAATACTGGCCCCAGGAGGATTATTAGTTTTAGTATTGTTCGTTTTCAATTTTATGCATTATACCCATTTGTTTAGTATCATCATGTATATGTGATGATATTATATATATTTTGTGATGAATTAATGAACATTTAATATATATATATATATATTATGAATTCCATTTTCTATCTGTTTTTGTATACTAATTTGAATCTAGCTGTTATCATCCACATATACAGAATGGAAAGCGTATATACAAACATTGAACGGAACATATAAGAATGGAAAACATAGTACACACAGCGAAATAGAGCAATAAACAGAGCAATATTATGATTGCTGTGAATACATAGCTATCCACATCAAAACGACTTTTCAAAATAAAACACGTCCATGAGACCATGACCAGCAGCCCTTGCCTACGGTAGCTCTTGGCTCTGCCTGAACTCGTGCAGGCGTTCGTCCAAGCGGTCGACATGCTCGCGGTACATCTGGAGTGCAATCTCGAGCTCCAATTTGGCTATTTCATGGAAGATCACCAGGTCAAGGATGCGATGACCATGTTCCACTACTGCGCCCAGGTGGACACCTAGGCCAAGGAGGCGATCGAGCCTACGGACCAGCGTGTTGGCGTCCTGCGGGCCACTGACAAGGTGAACGGCGGCACCCATGTGAACAGCGCGGTGGGCATCCGGTGCAAGTACGGCGCGGCTGGCCTCTGGTGCAAGTACGGGGCTGAGGGCCTCTTCCCACTCCTGGCGAGGAATGGGGGTACTGATCGGACGTGTACCTAGTTGCGACACCGTGTTGACAGCAGGCAAGCGCCGATGGATCCACTCTTGCTGTGCGGCGCGCCGCACCTCTCGCTCTGCGGTGCTCCAACGGTCTCGCTGTGCAGCGAGCCACAGCCTATTGGTGCGGACGCGCCTAGCTTGCTCTGCGGCGCGGCATCGATCATGTTGTGCGGCGAGCTGCAGCCTGTCGGCGCTGACATGCCTATCTTGATCCGCGGCGCTGAAGCGCCATGTGCCAAAGTTTTGCTAAACCCTGGCGATGACGCACATCATGGCGTCGTCCATCACGTTGCCGGGGAGCGCCTCGGACTCGATGGGCCATGGCGCCTGCTCGTTTTCCTTGTCGACGAGGTTGATGGCAGAGGTGGCGCTTTGGTGGGTTAGCATGCTTGGAAAAGGTGGATGTGCTACAGGCTGCGCTTGTGGCCTCCATGCGTCGCGCACCGCCTATGCGCAATATCGCTGGGTGGTGGGAAACAGGTGAGGAAATGGCGGGAAATGGTGGCATGTTCATAAAACGCCATCAATTAATGGAAACTTAGCATAGAAGGAACATCGAGCTAGCACAAGAAGGAGATGATGATCAGATGTACACGGACCACACTAGGGAACCGTTTCTGTTATTATCGGTATTCGCACACATCACAAACATCGTGTTATATTGAACCGTTTGTGCTCTCATGTCTCAACGCAAACAGTTCATCCGAGTGAACCGCATGCTGTATATCGCACACACCTTTGATCTGGCTGACCGTTTCTTTTGTGTTGCCTAATCACAAACAGTTCATCCGAGTGAACGTATGTTGTACATTGCACACACACCTTCATCTGGTTGTCCGTTTCTTTTGTTCCTCCTCATCGCAAACAGTTAATCGAGCTGAACCGTATGCCCCGCGTCGCACACGCAACTAAAATCTGAACCGTGTTTGATGCATCCTCCATCGCAAACGTTTTGCACCTTTTTTGATGTTTTTTTTCACCACTATTTGCGATTATGGCATCACACACAGTTTCGTCGAAGGGTCTATGATCGTAGTGTCGCGTTAGCAGCATCCTGCAGTAGTGTCATGACTTGTTAGAATTGCTCTCTATGCTTCACTTAAATCTTTTATGAGCTAGGACTTGCTCTAGTGCTTCACTTATATATTTTTAGCACGGTGTGCTTTGTTATTTTTGAATAAATGCTCTCTTCATTCACTTAGATTTGTTCGAGAGTTCGTAAAATTTTGAAGAAATTCTCTCTTGCTTCACTTAAATTATTTTGAGAGAAAGAAATTTGTTATGATCATGATCTTCACTTATATTTGGTTGAGCTTATGAAAAGCAACACATGAAAATTAGTTCGAAGGTGATAGATATCCAAGAAGGATAAAGCAAATAAAATGTCATGAAGATCATTGGACAAAATAAACTTGATTCTTAGTAATAGTTTTGAGTTATGATGATGTGATATGTGAGTTATGTTGATGAGTAATTGTTCTCTAGTAAGATTATTGGTGTTAAGGTTTGTGATTCCCTATGCAAGTACAAAAAGTCAATAGTCATGCAATGAAAATTATATCCTACTTGTGGTGCATTATTCGGTGTTAATTAGGCTTAATGCTTGCTTATGAGATTATTTGTTTCTTAGTTGGTCGCTTCCCAATCTTTTGCTAGCCTTCATTTTGCACTAAGTATGACCTCTACTTGTGCATCCAAAATCCTTTAAACCATTTTTCCACATGAGTCCACTATATCTACCTATATGCGGTATTATTTTTCCGTTCTAAGAAAATTTGCATGTGCCATCTCTAATTTTCAAAATAAACTTATCTTTTGTGTGTTTGTTTCGCTCGCGGAGCGGTGAGGCGTGGCTAATATTTTCCATGCTAGATGTGTTATTCTCAAGATGAGTGTTTATTCACTTGTCATTGCACGAGAGTAAGGCAAAGGTATTACGGATGCCTAGTCCCGAAATGCAAAAAGAAATAAATTTACTTTATGTTGTCAAATAATAAATTCCTTGGAAAGTGTTGGTATGGAGGGCATACGTGGATACGGTTAGCCATGGAAAGTGAAAGTTATGGTGGAAAAAGGAATAAACTTTATTTTCTGTTTGGGAACCGCCTATGATATATCTAGCATGGAAAGTGTTCGGAACTCTAAATCGTTTTCGTTGGTGGGATGGATATACCTCCCAAAATGTTTTTATCTCAAATTTTTCGCTTTGAGCTCTGGCACCTCTACAATTACCTACTTCCCTCTACGAAGGGACTTTATTTTCCTTTATGCATTTTTTTGAAATTTGATTCTCCATCTTCTCTCATAAAAAGCACCAACTAGGAGGAAATATGATCATGCTCAAGTATTGGGTGTGGTTAATATTCGAGTGTGTTTCATGAATGGATCAATGTTTGAGCTGAAGGAAATATGCCCTAGAGGCTATAATAAAGTTATTATTTATTTCCTTATATCATGATAAATGTTTATTATTCATGCTAGAATTGTATTAATCGGAAACATGATACATGTGTGAATACATAGACAAACAGAGTGTCACTAGTATGCCTCTACTTGAACAGCTCGTTAATCAAAGATGGTTAAGTTTCCTAACCATAGACATGAGTTGTCATTTGATTAACGGGATCACATCATTAGGAGAATGATGTGATTGACTTGACCCATTCCGTTAGCTCAGCGCTTGATCGTTTAGTATGTTGCTATTGCTTTCTTCCTGACTTATACATGTTCCTATGACTATGAGATTATGCAACTCCCGTTTATCGGAGGAAAATTTGTGTGCTACCAAACATCACAATGTAACTGGGTGATTATAAAGGTGCTCTACAGGTGTCTCCGAAGGTACTTGTTTGGTTGGCGTATTTCAAGATTAGGATTTGTCACTCCAATTGTCAGAGAGGTATCTCTGGGCCCACTCAGTAATACACATCACTTAAGCCTTGCAAGTATTGCAACTAATGAGTTAGTTGCGGGATGATGTATTACGGAACGAGTAAAGTGTTGGGGAACGCAGTAATTTCAAAAAATTTCCTACGCACACGCAAGATCATGGTGATGCATAACAACGAGAGGGGAGAGTATGATCTACGTACCCTTGTAGATCGCAACGGAAGCGTTGACACAATGTAGAGGAAGTAGTCGTACGTCTTCTTCCCGATCCGACCGATCCAAGCACCGTTACTCCGGCACCTCCGAGTTCTTAGCACACGTACAGCACAATGACGCTCCCCGGGCTCCGATCCAGCAAAGCTTTGGGGATGAGTTCCGTCAGCACAACGGTGTGGTGAAGATGATGAAGTTCCACCGACGCAGGGCTTTGCCTAAGCACTACAACGATATGACTGAGGTGGAATATGGTGGCAGGGGGCACCGCACACGGCTAAGGAACGATCACGAGGATCAACTTGTGCGTTCTAGGGTGCCCCCCTGCCTCCGTATATAAAGGATTCAAGGGGGGGTGCGCCGGCCTAGAGGAGGGCGCAGGAGGAGTCCTACTCCTACCGGGAGTAGGACTCCCCTCCCCGTTCCTTGTCCAACTAGGAGAGGTGGAGGGAGAATAGGAAAGGGGGGGCGCCGCCCCTCCCTCCTTGTCCAATTCGGACTAGGGGGAGAGGGGGCGTGCGGCCTGCCCTGGCAGCCCCTTCCTCTTCTCCACATTAGGCCCATAAGGCCCATTAACCCCCAGGGGGGTTCCGGTAACCCCTCCGGCACTCCGGTTTTATCCGAAACTTCTCCGGAACCCTTCCGATGTCCGAATATAGTCATCCAATATATCAGTCTTTATGTCACGACCATTCCGAGACTCCTCGTCATGTCCGTGATCACATCCGGGACTCCAAACTAACTTCGGTACATCAAAATGCATAAACTCATAATAACTGTCATCATAACTTTAAGCGTGCGGACCCTACGGTTCGAGAACAATGTAGACATGACCGAGACACGTCTCCGGTCAATAACCAATAGCGGGACCTGGATGCCCATATTGGCTCCTACATATTCTACGAAGATCTTTATCGGTCAGACCGCACAACAACATACGTTGTTCCTTTTGTCATTGGTATGTTACTTGCCCGAGATTAGATCGTCGGTATCCAATACCTAGTTCAATCTCGTTACCGGCAAGTCTCTTTACTCGTTCCGTAATACATCATCTCACAACTAACATATTAGTTGTAATGCTTGCAAGGCTTATGTGATGTGCATTACCGAGAGGGCCCAGAGATACCTCTCCGACAATCGGAGTGACAAATCCTAATCTCGAAATACGCCAACCCAACATGTACCTTTGGAGACACCTGTAATGCTCCTTTATAATCACCCAGTTACGTTGTGACGTTTGGTAGCACCCAAAGTGTTCCTCCGGCAAACGGGAGTTGCATAATCTCATAGTTATAGGAACATGTATAAGTCATGAAGAAAGCAATAGCAACATACTAAATGATCGGGTGCTAAGCTAATGGAATGAGTCATGTCAATCAGATCATTCAACTAATGATGTGACCTCGTTAATCAAATAACAACTCTTTGTTCATGGTTAGGAAACATAACCATCTTTGATTAACGAGCTAGTCAAGTAGAGGCATACTAGTGACACTCTGTTTGTCTATGTATTCACACATGTATTATGTTTCCAGTTAATACAATTCTAGCATGAATAATAAACATTTATCATGATATAAGGAAATAAATAACTTTATTATTGCCTCTAGGGCATATTTCCTTCAGTCTCCCACTTGCACTAGAGTCAATAATCTAGATTACAGAGTAATGATTCTAACACCCATGGAGTCTTGGTGCTGATCATGTTTTGCTCGTGGAAGAGGCTTAGTCAACGGGTCTGCTACATTCAGATCCGTATGTATCTTACAAATCTCTATGTCTCCCACCTGGACTAGATCCTGGATGGAATTGGAGCGTCTCTTGATGTGCTTGGTTCTCTTGTGAAATCTGGATTCCTTTGCCAAGGCAATTGCACCAGTATTGTCACAAAAGATTTTCATTGGACCCGATGCACTAGGTATGACACCTAGATCGGATATGAACTCCTTCATCCAGACTCCTTCATTTGCTGCTTCCGAAGCAGCTATGTACTCCACTTCACATGTAGATCCCGCTACGACGCTTTGTTTAGAACTGCACCAACTGACAGCTCCACCGTTTAATGTAAACACGTATCCGGTTTGCGATTTAGAATCGTCCGGATCAGTGTCAAAGCTTGCATCAACGTAACAGCTTACGATGAGCTCTTTGTCACCTCCATATATGAGAAACATATCCTTAGTCCTTTTCAGGTATTTCAGGATGTTCTTGACTGCCGTCCAGCGATCCACTCCTGGATTACTTTGGTACCTCCCTGCCAAACTTATAGCAAGGCACATATCAGGTCTGGTACACAGCATTGCATACATGATAGAGCCTATGGCTGAAGCATAGGGAACATCTTTCATTTTCTCTCTATCTTCTGCAGTGGTCGGGCATTGAGTCTTACTCAACTTCACACCTTATAACACAGGCAAGAACCCTTTCTTTGCTTGATCCATTTTGAACCTTTTCAAAATCTTGTCAAGGTATGTGCTTTATGAAAGTCCAATTAGGCGTCTTGATCTATCTCTATAAATCTTTATGCCTAACATGTAAGCAGCTTCACCGAGGTCTTTCATTGAAAAACCTTATTCAAGTATCCCTTTATGCTATCCAGAAATTCTATATCATTTCCAATCAGTAATATGTCATCCACATATAATATCAGAAATGCTACAGAGCTCCCACTCACTTTCTTGTAAATACAGGCTTCTCCAAAAGTCTGTATAAAACCAAATGCTTTGATCACACTATCAAAGCGCTTATTCCAACTCCGAGAGGCTTGCACCAGTCCATAAATGGATCGCTGGAGCTTGCACACTTTGTTAGCTCCCTTTGGATCGACAAAACCTTCTGGTTGCATCATATACAACTCTTCTTCCAGAAATCCATTCAGGAATGCAGTTTTGACATCCATCTGCAAAATTTCATAATCATAAAATGCGGCAATTGCTAACATGATTCGGACAGACTTAAGCATCGCTATGGGTGAGAAGGTCTCATCGTAGTCAATCCCTTGAACTTGCCGAAAACCTTTCGCGACAAGTCGAGCTTTGTAGACAGTAATATTACCGTCAGCGTCAGTCTTCTTCTTGAAGATCCATTTATTCTCAATTGCTTGCCGATCAGCTGGCAAGTCAACCAAAGTCCATACTTTGTTCTCATACATGGATCCCATCTCAGATTTCATGGCTTCAAGCCATTTTGCGGAATCTGGGCTTACCATCGCTTCTTCATAGTTCGTATGTTCATCATGATCTAGTAGCATGACTTCCAGAACAGGATTACCATACCACTCTGGTGCGGATCTCACTCTGGTTGATCTACGAGGTTCAGTAGTATCTTGATCTAAAGTTTCATGATCATCATCATTAGCTTCCTCTCTAATTGGTGTAGGTGTCACTGAAACAGTTTTCTGTGATGCACTACTTTCCAATAAGGGAGTAGGTACAGTTACCTCGTCAAGTTCTACTTTCCTCCCACTCACTTCTTTCAAGAGAAACTCCTTCTCCAGAAAGTTTCCGAATTTAGCAACAAAAGTCCTGCCTTCGGATCTGTGATAGAAGGTGTATCCAATAGTTTCCTTTGGATATCCTATGAAGACACATTTCTCCTATTTGGGTTCGAGCTTATCAGGTTGAAGCTTTTTCACATAAGCATCGCAGCCCCAAACTTTCAGAAACGACAACTTTGGTTTTTTGCCAAACCACAGTTCATAAGGCGTCGTCTCAACGGATTTTGATGGTGCCCTATTTAACGTGAATGCGGCCGTCTCTAGAGCGTATCCCCAAAACGATGCGGTAAATCAGTAAGAGACATCATAGATCGCACCATATCTAGTAAAGTACGATTACGACGTTCGGACACACCATTACGCTGTGGTGTTTCGGGTGGCGTGAGCTGTGAAACTATTCCGCATTGTTTCAAATGTACACCAAACTCGTAACTCAAATATTCTCCTCCACGATCAGATCGTAGAAACTTTATTTTCTTGTTATGATGATTTTCCACTTCACTCTGAAATTCTTTGAACTTTTCAAATGTTTCAGACTTATGTTTCATTAAGTAGATATACCCGTATCTGCTTAAATCATCTATGAAGGTGAGAAAATAACGATATCCGCCACGAGCTTCAATATTCATCGGACCACATACATCTGTATGTATGATTTCCAACAAATCTGTTGCTCTCTCCATAGTACCGGAGAACGGTGTTTTAGTCATCTTGCCCATGAGGCACGGTTCGCAAGTACCAAGCGATTCATAATCAAGTGGTTCCAAAAGCCCATCAGTATGGAGTTTCTTCATGCGCTTTACACCGATATGACCTAAATGGCAGTGCCACAAATAAGTTGCACTATCATTATCAACTCTGCATCTTTTGGCTTCAACATTATGAATATGTGTATCACTACTCTCGAGATTCAATAAGAATAGACCACTCTTCAAGGGTGCATGACCATAAAAGATATTACTCATATAAATAGAACAACCATTATTCTCTGATTTAAATGAATAACCGTCTCGCATTAAACAAGATCCAGATATAATGTTCATGCTCAACGCTGGCACCAAATAACAATTATTTAGGTCTAATACTAATCCCGAAGGTAGATGTAGAGGTAGCGTGCCGACCGCGATCACATCGACTTTGGAACCGTTTCCCACGCGCATCGTCACCTCGTCCTTAGCCAATCTTCGCTTAATCCGTAGTCCCTGTTTTGAGTTGCAAATATTAGCAACAGAACCAGTATCAAATACACAGGTGCTACTGCGAGCATTGGTAAGGTACACATCAATAACATGTATATCACATATACCTTTGTTCACCTTGCCATCCTTCTTATCCGCCAAATACTTGGGGCAGTTCCGCTTCCAGTGACCAGTCTGTTTGCAGTAGAAGCACTCAGTTTCAGGCTTAAGACCAGACTTGGGTTTCTTCTCTTGAGCAGAAACTTGCTTGCCGTTCTTCTTGAAGTCCCCCTTCTTCTTCCCTTTGCCCTTTTTCTTGAAACTAGTGGTCTTATTGACCATCAACACTTGATGCTCCTTCTTGATTTCTACCTCCGCAGCTTTCAGCATTGCGAAGAGCTCGGGAATAGTCTTGTTCATCCCTTGCATATTATAGTTCATCACGAAGCTCTTGTAGCTTGGTGGCAGTGATTGGAGAATTCTGTCAATGACGCAATCATCTGGAAGATTAACTCCCAATTGAATCAAGTGATTATTATACCCAGACATTTTGAGTATATGCTCACTGACAGAACTGTTCTCCTCCATCTTGCAGCTATAGAACTTATTGGAGACTTCATATCTCTCAATCCAGGCATTTGCTTGAAATATTAACTTCAACTCCTGGAACATCTCATATGCTCCATGACGTTCAAAACGTCGTTGAAGTCCCGATTCTAAGTCGTAAAGCATGGCACACTGAACTATCGAGTAGTCATCAGCTTTGCTCTACCAGACGTTCATAACATCTGGTGTTGCTCCAGCAGCAGGCCTGGCACCCAGCGGTGCTTTCAGGACGTAATTCTTCTGTGCAGCAATGAGGATAATCCTCAAGTTACGGACCCAGTCCATGTAATTGCTACCATCATCTTTCAACTTTGCTTTCTCAAGGAACGCATTAAAATTCAACGGAACAACAGCACGAGCCATCTATCTACAATCAACATAAACAAGCAAGATACTATCAGGGACTAAGTTCATGATAAATTTAAGTTCAATTAATCATATTACTTAAGAACTCCCACTTAGATAGACATCCCTCTAATCCTCTAAGTGATCACGTGATCCAAATCAACTAAACCATGTCCGATCATCATGTGAGATGGAGTAGTTTCATTGGTGAACATCACTATGTTGATCATATCTACTATATGATTCACGCTCGACCTTTCGGTCTCCGTGTTCCGAGGCCATATCTGTATATGCTTGGCTCGTCAAGTGTAACCTGAGTATTCCGTGTGTGCAACTGTTTTGCACCCGTTGTATTTAAACGTAGAGCCTATCACACCCGATCATCACGTGGTGTCTCAGCACGAAGAACTTTCGCAATGGTGCATACTCAGGGAGAACACTTCTTGATAATTTAGTGAGAGATCATCTTATAATGCTACCGTCAATCAAAGCAAGATAAGATGCATAAAAGATAAACATCACATGCAATCAATATAAGTGATATGATATGGCCATCATCATCTTGTGCCTGTGATCTCCATCTCTGAAGCACCGTCATGATCACCATCGTCACTGGCGCGACACCTTGATCTCCATCGTAGCATCGTTGTCGTCTCGCCAATCTTATGCTTCCACGACTATCACTACCGCTTAGTAATAAAGTAAAGCATTACATCGCGATTGCATTGCATCAATAAAGCGACAACCATATGGCTCCTGCCAGTTGCCGATAACTCGGTTACAAAACATGATCATCTCATACAATAAAATTTAGCGTCATGTCTTGGCCATATCACATCACAACATGCCCTGCAAAAACAAGTTAGACGTCCTCTACTTTGTTGTTGCAAGTTTTACGTGGCTGCTACGGGCTTAAGTAAGAACCAATCTCACCTACGCATCAAAACCACAACGATAGTTTGTCAATTTGACTTCGTTTTAACCTTCACAAGGACCGGGCGTAGCCACACTTGGTTCAACTAAATTTGGAGAGACTGTCGCCCGCAAGCCACCTATGTGCAAAGCACGTCGGGAGAACCGGTCTCGCGTAAGCGTATGCGTAATGTCGGTCCGGGTCGTCTCGTCCAACAATGCCGCCGAACCAAAGTATGACATGCTGGTAGGCAGTATGACTTATATCGCCCACAACTCACTTGTGTTCTACTCGAGCATATAACATCAAACCATAAAACCTAGGCTCGGATGCCACTGTTGGGGAACGCAGTAATTTCAAAAAAAATTCCTACGCACACGCAAGATCATGGTGATGCATAGCAACGAGAGGGGAGAGTATGATCTACGTACTCTTGTAGATCGCAACGGAAGCGTTGACACAACGTAGAGGAAGTAGTCATACGTCTTCTTCCCGATCCGACCGATCCAAGCACCGTTACTCCGGCACCTCCGAGTTCTTAGCACACGTACAGCACGATGACGCTCCCCGGGCTCCGATCCAGCAAAGCTTCGGGGATGAGTTCCGTCAGCACAACGGCGTGGTGACGATGATGAAGTTCCACCGACGCAGGGCTTCGCCTAAGCACTACAACGATATGACGGAGGTGGAATATGGTGGCAGGGGGCACCGCACACGGCTAAGGAACGATCACGAGGATCAACTTGTGTGTTCTAGGGTGCCCCCTGCCTCCGTATATAAAGGATCCAAGGGGGGGTGGTGCGCCGGCCTAGAGGAGGGCGCAGGAGGAGTCCTACTCCTACCGGGAGTAGGACTCCCCTCCCCGTTCCTTGTCCAACTAGGAGAGGTGGAGGGACAATAGGAAAGGGGGGGCGCCGCCCCTCCCTCCTTGTCCAATTCGGACTAGGGGGAGAGGGGGCGCGCGGCCTGCCCTGGCAGCCCCTTCCTCTTCTCCACATTAGGCCCATAAGGCCCATTAACCCCCCGGGGGGTTCCGGTAACCCCTCCGGCACTCCGGTTTTATCCGAAACTTCTCCAAAACCCTTCCGGTGTCCGAATATAGTCATCCAATATATCAATCTTTATGTCTCGACCATTCCGAGACTCCTCGTCATGTCCGTGATCACATCCGGGACTCCGAACTAACTTCGGTACATCAAAATGCATAAACTCATAATAACTGTCATCGTAACTTTAAGCGTGCGGACCCTACGGTTCGAGAACAATGTAGACATGACCGAGAAACGTCTCCGGTCAATAACCAATAGCGGGACCTGGATGCCCATATTGGCTCCTACATATTCTACGAAGATCTTTATCGGTCAGACCGCATAACAATATACGTTTTCCTTTTGTCATCGGTATGTTACTTGCCCGAGATTCGATCGTCGGTATCCAATACCTAGTTCAATCTCGTTACCGGCAAGTCTCTTTACTCGTTCCATAATACATCATCTCACAACTAACATATTAGTTGTAATGCTTGCAAGGCTTATGTTATGTGCATTACCAAGAGGGCCCAGAGATACCTCTCCGACAATCGGAGTGACAAATCCTAATCTCGAAATACGCCAACCCAACATGTATCTTTGGAGACACCTGTAATGCTCCTTTATAATCACCCAGTTATGTTGTGACGTTTGGTAGCACCCAAAGTGTTCCTTCGGCAAACGGGAGTTGCATAATCTCATAGTTATATGAACATGTATAAGTCATGAAGAAAGCAATACCAACATACTAAACGGTCGGGTGCTAAGCTAATGGAATGGGTCATGTCAATCAGATCATTCAACTAATGATGTGACCTCGTTAATCAAATAACAACTCTTTGTTCATGGTTAGGAAACATAACCATCTTTGATTAACGAGCTAGTCAAGTAGAGGCATACTAGTGACACTCTGTTTGTCTATGTATTCACACATGTATTATGTTTCCGGTTAATACAATTCTAGCATGAATAATAAACATTTATCATGATATAAGGAAATAAATAATAACTTTATTATTGCCTCTAGGGCATATTTCCTTCATAAAGAGACTTGCCGGTAACGATATTGAACTAGGTATTGAGATACCGACGATCGAATCTCGGGCAAGTAACATACCGATGACAAAGGGAACAGCGTATGTTGTTATGCGGTTTGACCGATAAAAATCTTCCTAGAATATGTAGGAGCCAATATGAGCATCCAGTTTCCGCTATTGGTTATTGATCAAAGACATGTCTCGGTCATGTCTACACAGTTCTCGAACCCGTAGGGTCCGCACGCTTAAAGTTCGATGACGATTATATTATGAGTTTATGTGTTTTGATGTACCGAAGGTAGTTCGGAGTACCGGATTTGATCACGAACATGATGAGGAGTCTCGAAATGGTTGAGACATAAAGATCGATATATTGGACGACTATATTTGGATACCGGAATGGTTCTGGTTGAGATGGGGATAATACCGGAGCACTGGGAGGTTATCGACCCCCCCCCCCCCCGAGGTATACGGGCCTTAATGGGCTTTAGTGGAAAGGAGGGGAAAGAGCAAGGGAGGGGGCGCTCCCCCAAGCCCAATCCGAATTGGGATGGGGGCCGGCCCCCCTTTCCTTCCTCCCTCCTTCCTCTTCCTTCCCTCTCCCTCTCCAAATAGGAAAAGGAGGAGTCCTGCTCCCGGTGGGAGGAGGACTCCCCCTTGGGCGCGCCTCCTCCCCTTGGTCGCCCCTCTCCTCCCCCCTTTATATACGAAGGAGAGGGGCACCCCATAGACACAACAATTGATCTCTTGGATATTTTACCCATGTGTGGTGCCCCTGTCCACCATAGTCCACCTCGATAATACCGTAGCAGTGCTTAGGCGAAGACCTGCGACGGTAGAACATCAACATCGTCACCACGCCATCGTGCTGACGAAACTCTCCCTCAAAGCTCGGCTGGATCGGAGCTCAAGGGACGTCATCGAGTTGAACGTGTGCAGAACTCAGAGGCGCCGTGCGTTCGGTACTTGATCGGTCGGATCGTGAAGACGTACGACTACATCAACCGCGTTGTGCTAACGCTTCCACTTTCAGTCTATGAGGGTACGTGGACACACTCTCCCCTCTCGTTGCTATGCATCACCATGATCGTGCATGTGCATAGGAATTTTTTTGAAATTACTACGTTCCCCAATAGTGGTATCAGAGCCTGGTTTCATGCGTTGATGTTATATGCATGAGTAGAACACAAGTGAGTTGTGGGCGATACAAGTCATACTACTTACCATCATGTCATACTTTGGTTCGGCTGTATTGTTGGATGAAGCGGCCCGGACCGACATTACGCGTACGCTTACGCGAGACTGGTTCTACCGACGTGCTTTGCACACAGGTGGCTGGTGGGTGTCAGTTTCTCCAACTTTAGTTGAACCAAGTGTGGCTATGCCCGGTCCTTGCGAAGGTTAAAACAACATTAACTTGACGAACTATCATTGTGGTTTTGATGCGTAGGTAAGAACAGTTCTTGCTCAGCCCGTAGCAGCCACGTAAAACTTGCAACAACAAAGTAGAGGACGTCTAACTTGTTTTTGCAGGGCATGTTGTGATGTGATACGGTCAAGACATGATGCTATATTTTATTGTATGAGATGATAATGTTTTGTAACCGAGTTATCGGCAACTGGCAGGAGCCATATGGTTGTCGCTTTATTGTATGCAATGCAATCGCCCTGTAATTGCTTTACTTTATCACTAAGCGGTAGCGATAGTCGTAGAAGCAATAGTTGGCGAGACGACAACGATGCTACGATGGAGATCAAGGTGTCGTCCCGGTGACAATGGTGATCATGACGGTGCTTCAGAGATGGAGATCACAAGTACAAGATGATGATGGCTATATCATATCACTTATATTGATTGCATGTGATGTTTATCTTTTATGCATCTTATTTTGATTTGATTGACGGTAGCATTATAAGATGATCTCTCGCTAAATTTCAAGCTAAAAGTGTTCTCCCTAAGTATGCACTGTTGCCAAAGTTCGTCGTGCCCAAACACCACGTGATGATCGAGTGTGATAAGCTCTATGTCCATCTACAACGGGTGCAAGCCAGTTTTGCACACGTAGAATACTCAGGTTAAACTTGACGAGCCTAGCATATGCAGATATGGCCTTGGAACACTGAGACCGAAAGGTCGAGCGTGAATCATATAGTATATATGATCAACATAGTGATGTTCACCATTGAAAACTACTCCATTTCACGTGATGATCGGTTATGGTTTAGTTGATTTGGATCACATGATCACTTAGATGATTAGAGGGATGTCTATCTAAGTGGGAGTTCTTAAGTAATATAATTAATTGAACTTTAATTTATCATGAACTTAGTCCTGGTAGTATTAGCATATCTATGTTGTAGATCAATAGCTCACATTTAGCTCCTCTATTTTATTTTTGATATGTTCCTAGAGAAGACTAAGTTGAAAGATGTTAGTAGCAATGATGAGGATTGGATCCGTGATCTAGGGATTATCCTTATTGCTGCACAGAAGAATTATGTCCTTGATACACCGCTAGGTGACAGACCTATTGCAGGAGTAGATGCAGACGTTATGGACGTTTGGCTAGCTCAATATGATGACTACTTGATAGTTTAGTGCACCATGCTTAACAGCTTAGAATCGGGACTTCAAAGACGTTTTGAACATCATGGATCATATGCGATGTTCCAGGAGTTGAAGTTAATATTTCAAGCAAATACCCGAGTTGAGAGATATGAAGTCTCCAACAAGTTCTATAGCTAAAAGATGGAGGAGAATAGCTCAAGCAGTGAGCATGTGCTCAGATTGTCTGGGTACTACAATCGCTTGAATCAAGTGGGAGTTAATCTTCCAGATAAAATAGTGATTGACAGAATTCTCTAGTCACCATCACCAAGTTAGTAGAACTTTGTGATGAACTATAGTATGCAAGGGATGACGAAAACGATTCCCGAGCTTTTAATGATGATGAAATCGATGAAGGTAGAAATCAAGAAAGAGCATCAAGTGTTGATGATTGACAAGACCACTAGTTTCAAGAAAAGGGAAAAGGGAAAGAAAGGGAACTTCAAGAAGAATGGCAAGCAAGTTGCTGCTCAAGTGAAGAAGCCCAAGTCTGGACCTAAGCCTGAGACTATGTGCTTTTACTGCAAAGGGACTAGTCACTGGAAGCAGAACTGTCCCAAGTATTTGGCGGATAAGAAGGATGGCAAAGTGAACAAAGGTATATTGGATACACATGTTATTGATGTGTACTTTACTAGTGTTTATGGCAACCCCTAGGTATTTGATACTAGTTCAGTTGCTAAGAATAGTAACTCGAAACGGGAGTTGCAGAATGAATGGAAACTAGTTAAGGGTGAAGTGACGATGTGTGTTGGAAGTAGTTCCAAGAATGATATGATCATCATCGCACACTCCCTATACTTTCGGGATTAGTGTTGAACCTAAATAAATGTTATTTGCTGTTTGTGTTGAGCATGAATATGATTTGATCATTTTTATTGCAATACTATTATTCATTTAAGTTAGAGAATAATTGTTGTTCTGTTTACATTAATAAAACCTTCTATGGTTATACACCCAATGAAATTGGTTTGTTGGATCTCGATCGTAGTGATACACATATTCATAATATTGAATCCAAAAGATGCAAAGTTAATAATGATAGTGTAACTTATTTGTGGCACTGCCGCTTAGGTCATATTTATGTAAAGCGCATGAAGAAAATCCATGCTGATGGGATTTTGGAATCACTTGATTATGAATCAGTTGATGCTTGCGAACCATGCCTCATGGGCAAAGATGACTAAGACTCCATTCTCCAGAACAATGCAGCGAGCAACTGACTTATTGGATATAATACATACTGATGTATGAGGTCCGATGAGTGTTGAGGCTCGCGGCGGGTATCGTTATTTTATGACCTTCAAAGATAATTTAAGAAGATATGGGTATATCTACTTGAAGAAACATAAGTCTAAAACATTTGAAAAGTTTAAAGAATTTCAGAGTGAAGTGGAAAATCATCGTTACAAGAAAATAAAGTTTCTACGATCTGATCGCAGAGGCAAATATTTGAGTTATGAGTTTGGTCTTCAATTAAAACAATGTGGAATAGTTTCACAAACTCACGCCACCTGGAACACCACAGCGTAATGGTGTGTCCGAACATCATAACTGTACTTTATTAGATATGGTGCAATCTATAATGTCTCTTACGGATTTACCACTATCATTTTGGGGTTATGCATTAGAGACAGCTGCATTCACATTAAATAGGGCACCATCTAAATCCGTTGAGACGACGCCATATGAAATGTGGTTTGGCAAGAAACCAAGTTGTCGTTTCTTAAAGTTTGGGGTTGTGATGCTTGTGTGAAAAAGTTTCATCCTGATAAGATCAAACCCAAATCGGAGAAATGTGTCTTCATAGGATACCCAAAAGAGATAGTTGGGTACACCTTCTATCACAGATCCAAAGGAAAGACATTCATTGCTAAGAATGGATCCTTTCTAGAGAAGGAGTTTCTCTCGAAAGAAGTGAGTGGGAGGAAAGTAGAACTTGATGAGGTAACTGTACCTGCTTCCTTATTGAAAAGTAGTTCATCACATAAATCTGTTCCTGCGACTCCTACACCAATTAGTGAGGAAGCTACTGATGATGATCATGTAACTTCAGATCAAGTTACTACTGAACCTCATAGGTCAACCAGAGTGAGATCCGCACCAGAGTGGTATGGTAATCCTGTTCTGCAGGTCATGTTAATTGAACATGACGAACCTACGAACTATGAGGAAGCGATGATGAGCCCAGATTCCGCGAAATGGCTTGAGGCCATGAAATCTGAGATGGGATCCATGTATGAGAACAAAGTGTGGACTTTGGTTGACTTGCCCGATGATCAGCAAGCCATAGAAAATAAATGGATCTTCCAGAGGAAGACGGACGCTGATAGTAGTGTTACTATCTACAAAGCTGGAACTGTCGAAAAGGTTTTGACAAAGTTCAAGGTGTTGACTACGATGAGATTTTCTCACTCGTAGCGATGCTTTAAGTCTGTCCGAATCATGTTAGAAAATTTCCACATTTTATGAAATCTGGCAAATGGATGTCAAAACTACATTCCTTAAAGGATTTCTTAAAGGAGAGTTGTATATGATGCAACTAGAATGTTTTGTCGATCCTAAAGGTGCTAACAAAATGTGCAAGCTCCAACGATCCATCTATGGACTGGTGCAAGCATCTTAGAGTTGGAATATATGCTTTGATGAGTTGATCAAAGCATATAATTTTATACAGACTTGTGGTGAAACCTGTATTTACAAGAAAGTGAGTGGGAGCACTACAACATTTTTGATAAATATATGTGAATGACATATTGTTGATCGGAAATAATGTGGAATTTTTTGGATAGCATAAAGGAGTATTTGAAAGGAGTTTTTCAAATAAAGACCTCGGTGAAGCTACTTACATATTGAGCATCAAGATCTATAGAGATAGATCAAGATGCTTGATAAGTTTTTTTCAATGAGTACATACCTTGACAAGATTTTGAAGTAGTTCAAAATGGAACAGTCAAAGAAAGAGTTCTTACCTGTGTTACAAGGTGTCAAATTGAGTAAGACTCAAAGCCTGACCATGGCAGAAGATAGAAAGAGAATGGAAGTCATTCCCTATGCCTCAGCCATAGTTTCTATAAAGTATGCCATGCTATGTACCAGATCTATTGTATACCCTACACTGAGTTTAGCAAGGGAGTACAATAGTGATCTAGGATTAGATCACTGGACAGCGGTCAAAATTATCCTTAGTGGAATAAGGAAATATTTCTTGGTTATGGAGGTGATAAAAGAGTTCGTCATAAAGAGTTACGTCGATGCAAGGTTTTTTCATCAATCTAGATGACTCTAAGTCTCGATCTGGATACATATTGAAAGTGAGAGCAATTAGCTAGAGTAGCTCTGTGCAGAGCATTGTAGACATAGAAATTTGCGAAATACATACGGATCTGAATGTTGCAGACCCGTAGGCTAAACTTCTCTCACAAGCAAAACATGATCACTCTTTGGGTGTTAATCACATAGAGATGTGAACTAGATTATTGACTCTAGTAAACCCTTTGGGTATTAATCACATGGAGATGTGAACTAATTACATAAAGATGTCAACTAGATTATTGACTCTAGTAAACCCTTTCGGTATTAGTCACATGGACATGTGAACTAATCACATAAAGATGTGAACTCGATTATTGACTCTAGTAAACCCTTTGGGTATTAGTCACATCGAGATGTGAACTAATCACATAAAGATGTGAACTAGATTATTGACTCTAGTGCAAGTGGGAGACTGCAGGAAATGTGCCCTAGAGGCAATAATAAAGTTATTATTTATTTCCTTATATCATGATAAATGTTTATTATTCATGCTAGAATTGTATTAATCGGAAACATGATACATGTGTGAATACATAGACAAACAGAGTGTCACTAGTATGCCTCTACTTGACTAGCTCGTTAATCAAAGATGGTTAAGTTTCCTAACCATAGACATGAGTTTTCATTTGATTAATGGGATCACATCATTAGGAGAATGATGTGATTGACTTGACCCATTCCGTTAGCTTAGAACTTGATCGTTAGTATGTTGCTATTGCTTTCTTCATGACTTATACATGTTCCTATGACAATGAGATTATGTAACTCCAGTTTACCGGAGGAACACTTTGTGTGCTACCAAACGTCACAACGTAACTGCGTGATTATAAAGGTGCTCTATAGGTGTCTCCGAAGGTACTTGTTGGGTTGGCGTATTTTGCGATTAGGATTTGTCACTCGAATTGTCGGAGAGGTATCTCTGGGCCCACTCGGTAATACAGATCACTTAAGCCTTGCAAGCATTGCAACTAATGAGTTAGTTGTGGGATGATGTATTACGGAACGAGTAAAGACACTTGTCGGTAATGATATTGAACTAGGTATTGAGATACCGACGATCGAATCTCGGGCAAGTAACATACCGATGACAAAGGGAACAACGTATGTTCTTATGCGGTTTGATCGATAAAAATCTTCGTAGAATATGTAGGAGCCAATATGAGCATCCAGGTTCCGCTATTGGTTATTGACCGAAGACGTGTCTCGGTCATGTCTACATAGTTCTCGAACCCGTAGGGTCCACACACTTAAAGTTCAATGACAATTATATTACGAGTTTATGTGTTTTGATGTACCGAAGGTAGTTCGGAGTCCCGGGTGTGATCACGGACATGACGAGGAGTCTCAAAATGGTCGAGACGTAAAGATCGATATATTGGATGACTATATTTGGATACCAGAATGGTTCCGGGTGAGATCGGGATAATACCGGAGCACCGGGAGGTTATCAGAACCCCTCACCCCCTCCCGGGAGGTATATGGGCCTTAATGGGCTTTAGTGGAAAGGAGGGGAAAGGAGCAAGGGAGGGGGCGCCCCCCCAAGCCCAATCCGAACTGGGAGGGGGGCCGGCCCCCCTTTCCTTCCTCCCTCCTCCCTCTTCCTTCCCTCTCCCTCTCCAAATAGGAAAAGGAGGAGTCCTACTCCCGGTGGGAGTGGGACTCCCCCCTTGGGCGTGACTACTCCCCTTGGTCGGCCCTCTCCTCCCCCCTTTATATACGGAGGAGAGGGGCACCCCATAGACACAACAATTGATCTCTTGGATCTTTTAGCCGTGTGCGGTGCCCCTCTCCACCATAGTCCACCTCGATAATACCATAACGGTGCTTAGGCGAAGCCCTGCGATGGTAGAACATCAACATCGTCACCACGCCGTCGTGCTGACGGAACTCTCCCTTAGAGCTCGGCTGGATTGGAGTTCGAGGGACGTCATCGAGTTGAACGTGTGTAGAACTCGGAGGTGTCGTGCGTTCGGTACTTGATCAGTCGGATCATGAAGACGTACGACTACATCAATCGTGTTGTCCTAACGCTTCCGCTTTCGGTCTACGAGGGTACGTGGACACACTCTACCCTCTCGTTGCTATGCATCACCATGATCTTGCGTGTGTGTAGGAATTTTTTTGAAATTACTACGTTCCCCAACCTGAGCATAATGGGCTAGGGATAACTTATTTTAGCATTGATATTTTGAAAGACATGGTTTCTTGTTGATATGCTTGAGTATCTAAATTATTATGTCAAAACTAGACTATTGCTTTGAATCACATAAAAGTCCAAATGTCCATGCTATAAAGAAAAGAATATGATATGACTTAATGAACAACACTCCACATCAAAAATTCTGTTTATATCACTTACCTACTCGAGGACGAGTAGGAGTTAAGCTTGGGGATGCTGATACGTCTCCAATGTATCTATAATTTTTTATTGTTCCATGCTGTTTTATTATCATTCTTGGATGTTTTATAATCATTTTATAGTCATTTTATATCATTTTTTGTACTAACCTATTAACATGGTGCCCAGTGCTAGTTCCTGTTTTTTCCATGTTTTTTCGTAGGATATCAATATCAAATGGAGTCTAAATGGCACGAAACTTTATGCTGATTTTTTATGGGCCAAAAGGAAGCAGATTGGCCCTGGTTGCACCTAGGGGTGCCCCGAGGGGCGCACAACCCACCAGGGCGCGTCAGGAGGCCCGATGGGTTGTGCCCACCTCGGGTGCCCCCGGATCGCCTCTTTGCTCTATAAATACCCCAAATATTCCCAAAACCCTAGGGAAATCGACAAAATATTCGTCCAGCCGCCGCAGAGTCCAGAAACACCAGATCCAATCTAAACACCATCAAAGAGGGGTTCACCACTTTCATTAGTGCATCCCCGATGATGCATGAGTAGTTCTTTGTAGACCTTCGGGTCCGTAGTTAATAGCTAGATGGCTTCATCTCTCTCTCTTGGTCCTCAATACAATGGTCTCTTGGAGATCCATATGATGTAACTCTTTTGCGCTGTGTTTGTTGGGATTGATGAACTTCGAGTTTATGATCAGATCTATGGTTTTTATATCCATGGAAATATTTGAGTTTCTCTGATCTCTTTTATGCATGATCTCTTATAGCCTCGTATTTCTTCTCCGATATTTGGGTTTTGTCTGGCCAACTCAATCTATTTATCTTGCAATGGGAAGAGGTGCCCGGTAGTGGGTTCGATCTTACGATGTGTGATCCCAGTGACAGAAAGGGAACCGACACGTATGTATCATTGTTACTAAGGATAAAAAGACAAGATCTATATCTACCGCCATATAGATAAACGGATCTTGTCTACATCATGTCATTGTTCTTATTGCATTACTCCATTTTTCCATGAACTTAATACACTAGATGCATGCTGGATAGTGATCGATGTGTGGAGTAATAGTAGTAGATGTAGGCAGGAGTCGATCTACTAATCTTCGAAGTGATGCCTATGTAATTATCATTGCCTAGATATCATCATAATTATTTGGAGCTCTATCAATTTCCCAACAGTAATTTATTTACACACGGTTTGCTATTTTTCTCGAGCGAAGCCACTAATGAAACCTACGGCCCCGGGTCTTATTTCTCATATATGTGCCTTTGCGATCTACTTTTTCCTTGCTTTTATTTTCAGATCTATTAAACCAAAAATCCAAAAATACTTTGACGCACTTTATTTTATTTGCGATCTATTTATCCAATCTATTACAACCTTTTTACCGTCACACACCAATTTCTGGCACCGTTACCCGAAAGGGATTGACAACCCCTTTAACACGTCGGGTTGTGAGGTGTTGTTATTTGTGTGCAGGAGTTGTTTACATTATGTTGCTTGGTTCCCCTACTGGTTCGATAACCTTGGTTTCATAACTAAGGGAAATACCTACCACAGCTGTGCAACATCATCCCTCCCTCTTCGGGGAAATACCGACATAGTTCCAGCTGCCATCACTTACTAATGCTCGCAGTAGCGCCTGGGTATTTGATACTGGTTTTGTTGCTAATATTTGCAACTCGAAACAGGGGCTACCGATTAAGCGAAGATTGGCTAAGGACGAGGTGACGATGCGCGTGGGAAATGGTTCCAAAGTCGATGTGATCATGGTCGGCACGCTACCTCTACATCTACCTTCGGGGTTAGTATTAGACCTAAATAATTGTTATTTGGTGCTAGTGTTAAGCATGAACATTATATCTGGATCTTGTTTGATGCGAGACAGTTATTCATTTAAATCAGAGAATAATGGTTGTTCTATTTATATGAGTAATATCTTTTATGGTTTTGCACCCTTAATGAGTGGTCTATTTTTATTGAATCTCGATAGTAGTGATACACATATTCATAGTATTGAAGCCAAAAGATACAAGTTGAATAATGATAGTGCAACTTATTTGTGGCACTGTCGTTTAGGTCATATTGGTGTAAAGCACATGAAGAAACTCCATGCTGATGGGCTTTTGGAATCACTTGATTATGAATCACTTGATGCTTGCGAACATGCCTCATGGGCAAGATGACCAAGACTCCGTTCTCCGGAACAATGGAACGAGCAACAGACTTATTGGAAATAATACATACTGATGTATGCGGTCCGATGAGTGTTGATGCTCGTGGCATGTGTCATTATTTTCTGACCTTCACAGATGATTTGAGCCGATATGGGTATATCTACTTGATGAAACATAAGTCCGAAACATTTGAAAAGTTCAAACAATTTCAGAGTGAAGTGGAAAATCATCGTAACAAGAAAATTAAATTTCTACGATTTGGTCGTGGAGGTGAATATTTGAGTTATGAGTTTGGTCTTCATTTGAAACAATGCGGAATAGTTACTATCTACAAAGTAGTTCATCATAGAAATCAGTTCCAGTGATTCCTACACCAATTAGTGAGGAAGCTAATGATGATGATCACGAAACTTCTGATCAAGTTACTACTAAACGTCGTAGGTCAACTAGACTAAGATCCGCACTAGAGTGGTACGGTAATCCTGTTCTGGAGGTCATGTTACTTGACCATGATGAACCTACGAACTATGAGGAAGCGATGATGAGCCCAGATTCCGAAAAATGGCTTGATGCCATGAAACTTGAGATGGGATCCATGTATGAGAACAAAGTATGGACTTTGGTTGACTTGCCCTATGATCGGCAAGCCATAGAGAATAAATGGATCTTCGAGAAGAAGACTGATGCTGAAGGTAATGTTACTGTCTACAAAGCTCGACTTGTTGCAAAAGGTTTTCGACAAGTTCAAGGAGTTGACTACGATGAGACCTCACCCGTAGCGATGCTTAAGTCCGTCTGAATCATGTTAGCAATTGCCGCATTTTATGATTATGAAATTTGGCAAATGGATGTCAAAATTGTATTCCTTAATGGATATCTTAAAGAAGAGTTGTATATGATGCAACCAGAAGGTTTTGTCGATCCAAAAGGCGCTAACAAAGTGTGCAAGCTCAGCGATCCATTTATGGACTGGTGCAAGCATCTCAGAGTTGGAATATACGCTTTGATAGTGTGATCAAAGCATATGGTTTTATACAGACTTTTGGAGAAGCCTATATTTACAAGAAAGTGAGTGGAAGAAGTGTAGCATTTCTGATATTATATGTGGATGATATATTGTTGATCGGAAATGATACTAAATTTTTGAATAGCATAAAAGGATACTTGAATAAGAATTTTTCAATGAAAGACCTCGGTGAAGCTGCTTATATATTGGGCATCAAGATCTACAAAGATAGATCAAGACGCTTAATAGGACTTTCACAAAGCACATACCTTGATAAAGTTTTGAAGAAATTCAAAATGGATCAAGCAAAGAAAGGGTTCTTGCCTGTGTTACAAGGTGTGAAGTTGAGTTAGACTCAATGTCCGACCATTGCAGAAGATAGAGAGAAAATGAAAGTCATTCCCTATGCCTCAACCATAGGTTCTATCATGTATGCAATGCTGTGTACCAGACCTGATGTGTGCCTTGCTATTAGTTTAGCAGGGAGGTACCAAAGTAATCTTGGAGTGGATCACTGGACAGCAGTCAAGAACATCCTGAAATACCTGAAAAGGACTAAAGATGTGTTTCTCATTTATGGAGGTGACAAAGAGATCATCGTAAATGGTTACGTCGATACAAGCTTTGACACTGATCTGTATGACTCTAAGTCACAAACTGGATACGTATTTTTATTGAATGGTGGAGCTGTCAGTTGGTGCAGTTCTAAGCAGAGCATCGTGGCGGGATCTACGTGTGAAGCGGAATACATAGCTGCTTCGGAAGCAGCAAATGAATGAGTTTATATCCGATCTAGGTGTAGTACCTAGTGCATTGGGTCCAATGAAAATCTTTTGTGACAATATTAGTGCAATTGCCTTGGCAAAGGAATCCAGATTTCACAAGAGAACCAAGCACATCAAGAGACGCTTCAATTCCATCCGCGATCAAGTCAAGGAGGGAGACATAGAGATTTGCAAGATACATACGGATCTGAATATTGCAGACCCGTTGACTAAGCCTCTCTCACGAGCAAAACATGATCAGCACCAAGACTCCATGGGTGTTAGAATCATTACTATGTAATCTAGATTACTGACTCTAGTGCAAGTGGGAGACTGAAGGAAATATGCCCTAGATCCAATAATAAAGTTGTTATTTATATTTCCTTATATCATGATAAATGTTTATTATCGATGCTATAATTGTATTAACCAGAAACATTACTACATGTGTGAATACATAAACAAACAAAGTGTCCCTAGTATGCCTCTACTAGACTTGCTCGTTAATCAAAGATGGTTAAGTTTCCTACCCATAGACATGTGTTGTCATTTGATGAACGAGATCACATCATTAGAGAATGATGTGATGGACTAGACCCATCCATTAGCTTAGCACTATGATCGTCTAGTTTATTGTTATTGCTTTCTTCATGACTTATACATGTTCCTATGACTATGAGATTATGCAACTCATGAATACCAGAGGAACACCTTGTGTGCTATCAAACGTCACAATGTAACTGGGTGATTATAAAGATGCTCTATAGGTGTCTCCAATGGTGTTTGTTGAGTGGGAATAGATCGAGATTAGGATTTGTCACTCCGCGTATCGGAGAGGTATCTCTGGGCCCTCTCGGTAATGCACATCACTATGAGCCTTGCAAGCAATGTGAAAAAATAATTAGTTGCGGGATGATGCATTATGGAATGAGTAAAGAGACTTGCCAGTAATGAGATTGAACTAGGTATGCTGATACCGATGATCGAATCTCGGGCAAGTAACATACCGATGATAAAGGGAAAAACGTATGTTGTTATGCGGTTTGACCGATAAAGATCTTTGTAGAATATGTGGGATCCAATATGAACATCTAGGTTCCGCAATTGGTTATTGAATGGAGATGAGTCTCGTTCATGTCTACATAGTTCTCGAACCCATAGGGTCCGCACGCTTAACGTTCGATGACGATCGGTATTATGGGTTTATGTGTTTTGATGTACCGAAGGTAGTTTGGAGTCCCGGATGAGATCACAGACATGATAATGAGTCTCGAAATGGTTGATACATAAAGATTGATATATTGGAAGACTATATTCGGACACCGGAATAGTTCCGAGGTGTATCGAGTATTTTCTGGAATACCAGGGGGTTACCGGAACCCCCTGGGGGGTTATTGGGCCTCATGGGCATGTTGGTGGAAGA
Source organism: Triticum urartu (assembly GCF_003073215.2). Classification (NCBI taxonomy): domain Eukaryota; kingdom Viridiplantae; phylum Streptophyta; class Magnoliopsida; order Poales; family Poaceae; genus Triticum; species Triticum urartu. The sequence continues at coordinate 449,119,692 of NC_053023.1, read as the reverse complement.
GAGGAGGCAGGCCAAGGCAGGGCCCCCCCTAGCCCAAACCGAATTGGACTAGGGGGGCTAGCCCACCTTTCCTGCTCTCCTCCCTCACCTCCCCCCTTCTCCTTGTTGGAATAGGGGGGATCCTACTTGGAGTAGGATTGCCCCCCCCCCATGGCACGCCTCCTCCCCTTGGCCAGCCTCCTCCTCCCTCCCCCCTTTATATACGTGGTAAGGGGGCACCCCAAAGGCACACCAAAGTTTCTCTTAGCCGTGTGTGGTGCCCCCCTCCATAGAAACACACCTCGGTCATAAGGTTGCAGTGCTTAGGCGAAGCCCTGCGTCGGTAACTTCATCATCACCATCACCACGCCGTCATGCTGATGAAACTCTCCCTCGGCCTCAGCTATATCAATAGTTCGAGGGACGTCACCGAGTTGAACGTGTGCAGATCGCGGAGGTGCCGTACGTTCGGTACTTGATCGGTTGGATCGCGAAGATGTTCGACTACATCAACCGCGTTGCTTAATGCTTCCGGTTTCGGTCTACGAGGGTATATAGACACACTCCCCCCTCTCGTTGATATGCATCTCCTATATAGATCTTGTGTGATCGTAGGAATTTTTTTGAAATACTGCCTTCCCCAACATTTAGTTGGTCTTCACCAACAATAGTACCACCAACCTTATCGAGCTGGAAAATTTTCTTTTTCTTATGTTTACCATTGGTGATGAGTTGGAAATATTTGGTGTTTCCCCCTTCTAGACATCTCACACCTTGGCACGCTTGAATCCATTTAGTTTCCTACTGGTGCATAAGCTTGGCAAAAGCCATATGCCTCTCTCTTAGCGGCACATTGCTTGATTGAGGGGAGCAGTCTCTGCCTTCACATCTAAGGCATCAATTAGAGCGATGACCCTATCTTTCTCTTGCTTATACTCACCAAACTCACGTTTACCCCAACCTTCTAGGAATTGTCTCAAGTGGTGGATCTTATTGTGTCATATTTCAATGTGAGTGCATCCTTAATTTTCCTTCACCCTCTCCGCAGCAACTCTTCTTTGTGAAACCATGAAAGTTTGAAAGAAAACGATGACTTATTGCCCACATGAGCGGCTGCTGCTAAGTCCATCAGGAGAGGTGTGTGATCAGAAAGTCCCCTACTGTAACTAGGGGAAACTTATGTTCCCACTCGACACTTTTAAGAACCCTATCAAATTTCTCATATGTGGTTGCTGGAAGATTATAGCCAAAGTAAATTGACGCCCTAAGAGAGCAATTTCCCTCAAGTCAAGATTTTCAATCATAGCATTAGAAATAAAGGGCCACCTAGCATCAAAATTATCATTGTTCTTCTCTTCTTGGTGTCTAATAATATTGAAATCTCCCCTACAAACATAGCGAGAGTTTCCGAAGAACAAATGTGAACAAGTTCTGCTAAAAGGGCGGGTTCGAGTTCTGTTTAGCATCCCCATAGACCGACTTAAGTAACCATTCAAAACTATCATGCTTAGAACAAACTTGGAATTTAACACAAAAATCCCCATCATCAATCCCTTGGACATGGAGAAAACGTTCGTTGACACCCAACATAATTCCCTCACATTCGTCGTGAGGAGGAAGACAATACCCAACAAAATCAAGACCACCATAGAGGTGACTCAAAAAGGGGGCTGCCAAATTAGTTTTACAATCACTAACAAGGCAATAAAGTCCAAATTTTTCTCAGAAAAAAATTCTGCTAAAAATGATGCTCAACCATGTCCCCAAGACCATTGCTATTCCATAAAATGCCTCGTATTAGCCAAACTTTTCCTGCAAGCGATGACATGTGTTGTGGCCTATCACATACATATCATACTGTTTTAGTTGGCTTTGGCGATATCTTAACAAAGTGTGACACCCCAAAAATTTGGCCTTGTTTTAATGAATTAAAAATTTTGCCAGGAATTAAAACCTTGAATTTCTGAGCTCCATTTTGATTTTTAAATCATTTCCTTCCCTGTTATGATGAGTTTTTCCCAAAGAGAAAACTTTTCAAATATGTCATTGGACATATTTAACCCCTCTCAAGAAAACTTTTCTTTTATCAGTATAACTAATTACTAATTAAATTGCTTGATCTTTATTTTCTTGAAAAATGGTTTTTCAAGGTTATATGGCCATATTTGAACTACAACCATTTGATAAGATTCACTTAAAATTCCCACAAAAATTTGGAGGTGTCATGTGATGTTATTCAATAACTTTTGTGCAAAAACATCTTTATTTTATGAAATATTTTGAGCTCTGCATCAATTTTTCCTTCTCTGGTCCAGAGTGCAATTTGCACTACAACCCATTTAAATAATTCTTTCTAGCCTCCACCAAAATTATGGGATGATGGTAGTAGCATATGATTCAACATTATGCAAAAACCTAGTGCTGTTCTTTGAAAAATTTGAGTGAATCAACCTCATTTTCATTCTGGACCAACTTGATGGTTTGTGCTGCAACCATATTTTTGTTTGCTCTTTAACCCTTGATTCTTTCTCCTACTTGTAGTCCTCCATGTCAAACCCTTAAGTCCAGGAGCATGCATCTTTTGGATCATTTTTGGTTCATGAAATAATGCCATTTATTTCCTGTCCAGAATTGAAGTTTTGTAAAACTTGCACTAACAAGTTGCTGCATTTGACCAACTAACCTCACCACCCCCTTGTTCATCTAAGGAGACCTTGATCTGGAAATTTTGGCCACCCCAAGACTTGCCTAAGTTCCCTTGGCATTTTATCAAACACCCTGTAGGCATGACCAGTTTTGACATGAGCTTTGGCATTGCACTGTGAGCTTGCACCTTGGATCAATCTAACCTGTCCACTATATTCCCAGTTGCTCCTAACCTCGATCTGGTAAACCCCAACCTCACCTGCGACCTGTAGCATGCCGCGGCATTGTGTCGAACATCTCCCGTGCGTGCACTAGACGCGCCCAGAGCGCGCGTATTGCACGATGCCGCGCCCGAGCCGACACGCTGGCCCCCTGGCTTTGGCCCACACGGCAGCACCTCGCCACGCACTCCCCGCCTCGCAGCAACGTGCCAAGCCACCCTGGCACGCTACAGCGCCGCCGCCAGGGCATTTTGGCGGCACACCGGCGTCCGCAGCGGCTCCTGCCACGGGCAGCGCCGCCCAAGCCCCTCCCGCTCGCCACCTGGCCCCTGGAGCAGCGCGAGCTCATCCGCAGCCTTGTCCGCTAGCGCTCGTCGCCGCCACGATGCTCTGCAGCTATAGAAAGACGGTCGCCGACGAGCTCATCCACGGCCGCCGCTGAACCGCCTCGACTCGCCTATTTAAGGAGCCCCGAGCTCATCTCCGCACGCAGGCAGTCCCAAGCCACCTCCCGAGGACCCCCATTGGCAACCAATCGACCCGGGGAGGCCTCCTTCCTCATCTCCGGCAGCCGCAGCCGCCGCCACTGCCCCGGCCATTCCGGCACCACCAGTGCCTCCCCCTCTCCATTCTCTTCGCCAGACACTTCCTCATCCTCCCGTGAACCCATCCCCCTACTCAATCTTGATCGGGAACCACCATAGCCCCAAATCCATCTTGCACCCGAAGCTTCCCTCCGCCGTGGAGCTCGCCGCCGGCGATATCCTCCACCTCCGACGACCCCACGACTACCGGAGTGACCACCTCGGCCCCCTGAATCCGCTGGTGGCCTCAACTTTCCGAACGGAGCCACCGTTCGCCGGCGATGATCGCCGGAGCCCCGCTCCACTCGGGCAGAGGAGGGAGACGACGCGGGCGACTAGTCAAACCTGACCAGTGGGCCAGGCGGGCCCACCGTCAGAGACCCAACGCCGGTCCACGTGGTTAAGTGAAGGCGTAAAGGGCACGAATACGTTTTCTCTGCACCTAAAGCGTAATCTCGTATGAAACGTTTTCTTTTCTGTTTTAATTTAAAAACAGATTTTGACCAAATCTTTGACTGGCTATAACTTTTTAAATATAACTCCAAATGAATTAATTCTTTTTCCTACATCTCTTAAATATTGTCTAGTTTATTTTAAGATTTATTTGAAAATTTTCCAAACAACTTTTTTGTACTGTTTTTGAAATGTGTGTTAATTCAAATATATTTTAAAATAGGATTTTGGAGAGAGAGAAGAAACTTTCAAAAGTTTTGGAGAGCACCTCACCCCTCCACAACTTAAAGGCAAGCATTTCTGAACCCTGGTATAATGTTTTTGGTGTGTTATTTGACACGTTTATAACACCACCTTATATCGGAGGACTTGTTATTTCATGTGACATGATCATATGCATGGAAGCATATTAGTGATTTCCTTGCTGTTGGAAATGGATATAATTGTGATGGTAATCATCCTCATGTGCCTTGCATGCATGCCAGAAAGGAATCCGGGAAAGCCTCGGCCTTGGGTAGGCGTGAGCTTGTTGCCGGTCCCCGTCGGGACGGTTATGTCCGGTATGGCATGGTAAGGTATATTGAGTGGTGATTTTGTTGATTGAAATATATTTGTTTACATGTCATGCAGGGAACTTATAAACCTCCTGAGTCGACCGTAGACCGAGTCCTGTTTCCAGTAACCCCCATACTTGCTATGTACTACCACTTGTCCCTGCCGCAGGCAGGGTATGGTTCAGTAAGTCGTCAACCCCTTTCAAGCACACACCGTACAGAGAGGCCATGGTGGAAGATATCGGTTGTAGCCGGTAGGCATGCCACCTGGTCCGGGGGCATGGGTGTTTTCCGGTTGGGACCGAGAGGGGAGGCCACCCCTTAGAGCGCGCGATATAAATTTGATCCCATGCTACGCGAGGTTGTAGCCTCCCCACTTAGAGTTTTGCTTAACAAGTGTCGTGGGTGATTCCAGACACCGATGAGTTAAGCTGGTGTGTGCAAGTTAGGCGTGTTTTCTACTAAAAGACCGTAGACGGAATTAGTCCCGATGGACTAAAGGAACCCGTTACTCGTGGGTAAAGAGTACACCCACTGCAGAGATTAAACCTATTCGAATAGCCGTGTCCATGGTTAAGGATTACAGTCTGGGATGGGTCAAGTGTTGGTCTTAGTGTCGGTCTTCGGAGGAGATATTGTTAAACCAAACTTGGATATCGACTGATTACTTGTGAGAACCATGATTATTATTTTATGATGGACTAACCCGTTGCATTATTGTATTGTTGAGTATCCCTGGGACGGTTCTACCTCCTGGATATTCATTGTGATTATTCTTTTAAAGCCCTTTATGTGGTGTCGCTCAGACGCCCGACTGTGGCATTTCTTTTAAAGCCCTTTATGTGGTGTCGCTCAGACGCCCGACTGTGGCATTTCTTTTAAAGCCCTTTATGTGGTGTCGCTCAGATGCCCGACTGTGGCATTTCTTTTAAAGCCCTTTATGTGGTGTCGCTCAGACGCCTGACTGTGGCATTTCTTTGAAAGCCCTTTATGTGGTGTCGCTCAGACGCCCGACTGTGGTATTTCTTTTAAGCCCTTTATGTGGTGTCGCTTAGACGCCCGACTGTGGCATTTTTTTAAGCCCTTTATGTGGTGTCGCTCAGACGCCCGACTGTGGCATTGTTTGTTATTTATTTATTTACTACGGCATATTATTTCTCACTCCATTATTGCTTATTCATGTTGCATGATAATAACCTGCTTGCATGCATAAAAGATGTTTTATTTGTGACTGACGATGTGATCATAGAATATTTCAGTGCATGATTATCAATTATATTATACCTGTGTTCTTAATGTTTGCGAGTACATTCAAAGTACTCACTGGCTTGTCCCTGGCTATTGTCTTGGCCAGATTGCTTGCTTGGAGAGGAGCGTGGCGATTGACAGCCTCGAGACCTAAGCAATGGTGATAGCAGCCTCGCGAAGATAGGAGTTAACCTGGTCAGTTGTTCCTGTGGGAAATGGAGTCCCATAGATACTGATGTCTCACAAACCGCTTCCGCCATCAACCACTATAAAACCATTTGATGTACTCATAGGCCACAATGGTCTTGTACTACACATTTTGTACTTTTGCTTGGAATTTCTGTAACAAGTTGGTGCCTCATCAGCTAACAGTAATCCTGGGGCTGGTGAGCACAACGGCCATTTTCTGGAAATTTATGTCCGGAAAACCCGGTCGTGACACAAAGCCCTCTGGATTTTTTTGAAAAGGAGGATGTACCCCCGGCCTCTGCATCTGGACGATGCATGCAATCATATTATTAATTATTCCCAAAGACCTTACAAGGTAATACATCAATAAGCCTGAAGCCACCATCTTAGCAATGCCTGTTGCTACTCCTATCCCTTGATGAAGGGGTACCGAATGGACATCGCTCCAAGGCCTAACATCTAAAGCCAGATGCCCCATCCAAGCCACTACCTAGACTGGGTCACACACCGGTCAGGCACACTCCCAGTGAGCACGGCACGCTGCAAGGGTCCACTACTAGAGAAACAATTATTAACGATGATGGAAAAAAACTATTGGTCATTAAAAGAACTAAAGCAAACCCCGCACGATAAAATCAGGCTACCAAATACTATACTCGTAACAGCCACCGAACTACTCGTGGCTTAAAAATCTCCTTTAATTATCTCTCCTTCCTAACGTGACCTTATCTCGTTTCATCTCCCACATGACCCGCCGCCTCTCTCTCGTTTCCTCTTCCACCCAATCCGCCGCCGCGAGCATGACCTCCACCTTCTGTGTTGCGCCTCGTCCATCCAGCCTCATCAAGATGCGACACATCCATGTCCTCCCCCATCCACGGCCATCGGAGAGCAGGAGAGGTAATAGCTAACCCTCGACCGGCCTCCCGCATGGTGTAGAGGCTGAGGTGAGGAGGATGGAGAGGCGGCGGGTGGAGGGGATGAGTGGTCTTCCCTAGGATGTGCACGGGGAGAAGGATGCGCATGTGTTGCCGCAGCAGGAAGGAAGTCCCCACCCTGAAGATGTTCCTTGCTGCAGATTTATGGATAGATGTGAATTAGGGAGAGCGGTGAGTACAAGCTCTTCTTTACATGTTTTTCTTTTATGATCTTTCTCCAATTAAGGTATTTTAGGAAGGTAAAAATCGCTTAAGTTGTTTTCTTCAGAGAAGATGGTTCCGCATTTGCCTGTTTGCTCTTGAATCAGTTCCAACAAAGATGGTGCTGATTTTGTTCTTTTTGTTTCTACATGTTCGAATACTACCATCAGAAAAATCTATTTGAGAAACACAGTTTTTTCTGGTCTCAAAAAATGTATTAAGTTCAATCTGAACTTTATCTTCAGAGAAGATGGTGTTTGTTTCCTGCAGACCGTCTGCCAATACCCGAGGTATCATCTATGCCCAAATTGGTTTATAGGATACATAAGATAGTATGGTGATCCATGGAAAGGTTAAGTTTACATTGCCGGGTGTAGGCAATAGGATGTACTTATATGCAGAGGAGTTGGTATAAGAGAACAAGCAGCTTGATTCCTGCCCCAGACTGTTTGAAGCAATGCATTACAAAGTTAGCATCAAGTTAATTGATTCTAGCCTGATGAAACACACACGTACAAAGCTCCTGATATATCTTTGCATTGATCGATCCTCACGGCTGAAAACATACTAGTACACGTGCACACACAAAACGGCATATTGCTACATGCTTGTATCAAGCCTGGTTCTTTTCGTTTATTTCCTCTCACTATTAAATGTTTACAAATGGATATACATACGTATATGTAGCAGCTAGGATTAACACAAGCTAACCTACTTGGTTACAAGTTCTGATCCTAAAATACTAGCTCATTGTTCTGTATTTCCAGCATATACTCTTTGTGTACTTTAATTAGCTTTAGCAAAACAAAAAACAAAACAAAACATTTTTGGCACCACGGTGGTTCCTTGTTTCATTATATATTGTGTTTCCAGCTGCTCCCGACAGTAGGTGCTATTGTCTGATTTGAATAAGAGCTGTGGATGTTTGCATTTGAATTCTGTTACGATCATTCATATTAGTTCATATTGATGCTCTCTATGCCTATAACCATTGATGCCTTCTAATTACGCTCAAGTTAGTTGTTTTCGTACACTGATTTTATCTGGTATTATACTTTGTGCCAACTTATTTACATTGACTGACTTTCAGAAATTTCCCAACATTTTTTAGGACTGATGATCAAGCTTATAATATATATAGAAGAACGAGGAGGCATTGTAATCGCTGCTGAAGAATTATATCCATTCAAACAAGGATGGTGCCTCTCGATTGAAGATTTAGAAATATTATCACATTTTCCAATTAGAAATGAGGTAGTACCGTGGTCATGTAAAGAGTGATTTTCACCCAAATTTCTTAAATGGTATACTAATTGTAGAATTGTATGGTGGAATTTTGTCAATTTCTCTCTTGTCTATTAATAAAAGAGGCTTTTGTCAATTCAAATGTTGGATGTCGCATAATGTGATCATTTGCGATTCTAAGGTGGTTGATCGGAAACGGTATATAACGTGGTATGATGCTTTGATCACCATGAAAAATTAGCGATCACCATTCGAACATTATTAGCGACGAAAAAAATGGCCGTTAATACTATAATTGTGGTTGTTATTGACTTGGGATTTACGACAACACATCATCCCGTCGTTACGAGAATAACGACCACGAAAGCTATGTGGTCGTTATACTTTTAACGATGGAGCCTACTACGACCAGTAGACTGTGGTCGTTAATGAACTTAACGACCACAATCTGACTTTTAACGACTGCATATACCATCGTTAAAAACCGTTTTCCTAGTAGTGGTCGTCACCTCCATCTTCCATCGATCCATCCTCAGAGCAGAACTGATGCATCGATCTTACCAGGCCTCTCTGTCATCGACGCCATCACGACACCAGACAGCGTCGCCCTCCTGCGCGAGTCTGTCAACCCACATCGGACGTCAAGCCTCCACTGCGCCACGCGGCCAAGACCTGCCATCATCGATGTAGAAGATGAAACCCCGCTCCGCCTCTAGGCCCTTCCAATCAGCACCTGCTCGAAAATGATGCCCTCAAGAGGCAAACGGCACCATAGTTTCCATCATCATCCGATCTGGGAGACCTAGATCCAAGGTTTCCCCCGAAGCAGATGCCTCCTGGAGGAAGAGGGGCACGCCAACTGCAGCTGCCCATGAACACGAGTTGTGCCCATGACCACTTAGCTCTCTCGATGGCGCCTTCAAGAAGGACATGATGTCATGAGCGCCGTCGCCGCCCTAGGGTTTTCATCCGAGAAACCGTGGAGTGGGAAAAGGTGGGGAGAACCCGAACAACGTCTCCAGGAGGAGAAACGACACCCTCGGGCGTCGCCGCCGTCACGGCCGGCAGGAGCCTACCACGGAATTATCCCAATCCGAATCCCCACCTCCCTCTCCGCCCCACCCGGTGACTGCCAAGCAGCGCAGCCATGTCCGTTATGATGGAGTGCACAATACAAGTATTGGAGGAAGAAGCAGCTCGACGTCGTTGGCCGCCGAGGCAACAAGCCGCGACACCAACCCACCGGTGGATCGCCGGCCATCCGACCTGATCCCCGGCAGCCCGCTCGCCCCGCCACGCCACCCGACAGGAAGGCCAACCTCTTGGTCGCCGCCCCGGATCCAAGGCCCTCCTCCCTAGACCGGGAGGAGCAGCGCCAACACTGCCACCACATCCGCCAATAGGACACCGGCTAGCCGCCACACCGCTAAAGTCCAGATCTGGGCCGTCATGAACCAGATCGACGCCGCCACAGCCCAAATCGGGGTCACACCCTCGAGCGAGGGAGCCTCGCGTCACCCTTTGACCCGCGAGAGGGAGGAGTGCCTCCACCGCCGCTGGCACACGCAGAGGCTAAGCCCGGCACCTACCACCGGCAGTGATGGAAGGGAGGGAGAGGAAGGAATGGTGACCCGGCGGCTAGGGGTGGAGCCCCTCAGTCGCCCGCGCGGGGAGCGACGGAGGGCAGGGAGAGGGGAGATCGATGGAGGCCACAGTTTTTTCCCCTAGTTCCGTAGTAGGGTTACTTGACTAGGACATATGTCGGTCCCCACAAGGCCCTCCGGATAGTCCATCTGGCTGTTTGAAGGCCCGGCTTCGCATCGAAAAGAGTTTACTCAGGTGCAAGGCCATCACGACAACCTTGCAGTGAGGGTACTGATGGGCCATTAGAACCTTCATCCTCCATGAGCATCGCAAATGCAATATGTTTAAGAATAATAATCACTCTATCTAACTTTGTTATACTTTGTTTTTATTTTGGTTCACTAACAGTATGAAGTATAAGGCCCCTCCCAATGCTCCATCTTGTATAGGTGCTAAGCCTTCCACATAGGCAAAAAATCTGATGTGGCGTGTTATTAAAGAAGAGAGAGATGAGTGTGGTGACCCCAGGAAGAAACGATGCTAAGCACGTGAACCTAGGAAAAATATTTAAAGGAAGGAATCCCACCAATACATGAAGAGCTTTAGTTGCTAAATCATTAAATGAAACAAGCTTAGCAACCATAAGCTAAGAACCTATGCATTGGGGAGTATAGTTGCCAAGCTATTTAATGTGCTTAGCACCTCATCTAAGCACCCATGCATTGGCAGCAGCCTAACAGGGGTTAGCTATCCTGAGACAGGCAAGGCAGGTTGTATGTCTGCGTGGTTTATTTAGCCAACACAAACTTTGTGCTCTATGTTCCTTTTCCTGTGCTACATTCACCAATGGAGGCATGGTTAATTAAGTGATGAGATTCTGGTGTGAGAGCATTAGGACCAAAACCTGAATATTCGGTTCAGCATGGTCCTACAATGTTTAACTAAAAGGCTAAGACACTGGTATGCTGATTTGGTCATTTTACAAAACCTAGTGGTAGCTCCCTAGCTTCAAGTTCTTCTCCTGAAATCTGAATATAATGCTTAGATATTTACTATACATAACTGATCAACTATACAGCAGCGTCATGGTTCAGTTTAGTATTTTCTTTGTTGTACACTTTACACAGCCAAGCATGTAATCAGAGCACCAATTCACAAACCGAAAGATCTGTTCTTTGCTATCAGAAGTAAGGTATATTTATTTTATTTTTATAGATTTGCATGTGAACTTATTCAGCCATCCAACACTAATCTAGGCACTGACAGGGAGTGCACGGGTCACAAATCGTGCATCTCTACAGAACATTGCAGTTTCTTTCTAAGACTGCGGTTTCTTTCTCTCTGTTTTGAGAATAGCATGGTTCAGCCTATCATTTATTTACAAAGCAAACACAGTACCACTTCCATACTACCAAGAATTGAGTGCTCAATATAATTCTTGGTTTGTGTATTTATGTATTGGCCTAACCTGCATCTGCACATAGGCTTCACAGAATATATGCAATGTGTTTGCTTGTTTTGAAGTTGTCATGATGAAGGGCTCTGAACCTGTTGCTTTGGTTAGAATGTGTTGTTGCAAATACAGTAAAAGTACTACTGTGGCCGATAAGTTAGACGTGCCACAAGATACAAGGTTGCCACAAGATACTTCCACCCATAAAGCAAAACAGAATATCAGTTCAGATATATGCATGCATACATTATTCAGTAAATCAATCACCGCAATAATTTGTTGTGGAAAGAGACAGAATGAATGGAAATCATTCCCTTTGCTTTAACCATTCGACAAATGCTTTAACCGTTCGACAAACAGATCTGACATTAACTTAAATTTGATAGGATCTGTTGATCCAGTGGGCATGGGGATTCTGGTAGTGGTATGGGAGTATTACCTTTTCCTTGTGGCTCGAGGAGCCACCGGTGCTGGCCATGGTGACGGTGGCCGGTGATGGCAGAGAGTAGTGGGCGAGGTGGTGGCGGCGCTTCCCATCAGCACTGCACTAACCCTAGATGGGTAGGGGATTAGGTGGGGTGTACCGCATTGCGACGAACCTCGTGGTGCGAGCCGCTGACCCCCATCTCTTTATATAGTGCAGGTGACAGGGGGCCGTCAACCATAGTGGGTTGAGCGCCCCCGATTAGGGCGCGGATCTAAGGGCTCGGTGGGCCATTGGTCCCACACGGTGGAGATCATCCTAACATTCTCCCCCTTGATCTCAACTTTTACTTTTGACCTTATACTTTTACTTTACTCGTTTCATAACAGATCAATACATAGAACATGTTTCATTGTCACAGCTCAATTGCCGATAGAATCAGACAGCCACAACGTACCTCTCTATTTTGAAACAAATTCTTTAACCTTGGGCCCTTTATTGTCTGGAAATCTTAGACTATACCATAAAACCCATGTCGACTGTGTGTCCTCCGAACACACTGGGCGGTAAGCCTTTAATAAGCAGATCTACAAACACTTATCTGTTTATTTTATGCTTCAAGCATTACTACATAATTCCGGACTTTCTCCTTTACAACGCATAACTCTATGTCAGTGTGTTTGGTATCAACACTTGACTTGTTGTCATAGGAGCGAAAAACTTAAAATGGTTATCGTTGTTATCAACCATTATCAACTCTGGGTACAGGTCTTCATAACCATTTTGCCTGTCCCTCAGCCTCATATCATGCTATAACATATATTTGAATCACATTGATGATAATTGTTTCATTCTTTGGAGCATTTCCACACCAAAACTCCAAGTGTGGAAGTTAGCAACAATTGTCGATTTTGCTATACATTTCACAAGTCCTGTCTTTGTACTCATAATATTTTGAGAGCACTTATTTCTTTCAGCATGAGGCCGATATCTTTGACTCCATTCCAGTGGTCTATATATGGACTGGACATTGCCAAAACAACCCGGATACGTGAACTACGTTAGGGTAAAATCATACTTTTGCATTCATTAAACTTCCAACAGCTGAAGCATATGGTACCATATCCGTTTTCAATCTTTTCTCATCAACTTTTGGAACACCATAGTTTCCAGTTCCATTACCCTTGACTATAAGAACGGGCGTAGGTTTTCTCGCATGCATACTTTAGAGACCTTTCTTAGAATGTCCATGCGACATTCCGAATACCCCCTTTTATTCTTTTCTTGGTGAATCTCGATAATTATAACGAGAGACACTCTACCGAGAACATTGTTTTGAACTTTGAGGACAAGAACTTCTTTTTTCCTCCTGCAGTAGATTGACATGACCACTAGCAAGTATGACACCATCCACATGCACAGGATTAGGATGAATTTCCTATTCTATAACTTTCCATGAATACAATTGTCCTCTCATTTTCTTTAACCCAAAATAACATCTGATTCTTTTAACTTTAAATGCCACTGTCTAGAGACATGCTCTAGTCCATATAACTTCTTGAAGTAGTATCCCTTATGTTCTTTACTTTCATCTGATGTAACTCAGATCATGATGTCGATCATGATGTGCCACTAACACTCATTGTAATCTATTCATTCTCTTTGCACAAAATCTTTCCTTTGGAAACACATTGACCTTGTAGACCTTTTATAGCCTACTGTTTATGCACCATTGGAAATTACTTATGAGTCCCAAACATCGTTGGGATTCACCAATTTTATTTCATCTCATATAGTCTCTTATCATTTAGACAAACATACACTTCTCAAAGATCGATTGAGCACTTTAAATGAGGTGGAATCAATCTCCATTTGAATTTCGCTAACATAGACTTTATAGTAATCAGAAGTATCTGATTTTCTCATTCCTTGAGACCATCTGTGTCTCAGGTACTGGCACTTCTTTCATATGTGGTTGTTGTTGCTCTGTCATTGCCAAGAGGCAAATTTATTCTATAGTCTTTGGTATTTTCATACCATGCTCCCCCAGATTACTCCATCTTCACTAAAATGGGGTATCTTTAAACTTTATTATTTGGGTTTATTCTGTTAAAACTTTCTTCTTTATGGCACTTTTAAGCACCGTCTTAGTATTCCTTAGTCTGTTGTCGAAACTATAAAAGATCCATGAATACAGCTATTTCTGTTCTTTAGGGGTATTATTACGACCGTCGTACTCCCCCAGATGATCACATTCTTCATTAATGGATCACTTTAGATGCATAATGTGCATCACATCATCTAAAGTATAGGGGAGTTTCATCATTCTTAATTTATCTAATATTTCTTTCTCCCCCTCAAAATGTGGCAAGCAATTTTCTGCCACAATTTCGAAAACCATTCATAACTTTTGTGAATTGAGGAAACTTCAATATATTTCATTCATCTGATTACTTCATGCGAAATGAAGTTATCTGTTAACTGATATGGGAGTACTTTTTCCTCATTCCATTTTAGAAACTCAACAGAGTTCTTTATTATTAGTACTTTTGCAAGTCACACTTGCATATCAATCTTATCTTTAGGTTCGACTCTCACTTTTATTCTCTTTGGATTTATTGAGTGGTTAACGACCGTTACACATAAGGTGTACAGTCGATACTAGGAAAGCATAATAGCTACTCCATACTTTTCTCCCGGAGTGGGACACATTAAAAGCACATGAGTCATCATATCTTTCTTCTGTCATACAGGATAAGTCCTTTGCCAGAATTTCTCCCTCCATAAGAGATTTTGACATAATATTATGTCAACTTTACCCCGTTACACACGTATTTTCCCAGACTTTTCCCGCCATGCGGGTTTTATCATAATCATGTTTTTCCGCCATGCGGGTAATTCCCTGTAAGGGACATAAATGCCAGAATTGGCTCTTTTGACTGCATTATTCAATCATCAAATTTAGGAATAAATCCTAATGCTATTTTACACACATGCTTGATCCGACGTTGGTCAAATTAAACATGCATGTTGCTTGTTTTATCTGAAATCATAAAGAGTACATGAAAGACATTCGTCAACCAAGACTCTCAATGATCTATCTCTTTTCTTTTGAAACCATTCTTTAGAGAGAACATACTATCTCACGTTATGACCTTTCTTGATCATCTTTCGGGTCACAAGTACCCAACCATTCGCTTTCATGAATGAAAGCATGGAAAACTTTTAGTCTGAGAGAACTTAGCCAATAATCAACAATAATGAGCATAAAAATAACCCTATGTAACATCCCAAATTTTCAATTTGGAATTTTATACATTAGATCATCTATGCATATCATATTTATTTTGCATTTTGGTTGATCCTAGAAATTCTACGCAACTCAAGGACCCACGGAGAGAGTTGGGGATTTCGTTATTTTCGTATTTGAGTTTTCTCAAATTTTGAGCATAGGATAATTTGATTTTATTTATTTTATCATCAATTATTTCTATTACAAAAATATGAGAGATGGAATAAAATGACTTTCCCAAAATAAAGAAATATTGAGGATTTAATAATAAAATCAAATAAGATTTTATTTCGGAGTTTTTCGTTATTTTATTTGAATTTAGGAAAAATGTGCGTTTTTCAAAATTGCATTTAGGCCCTAAATAAATGTTCACCTTGTGCGGCTTGATTTTAGAAGCCCCTGAAAATTTATTTCGGAATTTTTGGAGTCCGTTTAGTATTTCTTTTTATTTTTTTCCTTCTGCGCGTAATATATAAAAAACGATCCGACCTAGGGTCGTGTCCGACTAGGACTCCCGGCCCGTTAGGATATATAAGCCGGGGCGGGAGAGGCCCAGCCCCAGCCAAACCCTAGCCGCCCCAGCGCCGCCCGCCACCCCAGCACCCGCCGCCGCCAGACGCCGCCGCCGCCGCACGCCGCCCGAGGTCTGCCGCCGCCTCATTTTCCATGCCCTTTTTTTTGTTTTTTTTCAAAAAACCATTCGGTTTTTCCATCGGTTTTTCGTCGGTTTTTTGTTTCGGTTTTTTTAAATAGATCGGTTTTTTCGGTTTATTTAAATAGCAAGCGTTCGTCCGTTCGTTCGTTCTAGCGAACGTTCGTCATTTTTCTTTTCTCTGATTTAATCCGCGATTTTTCTGATCGCGATTCCTGATCCGATTTTCTTTTTAGTATAACTTTTCGCTCGTTTATCGGAATCAGGCGATTCAAGCGCCTAGAGTTTCGTCTTGAAACCCTCTATCCATTTAATCAACTTAAACAAGTTTTTGCTACTGTAAAATTTTCCCTAGATCCAGATTAGTAGAACGAAGTTGTTTTCTTTCGCCGTTTGACTTTCGTTGCTTCGTTCGATTTGATTCTTTTTGCAAACCGGAGTTCTTAAGTTGAACCTTCTGGTTAGATATCTTATTTGAGTTTTACCCGTGCATTAGATGAGTACTTATTGTATGCTTGTTTGTTTGTTTGCGATAGAGTATCCGGAGTGCGCCGCTTGTTATTTCGAATCGCTAGGTTTCCCGGATCATCAGCAAGGCAAGTAACACTTTGATCATACCTTTCCTACTACCCAGTTTTATTGCATTAGATCCATCCTCACACATTGCATGATTAGGATCTAATTAAATTGTGGGGTGGGAAGTAGTTGAGGTAGTACCTATTACCTGTTTATTATCAAACCTTTGGGAGTTGCTTCTACCTTTGCTTATTATGCCATGCTATGCTAGTAGACGTGGATTGGGTGAGTGATATCCATGATAGATGTGAGATTGTTAATTAATGGTTTATCTAAGGTGGCAACTTAAACACACATCTGGGTGGATTGAGGCACCTGGGTATTCCAGGACTTGCCTGTTTTCTTTTGGACCGCCACCCAGGCTCAAAGGGATCATGAGACTATTCATACTAGAAATTTCTGTGTGCAGCCACAAGCTATTATGGGCTCTAGCATAGTTGACTAAGTCATGCGAACTCTTAAAGTGGTAGACTAGTAGATGTAGGGGATGTAGGTGGTAAGGTCTACCCGATCGTAAGGTGCTAGCGCTTCTGAAAGACTATGTCTCGGTCATTCGTCTTCTCAAACACCATGTAGTGCGAGAAACCAAACGGAGGCGATCGAGTCTTGTGAGGAAAAGTGCGCAAACCTCTGCAGAGTGTAATAAACTAATCATGGTTAGCCGTGTCCCCGGTTATGGACATCTTGAGTATCTAGTACCTGGATTTTCATGTGAATCTCAACATTTTACCCTAAATTAATTTTGCTGGGCTTTGTTTAATGATGATGCTTAATTGGGATTGAGAATGCTGTCAACCATTCTCAATGTTTAACAACCACCATGATAGTAATTAAATTTATTCCTTTGTAGTAGGGAAAAATTGGCTTTTCGCAAAACTGTAACCATAGAGCTTTCCACCAGCCAAATATGCATATAGTATAGTTGTTTCATTCCATTATTCTCTATGTGTTATCTTGCCAGCATATTCCATGTGCTGACCCGTTTCGGGCTGCAACGTTAATGTTGCAGACTTTTCAGACGACGATTAAGGAGTTTTTAGGTCGTGGTTCTATACTCAGTGATGCCGTTGGAGTTGATGGACTCACTTATCTTCCAAGCCTTTCGCTGTTATCGTTATAGATGGCCTTAAGCCATATTTATTGTAATAAGTTATCTATGGAGACACTCGATGTAATAAGTGTGTGATTGATACTCTGTTATAAATCCTCCGAGTACTGTGTGGTGTCAGCATTACTGATCCAGGGATGACACCAGAGCACAGAGATCAGACTGTTTGAGGTCTGGTTGCTACAGAGATGGTATCAGAGCACACGCTGACTGTAGGACACGACCACTAAGCTAAAGACCTAGAACACTATTCACCCTCTTCTCTTCTGACTCCTCATCTTTTCTACTCTTTTAGGATGGCGGATGCAAGGAACAAGTTCACGCAACCGGATGAAGATACACCCTTTGGACGACACTTGAAGGAAGTCACTAGATACCTGAACATAGGAGTACCAAGCTTCACCGGAACCTACAACGCCACTTTACCTGAAGAAGAGCGCTGGATGATTCAAGTTCAAGTTCCAGGAAGGATGTTCATGCCAGTCACTGAGCCCATAGAGTTTTCTTTTGATGCACCAACTTGGAGTCTAGGAAAGAGCATGGCAGCTCACATCGCCATGGGACGCATTGGAGAAGTCTACAGCAATGATCTCAAGGATACTATCTACCAGATTTATGGACGCCGAGATGAGCACTGGGAGATGATCAGCACCCGGAAGGATAGATCAATTGCTACTTTTATCCAGGAGTTAAACCATCACATTCGACGACTGGTGCGCCGACATGATAGATCTGAAGAAGGCTAAGACAAGAATCAAGGAACTAGAGGAAGAACTCAAGGCTACACGTGAAAATTATGAAGAGGAAATTGAAGTATTGGTGGATAAGAATGCCGACCTAACAAAGAAGATCGGTATTTATGGGAGGCCCTACACCAGTAGATGAAGATGAAGAACCCAAGGAGATTCGCCCGGAAGACTACATCATCATCGATGACACAGAATTCAAATCCAGACGATAGCGATGATGATTATGTTGATGAAGCTGGAGCAGATATCATGGAGTCTGCAACCGAAGAATATTTCTAGTAGACCACCTCATCAGTAGTAGTAGTCCACCATGTAAATATAGTAGTCCGAGCACTTTTGCGATAGTTAGATCGATTGTATGCCCTTGTTTGATTGAATGAAGTGAATTGTTTGCTTTTGCCTCATGTGCATATGGGTAGTGTTTTCTCTTTAGACCCCTCTATTCTTATATCTCATCTTTTCTAAACCCTCAGATGCCTCCGAGACATGACCCTGGATTTGCCTTTCCACCGGAGCTCACCCAGTTGATCCAGCAGCAGAACACATTGATGCAGTTGCTAGTCCAGAATCAGAATCAGGGGAACAACAACAACAACCCACCACCACCACCACCACCACCTGTTGATCACTTAGCGCGTTTTCTTAGGCTGAATCCGCCGGTGTTTTCCAGTAGCACCGAGCCGATAGTAGCAGATGATTGGCTCCGCAAGACAGCTAGAGAGTTGACCACAGCAGGATGCACGGATGCGGAGAAGGTGAAGTTTGCCGCACATCAGCTTGAAGGACCCGCAGCATCATGGTGGGAGAATTTCACAGCCACTTTCCCTGTCGACACTATCACATGGGACCAGTTTCAGCAGGCCTTTCATACTGCCCATGTTTCAGCAGGAGCTATGGCCATGAAGAAGCATGAGTTTCGCAACTTGTGCCAAGGAGGACGGACAGTTGGCCAGTATGTGGAGGACTTTAGTAAGTTAGCACGTTATGCCCCAGATGACGTTGCTACGGATGCAGCGAAGCAGGAGAAGTTTCTAGAAGGACTGAATGATGAGTTGAGCATGCAGTTGATGGTAGCAACCTTCAACAACTATCAGGAGTTGGTAGATCATGCTCTTATGATTGAAGGCAAGCAGCAGCAAATTGAGAACTGCAAGAGGAAGTATGGACAAGGGAAATACAATTCAGGAGCTCAGCAGAAGCCACGTTTTACCCCTAGACCGGGAGGACATTTTCAGCATACCCATGGAGGAGGTAGCTCGCACAATCACAATGGCACCAGGAATGGTAATGGTAATGGAGGAAGCAACGGCCAGAATCGCACCAACCCATCAACCCCAGCCAAGAAAGACCTGAGCCAAGTCACTTGCTTTAAGTGTTCGAAGATCGGACATTATGCCAATGAATGTCCTGAATTACAAAATGGAAATGGCAATGGAAGCTCTGGGAAGAAGCCGAACCCTTTCAATAGGGGACATGTGAACCACGTTAATGTGGAGGAGGTTGAAGCTCAGCCTGATGCAGTAATAGGTAAGTTTTTGGTTAAGTCATTTACTGCACTCGTTCTTTTTAATACTGGCGCATTGCATTCATACATCTCAAGGGGATTTGTGGATAAGTATAGACTGTCAACCCAAGCCCTTAGGTCACCCATGTTAGTAACCTCGCCTGGAGCGGAGTATATGGCTAGTCGATGGTGTGATCGGTTACCATTAAGGATAGGTAACTATGTTTTTCCCTCAGACCTAATAGTATTGGAATCCCAAGGATTGGATGTGATATTAGGCATGGATTGGTTATCAAAGTATGAAGGGAATATTGAATGTGCTAGTAAGTCAATTTTGCTTACCACACCAGAAGGGAGAAGGATCAAGTATGTATCCCGACATGTGCCAAAGAGGACACAAGTAAATTTCTTAACAGGAGCTGTGCAGGAGGAAGTACCAGTGGTAAGGGATTTCCCTGAAGTATTTCCAGAAGAGTTGCCAGGCATCCCACCGGATAGAGATATTGAGTTTTTGATTGAGCTATTGCCAGGCACAGGGCCAATATCAAAGAGACCATATAGGATGCCAGCAAAGGATTTGATGGAAATTAAGAAGCAGATTAAGGAGTTACTGGATAAAGGATATATTCGCCCAAGTTCTTCGCCTTGGGGATCGCTAGTACTTCTAGTGGAGAAGAAGGATGGATCGTTAAGGATGGTTGTTGATTATCGAGGATTGAATGAAGTAACGATCAAGAACAAGTACCCACTACCAATGATCAATGATCTGTTTGATCGATTGCAAGGAGCTAAGGTATTTTCCAAGATCGATTTGCGATCAGGGTACCACCAATTGAAGATTCAAGAACAGGATATTCCTAAGACAGCTTTTACCACCAGGTATGGGCTGTACGAGTATACTGTTATGTCATTTTGTCTGACTAACGGACCTGCATATTTTATGAACATGATGAACAAAGTGTTTATGGAGTTTTTGGATAAGTTCGTCATGGTGTTCATTGATGATATCCTGGTTTACTCGAAGAATGAAGAGGAGCATAAGGAGCATTTGTGTTTGGTACTTGGAAAGCTCAGAGAACATCAATTATATGCCAAGTTTAGAAAATGTGAGTTTTGGTTGAAGGAAGTAGGATTCCTCGGACACGTTATATCCGGAGAAGGAATAACAGTGGATCCCGCTAAAGTTGATACCGTGACCAAATGGGAAGCACCGACCATGGTTGGAGAGATACGGAGTTTTCTGGGACTCGCAGGATACTACCGGACATTTATTGAGAATTTCTCAAAGATTGCGAAGCCTATGACGGAGTTGTTGAAGAAAGATACCAAGTTCATATGGATGGAGGAATGTGAGGCTAGTTTCCAGGAGTTGAAGAAACGTTTGGTTACTTCACCAGTGTTGATTTTGCCAGACCAGACCAAGGATTATGAGGTGTATTGCGACGCTTCACGTCGAGGACTTGGAGCAGTGCTTATGCAGGAAGGGAGAGTTGTTTCATATGCCTCAAGACAACTGAAACCTCATGAGTTGAATTATGCTACGCATGATTTAGAGTTAGCAGCCATAGTGCATGCATTGAAAACATGGAGACATTTCCTCATTGGAAATCATTGTAAGGTGTACACGGATTATAAGAGTTTGAAATACATTTTCACGCAGAAGGAGTTAAACCTCAGACAGAGGAGATGGTTGGAGCTCATCAAGGATTATGATATGAGATTGCATTATCATCCCGGAAAGGCTAATGTAGTAGCTGATGCATTAAGCCGTAAGAGCCACGTCAATACATTAATGACGGGAGGAATACCAAGGGAGTTAGAAGAAAATCTTCGTGAACTATGTGTGGAAATAGTTCCTAGAGGCTATGTAGCAGCATTGGAGATTCAGTCAACCTTGATGGATAGAATCAGAGAAGCTCGGAAGACTGACAAGGAGATTGCCTCTATTAAGGAGAAACTGAGCAAAGGAAAGGCTAAAGGATTTCGTGAGGATGAGCACGACACCCTATGGTTTGAAGACCGTGTTTATGTGCCCAATGACCCGGAGATTAGGAAGTTGATTCTGCAAGAGGCACACGATTCACCATATTCGATTCACCCAGGAAATACCAAGATGTATTTGGATTTGAAGGATATTTTCTGGTGGACCGGAATGAAGAAGGATATTGCGGAGTATGTAGTAGTCTGTGATGTATGTCAGAGAGTAAAGGCAGAGCATCAGAAGCCAGCAGGATTGTTACAACCATTGCCAATACCCGAATGGAAGTGGGATAAGTTAGGCATGGATTTTATCATAGGATTACCCAGGACTCGTTCAGGCTATGACTCGATTTGGGTTATAGTCGATCGGTTGACGAAAGTAGCTCATTTCATCCCGGTAAAGACCACTTACACCAGTACTAAGTTGGCAAAGATATACATGACCAGGATCGTATGTTTGCATGGATTTCTGAGGAGTATGTATCAGATAGAGGAACCCAATTTACCTCAAAGTTCTGGAAGCAGTTGCATGAAACTTTGGGTACCAGGCTAGAATTCAGTACAACTTTTCATCCACAGACAGATGGACAGACCGAGAGAGTCAATCAGACTTTAGAGGATATGCTGAGAGCTTGTGCGCTAGATTATGGATCTAGTTGGGACGACAATTTCCCATATGCAGAGTTCTCTTACAACAACAGTTATCAAACCAGTTTAAAGATGGCCCCTTTCGAAGCTTTGTACGGAAGGAGGTGTAGGACACCGTTGTCGTGGGACGAAGTTGGAGACTACCAGTTGTTTGGACTGGACTTGATTAAAGAGTCTAAACAGAAGGTAAAGTTGATTCGCGACAGGCTCAAGATAGCCCAGTCCAGACAGAAGAGTTATGCAGATTCTAAACGGAAGGAGACAGTTTACGAATTTGGAGATAGAGCTTATCTTCGAGTATCTCCACTTCGGGGAACAAAGCATTTTGGAGTTAAGGGAAAGTTAGCGCCATGATTTGTAGGACCATATCGAGTTTTGGAGCGTATGGGATAAGTGGCCTACAGGTTGGAATTGCCTGAAGGATTGTCAGGAGTTCATGATGTGTTCCACGTTTCCCAGTTGAAGAAGTGTCACACTGAGATGGCTGACATACCCTTGAGAGACACAGTGCCGTTGGAAACAATTCAGTTGGATAACGATTTGACCTACGAGGAGAAACCAATTAAGATCCTCGAGTTTTCCAGCCGAGTCACTCGCAGCAAGGTTATCAAGTTTTGCAAAGTTCAGTGGAGCAACCACACGGAGGATGAAGCCACCTGGGAGCGAGAGGAAGATTTGCTCAAGGACCACCCTCACCTATTTTCTAGCCAACCCAAATCTCGAGGGCGAGATTCATCTTAAAGGGGGTAGGTTTGTAACATCCCAAATTTTCAATTTGGAATGTTATACATTAGATCATCTATGCATATCATATTTTATTTTGCATTTTGGTTGATCCTAGAAATTCTACGCAACTCAAGGACCCACGGAGAGAGTTGGGGATTTCGTTATTTTCATATTTGAGTTTTCTCAAATTTTGAGAATAGGATCATTTGATTTTATTTATTTTATCATCAATTATTTCTATTACAAAAATATGAGAGAGGGAATAAAATGAATTTCCCAAAATAAAGAAATATTGAGGATTTAATAATAAAATCAAATAAGATTTTATTTCGGAGTTTTTTGTTATTTTATTTAAATTTAGGAAAAATGTGTGTTTTTCAAAATTGCATTTAGGCCCCAAATAAATGTTCACCTTGTGCGGCTTGATTTTAGAAGCCCGTGAAAATTTATTTCGGAATTTTTAGAGTCCGTTTAGTATTTCTTTTTATTTTTTTCTTCTACGCGTAATATATAAAAAAACGAACCGACCTAGGGCCGTGTTCGACTAGGACTCCCGGCCCGTTAGGATATATAAGCCGGGGGGAGAGGCCCAGCCCCAGCCAAACCCTAGCCGCCCCCAGCGCCTCCCGCCGCCCCAGCGCCCGCCGCCGCCGCACGCCGCCCGAGGTCCGCCGCCGCCTAGTTTTCCGCGCCGTTTTTTTTTATTTTTTTCCGAAAAACCTTTCGGTTCGTTCGTTCGTTCTAGCGAACGTTCATCTTTTTTTTCTCGAATTTAATTCATGATTTTTCTGATCGCGATTCCTGATCCGATTTTCTTTTTAGTATAACTTTTCGCTCGTTTATCGGAATCAGGCGATTCAAGCGCCTGGAGTTTCGTCTCGAAACCCTCTATCCGTTTAATCAACTTAAACAAGTTTTTGCTACTGTAAAATTTTCCCTAGATCCAGATTAGTAGAATGAAGTTGTTTTCTTTTGCCGCTTGACTTTCGTTGCTTCGTTCGATTTGATTTTTTTTGCAAACCGGAGTTCTTAAGTTGAACCTTCTAGTTAGATCTCTTATTTGAGTTTTACCCGTGCATTAGATGAGTACTTATTGTATACTTGTTTGTTTGTTTACGATAGAGTACCCGGAGTGCGCCGCTTGTTACTTCGAATCGCTAGGTTTCCCGGATCATCAGTAAGGCAAATAACACTTTGATCATACCTTTCCTACTACCCAATTTTATTGCATTAGATCCATCCTCACACATTGCATGATTAGGATCTAATTAAATTGTGGGGTGGGAAGTAGTTGAGGTAGTACCTATTACTTGTTTATTATCAAACTTTTGGGAGTTACTTCTACGTTTGCTTATTATGCCATGCTATGCTAGTAGACGTGGATTGGGTGAGTGATATCCACGACAGATGTGAGATTGTTAATTAATGGTTTATCTAAGGTGGCAACTTAAACACACATCTGGGTGGATTGAGGCACCTGGGTATTCCAGGACTTGCCTATTTTCTTTTGGACCGCCACCCAGGCTCAAAGGGATCATGAGACTATTCATACTAGAAACTTCCGTGTGCAGCCACAAGCTATTATGGGCTCTAACGTAGTTGACTAAGTCGTGCGAACTCTTACAGTGGTAGACTAGCAGATGTAGGGGATGTAGGTGGTACGGTCTACCCGATCGTAAGGTGCTAGCACTTCTGAAAGACTATGTCTCGGTCATCCGTCTTCTCAAACACCATGTAGTGTGAGAAACCAAATGGAAGCGATCGAGTCTTGTGGGGAAAAGTGCGCAAACCTCTGCAGAGTGTAATAAACTAATCATGGTTAGCCGTGTCCCCAGTTATGGACATCTTGAGTATCTAGTACCTGGATTTTCATGTGAATCTCAACATGTTACCCTAAATTAATTGTTGGGCTTTGTTTAATGATGATGCTTAATTGGGATTGAGAATGCTGTCAACCATTCTCAATGTTTAACAACCACCATGATAGTAATTAAATTTATTCCTTTGTAGTAGGGAAAAATTGGCTTTTCGCAAAACTGTAACCATAGAGCTTTCCACCAGCCAAATAGGCATATAGTATAGCTATTTCATTCCATTATTCTCTATGTGTTACCTTGCCAGCATATTTCATGTGCTAACCCATTTCGGGCTGCAACGTTAATGTTGCAGACTTTTCAGACGACGATTAAGGAGTTTTTAAGTCGTGGTTCTATACTCAGTGATGCCGTTGGAGTTGATGGACTCACTTATCTTCCAAGCCTTCCGCTGTTATCGTTATAGATGGCCTTAATCCATATTTATTGTAATAAGTTCTCTATGGAGACACTCGATGTAATAAGTGTGTGATTGCTACTCTGTTATAAATCCTCCGAGTACTGTGTGGTGTCAGCATTACTGATCCAGGGATGACACCGGAGCACAGAGATCAGACTGTTTGAGGTCTGGTCGCTACACCCTATGTTGGTCTGGTTAAAAAATATGCACATTAAACTTTTGCAAAACTTCCTTTTTATACTCTAAATCATCGTTGTGGTAGAATTAGAATAAAACTCATTCTTCTACATTAATTCCATATCATCATTGGGCGGAAATGGAAATAATGCATATAACTCATAAACAATGTGATGATAGTATTTCTATTAAACAACTTTGCTCAGAAATAATAATCATCATCAACTTTATTGCAGCGGAAACTAGAAATATACATTTCTCTAGTTCAAGAGCATTTCTTTATCTTTAACTGTTCTCTGAAAATTGATCACTTTGATACCAAATTTATCAGAGATTTAAGCATTGAACATAAGACTCATAGAATTATAGTACTATTATCATCAACGTTGGTTAGAAAATAACAATACCATATTTTAACTTTAAAACAAATATCTTTCTTTTGTCATAGCGGAAGCTATCTGAATCTGATTTCACCCACAAGGGAAAACATTGCTAAGAACAGTTTTTCCAATTAAATTTTCCCGTTGGTTCCAATTTAATTGGAGGATAAAACTTTTTCTTTGCAGCAGAAACTTTCAATATTCTATGCAGAAACAATTCTGTACTCTTTTACTTTCTAAGCAATTTTAACCAGTTGCTTCAAAAAAGCATTAGAGAAGCAACAATTTCATCTTCTATTTTAGTTCTATTCACTTTTAAAGGAGCACTTTTATTTTTATTTGCAGCAGAAAAACATGAATAGAAAATTCATGAACCTATTATTCTTTACAGAAAAATTTTCCTTTTCTTTTAAAAGTGCACTTTTATTGTTTACATAAACTTTTCTTTTTGCCAACTAAATTCATGAACGTTTATTTTTCTGAAATTTTTTTATTTTCATTTTCAGAAACTGTTCTACTTTTTTCTTTTATATATTTTCTAAACAGAATTTTCGTTGGAAATTTTTTTGAGTAGAAAAAGGAAACTGTATAAAATGGACTGGCCCTGCCTCGGTCTAGCGCGCAAGGCTGCTGGCCTCGGTCCAGCGCGCTGCTACGGCCACGGCGCAGCACGCAGCTGCGGCCAGACCCAGCGCTCAAGGCCCTCAGCGGAGGAAGCGGCCCATGGCCTGCTTCCCGCGCCAGGCCGCGCGAGCCGGCCTTCCTCGGCCTAGCCCACGTTCACTTTCGGCCCAAAAGGCCAGTGGGGAGGCTAGGGTTTTAATCCAAACCGTTCAACGCGGTCGGAAGGTGGACCGTCGTTCTCGCTCGAACAAAAACAGGAAAGAGTCCCAGACCCGAAACCTAGCGCCCCCATTGTTTTCTCTCGCGCCGTTCATCCTCTCTTGACCCGACGCTTTCCCGGTCGCCGGGCGACCGCGCCACGCCGGTCCGGTCGAGCCGCCGGCGATGGCGTCCACCACCGCGCGAGCCTGGCCGCTTCTCTTTCCTCATGTTCCCCTTCTCTTTCCTATTGCAGAGAGGGCAGGCCGTCCTCCGATCTGTCTCCGCGGCCGGGGCCAGAGGCCACCGACAAGCTAAGTCTGGCCGCCGGCGACGGCGACCTGAAGCCACCGCGCTGCGCGCCACCCTCTCCTCCCCCCATTTCCTCCTGTCCTCTCCTTTGTGTCTCCACCACCAACGCCTCCTCTTTTTCGATCTAGACGACGACTGCGGCGGAGGTTCCGACGGCGGCGCCGTGGCCTTCCCCCTCGCCGGCTGCGCGTCTACCTCGCGGTGAGCGCGCCGCCGTCGAGCGGTTTGGCTGCGGTGCCCCCCTTCTCCTTTTCCGGCGAGCCCTTGGGCTAACTCCGGTGGTTCTTCTTCCGGACGGCTCGGCGTGCCGATACCCGTCCGGATCGAGAGGAACGGCGCGGCCATAACGGCGGCGCTACTTTCTCCGGAGAGGAATTTTTCTTTGCCCTGTTCTAGGGTTCTTTGGGGAGGGAGGATTTCTGTTGCTACCGAAAATCCATAACGCCAACCTGGGCTGATACCATTGATAGGATCCGTTGATCCAGTGGGCATGGGGATTCGGGTAGTGGTATGGGAGTATTACCTTTTCCTTGTGGCTCGAGGAGCCACCGGTCCCGGCCATGGTGACAGTGGCCGGTGATGGCAGAGACTAGTGGGCGAGGTGGTGACGGCGCTTCCCATCAGCACTGCATTAACCCTAAATCTGTTCTTTGCTATCAGAAGTAAGGTATATTTATTTTATTTTTAGAGATTTGCATGGGAACTTATTCAGCCATCCAACACTAATCTAGGCACTGACAGGGAGTGCACGGGTCACAAATCGTGCATCTCTACAGAACATTGCAGTTTCTTTCTAAGACTGCAGTTTCTTTCTCTCTGTTTTGAGAACAGCATGGTTCAGGCCTATCATTTATTTACAGAGCAAACACAGTATCACTTCCATCCTACCAAGAATTGAGTGCTCAATATAATTCTTGGTTTGTGTATTTGTGTATTGGCCTAACCTGCATCTGCACATAGGCTTCACAGAATATATGTAATGTGTTTGCTTGTTTTGAAGTTGTCATGATGAAGGGCTCTGAACCTGTTGCTCTGGTTAGAATGTGTTGTTGCAAATACAGTAAAAGTACTACTATGGCCGATAAGTTAGACGTGCAATTGCCTGCTCTATGATCTTAAAAAGCAGTTTATTTCTAACCTATGCATTTTATTCAGAAACAAGGTTGCCACAAGATAGTTCCACCTACAAAGCAAAACAGAATATTCAGTTCAGAGATATGCATGCATACATTATGTGGTGTGCTACACGTCCCGCCGGTTGATCTTTTTAAAAGATCAGCCGGGCCGCGAGCCGTCGGATTACCGCATCACATGGACGAACGCGTCTTCATATTGCAACACAGGTCTTGTTGCGGAATTTATTTCTGCAATGCAGGTCTTGTTGCGGAATTATTTTTGCAACATAGGTCTTGTTGCGGATTTTTTTTGCAGCATCAGTTTTTTTTATATTTTTGCAACTGAAGTCTTGTTGCAGAAAAATTCGCAAGAGAAGTTTTGTTGTAAAACATAGACCCGTCGTAAAGTATTGCAATACCGCATATGTTTCAGAAGCATAGCTCCTGTTGCAAAAGCGAGTTTATTGAAGGATGGTCTGCGAGACGCGTGTCACGCATGGAAGGTGACCGATGCGGCCCTGTTATCGGCCGGTTGATGGTAAGTGTTTCCCATACATTATTCAGTAAATCAATCACCGCAATAATTTGTTGTGGAAAGAGACAGAATGAATGGAAATCATTCCCTTTGCTTTAACCGTTCGACAAACAGATCCAACATTAACTTAAATTAAAACATACGATGAGCCGAACTCACAGTCGGAAAAGAAGTCTCGAATCTAAATCGCCGCCTACAAAGCGGAAGAACTCTCAAACTCATGTAAAGAACAAATGACCGTACAGCTTGAAGTATCTGACTTTCTTGATCGCCCTCTCCGCGGCCACCTTCTCGTTGTCGCTCCAGCCATTCTCCTGCGGCGCCACCACCTCCCAGCCGCCCCCGAGTCCCCTGTCCTCTATGCGGCCGCCCTTCATCAGCACGACGCGCCTCAGCGCCTTGCACGTCTTCATGACGAGCCTGACCAGGCACGCCTGCGTCGGCGTCAGCTCGAACCCGACGATCACCAGCTCCTTGAGGTGACGGTGACGGTACTTGGACGGACGCCACATGATGTTGACGTCGCGCTGCGAGTCCTCGGCGCAGGGGGTGACGCTCACGTGGAAGACTTCGAGCGACGGCGCCGCCTCGAGGAGGAGGTACGCCCACGACACGTCCCAGTTGGAAGGCACGTCCGCCACCAGCAGCCTGCGCAGGACGGGGAACGTCGTCACGCCGTCGAGCCACGGCTCCACCCACCTGTAGGTACCCGTGAACCGGAGGATGAGGTCCGTGACCGTCACGGCCGCAGGGTTAACTGCCACCAGGAGCTCGTCGAGCGTATAGTCGCCGTACCGGTCGTCCCAGGGGTCGCCTTCCAGGATGAAGAATCCTAGGCTGAGGACTACGTGCGCCAGGCGCGGGATGATGCCGAATGCCAGACTGACGGGGCTGCCGCTGCACTCCAGGCGCTCCAGCGCCGGGAGAGCCAGCAGCCGGATCGCCTGGAACGAGCAGTTGTAGACGACGAGCTCAATGATCCCCGACGCCGGCGCGGCCACCTCCATGACGCTGGGTATGTTGTTGTCGGTTTCGGGGTGGCAGCGCCTGAGGTGCACGGACCGCAGCCCCGGGCACCTGGAAAACACACCGGCGTAGGCCGCCACAGGCAACGACGGGCTGATATCCTGAAGGACGAGCGCAGTGAGCTTGCCGTACCTGTGCAGCGGCGGGAGGAGGCTGCAACCTCCCAGAGTGAGGCTGCGGATGAATTGCGCCGACTCGTCGTCGAGGTAATGCTGTGGGAAGAAGTAAGCCACATGGCGTGCCACCGGCTTGACTATGACCTCCAGGTCCTCCACGCCCCAGCTTCTGACCGCTGTGCCGATCAGGCGGTCAACGAAAGCGGGTTCGTCTGGGTCGAAGAACTCGAGCCGGAGCCTCCTGCCGGGCTGGGGGATATAGCTACCGTCGGCGTGGGCCGCTTCCATGAATCTGTCAATGGCGTCGTTGTACCTGGCCATGACGGCCGGCGCGTATTGCTCCAGGAAGACGGGAGACTGTTGGTACACCGGCGGTGGGAACATGTCGGTGACCCTAAACTCGAGTACGCTGAGGAGGCGGGGGAGGTGCGTCCAGCGCTTGGCTAGGACGGTGGTGGCGAGCGCGGAGCGGGTGTCTAGGCCACCCAGGATGGTCACAAGGAGTTCGTCGGGCAGCGCACTGAGGCGGTCCACGCCCGGCTGCTGCCGCTGCCCAGGCGAGAGAGCGTGGCCATGGGAAGGTAGGATGGAGCATGGTAACGTTGGGACTCATATATATATGAAGTCCTCGCAGGCATACGGGTAAAAATGGCAGGAAACACAATTTGAAACAAATCAAACATAGAAGAGTGTTACACACTCACACTTGGATTGATTTCATATGTAGCAACATACGCGACAATTGTTACATGCTGGTAAAAATGGCCATGTAGGCAACATATGAGGCAGTTTACATGCGAGTAAAAATGTTAAGAATCACAATTAGGTGAACGGGGTTTTTTTTTAGGAAAGGTGAATAAAGAAAGAAGTGTGCGAATATAGGCAACATACGAGACATGTGGATAAAAATGTTAGGAATCGCATTTTGTGAAATCAAACTAGAAGAATTCACACTTGGATTCATTTCATCTGTGAGAAACATATGAGATGGTTGTTTCATGTGGGTAAGTATGTTAGGAACCGCAATGCATATAAATGGGATTAAAAAAATAATGGAATATGTCAACAATACTAGTAAAGTGGTACGCATATACCTTATGAAAATTGGCATTATTCGCAAAATATAAATTACTTAGACTTTGCTAAAAAATGAAGCAAGCTTCCATACTAAAGGAATGGATGAATTGAGATGTTGCCCAAGCTCAAGTAGGGGTGTGTTCATATCTTAATGAAAGGTTCTTCATGTTACCTCGCAGACAAAAAAATTGGAAGTCCACCAAATACTTATTGATTTTCGATAATTTGTTTTTGTGCAAATGACCAAAGAACGGTTTTATTAAGGGCATGTACAGTGGTTGATAAGGCAGTCTTATCTTAAGCCTTGAATATAATTTAGAGATGACAATAAAAACATATCTATAATGGGTCATCTCTTAGTCTTATCTTCAATAACTAGTTATTTCTAAAAACGTGATGAGACATATGGTGTTAAGAGATCATCTCTTAAATAAGAGAAGACAAGCCTTTTTTAATGGTTTCTCTCTCCTCTACCTCAATGTTTATCCTACGTGGTACTCCTAACATAGGACCATTGTACATGCCCTAAGGTAGAGTCAAAGATCTAACTCAGGTTGTCGGGCCCACTGCTGGTGAGGCTAGTAAGCAACTCGGTGTCTTGTTTTTACTGGCAAAAGATCTATCTTACAAGAACAAGATATTATGTTAGGAATTGGTGCAACATGTTTGCCCCTTTCAATTTCTTACTCTATCCACTCGCATACTAGATCTTTTTTCACCGGTTTATTGATTTTATAATAACATGGTTGTAGTCATGCTAGTTGCTACAAAGGTTGGGGGTAATGAAGTTCCTAGTTTCTAAAGAAACACATAAGTTAGCTTTTACATGGTGGCTAGGGTTATGCGGTGGTCAACACTTGATATCACGGCTCGTCAACATGAATATAACAAAAAGAAAGAAAGGAAGAGAAGGCAAATATTGTACAGAGATGTGATGACAAGAACTACACATACATATAGATGGTAAAAGCTATTGAACACATGAATACTTTGTTTTGCGGGAAAAACAAGCAATTATAAGAAGAAGCAGGAGGAGGAGGAGGGAAGGAAGGAGGAAATACAACAATCCTACGGAGAGAAGGAGGAGGAGGAGGAGGAGGAGGAGGAGCAGGAGGAGGAGGAGCAGGAGGAAGGAAGGAAGGAAGGAAGGAGGAAATACAACAATCCTACGGAGATGTGAAAAATGTGTGATCTCTTGAATGTTACCAAACAAAAGGGATTAATCAGGATGTTGTTGCTGCGGTAAATGTTTATCCAAACAAATCAAGGAAACATAATTATAAGAACATCTTTATCCATGAAATACGACTAATATTTACACATATTGCTAAATATATTTGTATTTGTAAGGGTTTATACCTTCATTTTTTTCATGTCAACTTTTTCTTCGTCTCTCCAAGGAGCTTTAAGTTATGATTTAGGATTCAGTAGATCCTAGGAGTCAAAATAAGTGTTTTGATGGGTTAGCGTTGGATAGGAGAGGTAGCGAGAGAGACACCAAGAGGGGTCATGAGCAAAGCGCGATGGTGGCAATGACTATATGTGGGAAATTTTATCTTGGGAGGCAACAAATCCAAACCTAACGATGAACCAAGGGAGATGATGGCGATGGCAAATAGACGATGAGCAGGCAAGGAAAGACGAGGTGAAGTGTGGTGTTCGTGCTGCTCTTGGATTTAGAGGCCACAATTTATGAGGGGAGATCTTGCATGGTTGTACTGACACAAAGGGTAAGAAAAACTTGGCGATGGGGAGGACGCGAGCGTTGGGGGAGGGGAGAGCGAGTCTCTAGGGTTAGAGATTCATGATTGGCTTATATAGAGAATTTGTGGAGTGAATTGGGAAAATCACGGTCCATGACTCGATTTATATATGGAAACAAAGAACCAACGATTATCAAATATGTGTGTTCATATCTAAGGGGAAATGTTCTAAAATGTACATGTACACCTAGAGATTACTCACATGATGCTTCTAGGAGATCGGTTGATGGATTATTAGTTTACAAAAATGTTGTTAGTGTTGGAAATATGCCCTAGAGGCAATAATAAAATGGTTATTATTATATTTCCTTGTTCATGATAATTGTCTATTGTTCATGCTATAATTGTGTTATCCGGAAATCGTAATACATGTGTGAATACATAGACCACAACACGTCCCTAGTGAGCCTCTAGTTGACTAGCTCGTTGATCAAAAGATAGTCATGGTTTCCTGACTATGGACATTAGATGTCATTGATAACGGGATCACATCATTAGGAGAATGATGTGATGGACAAGACCCAATCCTAAGTATAGCTCAAAGATCGTGTAGTTCGTTTGCTATAGCTTTTCGGAATGTCAAGTATCATTTCCTTAGACCATGAGATTGTGCAACTCCCGGATACCGTAGGAGTGCTTTGGGTGTGCCAAACGTCACAACATAACTGGGTGACTATAAAGGTGCACTACGGGTATCTCCGAAAGTGTCTGTTGGGTTGGCACGAATTGAGACTGGGATTTGTCACTCCGTATGACGGAGAGGTATCTCTGGGCCCACTCGGTAATGCATCATCATAATGAGCTCAATGTGACCAAGTGGTTGATCACGAGATCATGCATTACGGTACGAGTAAAGTGACTTGCCGATAACGAGATTGAACGAAGTATTGGGATACCGACGATCGAGCCTCGGGCAAGTAACGTACCGATTGACAAAGGGAATTGTATACGGGATTGATTGAATCCTCGACATCATGGTTCATCCGATGAGATCATCGAGGGGCATGTGGGAGCCAACATGGGTATCCAGATCCCGCTGTTGGTTATTGACTGGAGAGTCGTCTCGGTCATGTCTACGTGTCTCCCGAACCCGCAGGGTCTACACACTTAAGGTTCGGTGACGCTAGGGTTGTTGAGATATTAGTATGCGGTAACCCGAAAGTTGTTCGGAGTCCCGGATGAGATCTTGGATGTCACGAGGAGTTCCGGAATGGTCCGGAGGTGAAGAATTATATATATGAAGTCCAGTTTCAGCCATCGGGAATGTTTCGGGGGTCACCGGTATTGTACCGGGACCACCGGAAGGGTCCCGGGGGTCCACCGGGTGGGGCCACCTGTCCCGGAGGGCCCCATGGGCTGAAGTGGGAGGGGAACCAGCCCCTGATGGGCTAGTGCGCCCCCCTTGGGCCTCCCCCTGCGCCTAGGGTTGGAAACCCTAGGGGTGGGGGGCGCCCCACTTGGCTTGGGGGGCAAGCCACCCCCCTTGGCCGCCGCCCCCCTTGGAGATTGGATCTCTTGGGGCCGGCGCCACCCCTAGGGGTCCTATATATAGTGGGGGGGGAGGGAGGGCAGCCGCACCCTAGCCCCTGGCGCCTCCCTCTCCCTCCCGTGACACCTCTCCTTCTCGCTAAGCTTGGCGAAGCCCTGCCGAGATCGTCGTTGCTTCCACCACCACGCCGTTGTGCTGCTGGATCTCCGTCAACCTCTCCTTCCCCTTGCTGTATCAAGACGAGAGACTACAAGGGTATCGTCCGTTTGGCACTAGGTCATCGGTGATTTGGATCACGACGAGTACGACTCCATCAACCCCGTTCTCTTGAACGCTTCCGCTCGCGATCTATAAGGGTATGTAGATGCACTCCCCTCTCCCTCGTTGCTAGATGACTCCATAGATTGATCTTGGTGATGCGTAGAAAATTTTAAAATTCTGCTACGTTCCCCAACAGTGGCATCATGAGCTAGGTCTATGCGTAGTTTCTATGCACGAGTAGAACACAAAGCAGTTGTGGG
Source organism: Triticum urartu (assembly GCF_003073215.2). Lineage (NCBI taxonomy): Eukaryota > Viridiplantae > Streptophyta > Magnoliopsida > Poales > Poaceae > Triticum > Triticum urartu. The sequence goes on along the minus strand of NC_053023.1, from coordinate 449,085,131 downwards.
CGTCGATATTGTCAATTTACTTGCCGTTACTAGTCTTATCTTGATTCGGCGGCATCGTGGGATGAAGCGGCCCGGACCGACCTTACACGTACGCTTACGTGAGACTGGTTCCACCGACTGACATGCACTAGTTGCATAAGGTGGCTAGCTGGTGTCTGTCTCTCCCACTTTAGTCGGATCAGATTCGATGAAAAGGGTCCTTATGAAGGGTAAATATAAATTGGCATATCACGTTGTGGTTTTGGCGTAGGTAAGAAATGTTCTTGCTAGAAACCTATAGCACCCACGTAAAAACTTGCAACAACAATTAGAGGACATCTAACTTGTTTTTGCAGCATGTGCCGTGTGATGTGATATGGCCAAAAGGATGTGATGAATGATATATGTGATGTATGAGATTGATCATGTTCTTGTAATAGGAATCACGACTTGCATGTCGATGAGTATGACAACCGGTAGGAGCCATAGGAGTTGTCTTAATTTATTAATGACCTGCGTGTCAACATATAACGTCATGTAATTACTTTACTTTATTGCTAAACTGTTAGCCATAGTTGTAGAAGTAATAGATGACGAGACAACTTCATGAAGACACGATGATGGAGATCATGATGATGGAGATCATGGTGTCATGCCGGTGATGACGATGATCATGGCGCCCCGAAGATGGAGATCAAAAGGAGCAAATGATATTGGCCATATCATGTCACTATTTGATTGCATGTGAGTGTTTATCATGTTTTACATCTTATTTTCTTAGAACGACGGTAGCTTAAATAAGACGATCCCTCGTAATAGTTTCAAGAAAGTGTTCCCGCTAACTGTGCACCGTTGTGAAGGTTCGTTGTTTCGAAGCACCACGTGATGATCGGGTGTGATAGATTCTAACGTTCGAATACAATGGGTGTAAGCCAGATTTACACACGCAATACACTTAGGTTGACTTGACGAGCCTAGCATGTACAGACATGGCCTCGGAACACGGAAGACCGAAAGGTCAAGCATGAGTCGTATAGAAGATACGATCAACATGAAGATGTTCACCGATGTTGACTAGTCCGTCTGACGTGATGATCAGACACGGCCTAGTTGACTCGGATCATGTTTCACTTAGAAGACTAGAGGGATGTCTATCTGAGTGGGAGTTCATTGAATAATTTGATTAGATGAACTTAATTGTCATGAACTTAGTCTAAAATCTTTACATTATGTCTTGTAGATCAAATGGCCCACGCTAATGTTGCCCTCAACTTCAACACGTTCCTAGAGAAAACCAAGCTGAAAGATGATGGCAGCAACTATACGGACTGGGTCCGGAACCGGAGGATCATCCTCATAGCTGCCAAGAAAGATTATGTCCTAGAAGCACCGCTAGGTGACGCACCCATCCCGGAGAACCAAGACGTTATGAACGCTTGGCAGTCACGTGCTGATGATTACTCCCTCGTTCAGTGCGGCATGCTTTACAACTTAGAACCGGGGCTCCAAAAGCGTTTTGAGCAACACGGAGCATATGAGATGTTCGAAGAGCTGAAAATGGTTTTCCAAGCTCATGCCCGGGTCGAGAGATATGAAGTCTCCGACAAGTTCTTCAGTTGTAAGATGGAGGAAAATAGTTCTGTCAGTGAGCACATACTCAAAATGTCTGGGTTGCATAACCGCTTGACTCAGCTGGGAGTTAATCTCCCGTATGACGCGGTCATTGACAGAATACTTCAGTCACTTCCACCGAGCTACAAGAGCTTTGTGATGAACTTCAATATGCAGGGGATGGAAAAGACCATTCCTGAAGTATATTCAATGCTGAAATCAGCAGAGGTGGAGGTCAAAAAGGAACATCAAGTGTTGATGGTGAATAAAACCACTAAGTTTAAGAAAGGCAAGGGTAAGAAGAACTTCAAGAAGGATGGCAAGGGGGTTGCCGCACCCAGTAAGCAAGCTGCCGGGAAGAAGTCAAAGAATGGACCCAAGCCCGACACTGAGTGTTTTTATTGCAAGGGAAGTGGTCACTGGAAGCGGAACTGCCCCAAATACTTAGCGGACAAGAAGGCCGGCAATACTAAAGGTATATGTGATATACATGTAATTGATGTGTACCTTACCAGTACTTGTAGTAGCTCCTGGGTATTTGATACCGGTGCGGTTGCTCACATTTGTAACTCAAAGCAGGAGCTGCGGAATAAGCGGAGACTGGCGAAGGACGAGGTGACGATGTGCATCGGGAATGGTTCCAAGGTCGATGTGATCGCCGTCGGCACGCTACCTCTACATTTACATACGGGATTAGTTTTAAACCTCAATAATTGTTATTTAGTGCCAGCTTTGAGCATGAACATTGTATCAGGATCTTGTTTAATTCGAGATGGCTACTCATTTAAATCCGAGAATAATGGTTGTTCTATTTATATGAGAGATATGTTTTATGGTCATGCCCCGCTGGTGAATGGTTTATTCTTAATGAATCTCGAGCATAATGTTACACATATTCATAGTGTGAATACCAAAATATGTAAGGTTGATAATGATAGTCCCACATACTTGTGGCACTGCCGCCTTGGTCACATAGGTGTCAAACGCATGAAGAAGCTCCATGCAGATGGACTTTTGGAGTCTCTTGATTACGAATCATTTGACACGTGCGAACCATGCCTCATGGGTAAAATGACCAAGACTCCGTTCTCATGAACAATGGAGCGAGCAACCAACTTATTGGAAATCATACATACTGATGTGTGCGGTCCAATGAGTATTGAGGCTCGCGGTGGCTATCGTTATGTTCTCACCCTCACTGATGACTTGAGTAGATATGGGTATGTCTACTTAATGAAACACAAGTCTGAGACCTTTGAAAAGTTCAAGGAATTTCAGAGTGAGGTTGAGAATCAACGTGACAGGAAAATCAAGTTCTTGCGATCAGATCGTGGGGGGGAGAATACTTGAGTCACGAATTTGGCACACACTTAAGGAAATGTGGAATAGTTTCACAACTCATGCCGCCTGGAACACCTCAGCGTAATGGTGTGTCCGAACATCGTAATCGCACTCTATTGGATATCGTGCGATCTATGATGTCTCTTACCGATCTACCGCTGTCATTTTGGGGCTATGCTTTAGAGACTGCCGCATTCACTTTAAATAGGGCTCCGTCGAAATCCGTTGAGACGACACCGTATGAAATATGGTTTGGGAAGAAACCTAAGCTGTCGTTTCTAAAAGTTTGGGGATGCGATGCTTATGTCAAGAAACTTCAACCTGAAAAGCTCGAACCCAAGTCGGAAAAATGCGTCTTCATAGGATACCATAAAGAAACTATTGGGTATACCTTCTACCTCAGATCCGAAGGCAAGATCTTTGTTGCCAAGAATGGATCCTTTCTAGAGAAAGAGTTTCTCTCGAAAGAAGTAAGTGGGAGGAAAGTAGAACTTGATGAAGTATTGCCTCTTGAACCGGAAAGTGGCGCAACTCAAGAAAATGTTCCTGAGGTGCCTGCACCGACTAGAGAGGAAGTTAATGATGATGATCATGAAACTTCAGATCAAGTTGCTACTGAACTTCGTAGGTCCACAAGGACAGGTTCCGCACCAGAGTGGTACGGCAACCCTGTCTTGGAAATCATGCTGTTAGACAACGATGAACCTTCGAACTATGAGGAAGCGATGGAGGGCCCAGATTCTGACAAATGGCTGGAAGCCATGAAATCCGAGATAGGATCCATGTATGAAAACGAAGTATGGACTTTGACTGACTTGCCTAATGATCGGCGAGCCATAGAAAATAAATGGATCTTTAAGAAGAAGACAGACGCGGATGGTAATGTAACCATCTATAAAGCTCGGTTGTCGCTAAGGGTTATCGACAAGTTCAAGGGGTTGACTATGATGAGACTTTCTCACCCGTAGCGAAGTTGAAGTCCGTCCGAATCATGTTAGCAATTGCCGCATTCTATGATTATGAGATATGGAAAATGGACGTCAAAACAGCATTCCTTAATGGTTTCCTTAAGGAAGAATTGTATATGATGCAGCCGGAAGGTTTTGTCGATCCTAAGAATGCTGACAAGGTGTGCAAGCTCCAACGCTCGATCTATGGGCTGGTGCAAGCATCTCGGAGTTGGAACATTCGTTTTGATGAGATGATCAAAGCGTTTGGGTTTACGCAGACTTATGGAGAAGCCTGCATTTACAAGAAAGTGAGTGGGAGCTCTGTAGCATTTCTCATATTGTATGTAGATGACATACTGTTGATGGGAAATGATATAGAATTCTTGGAAAGCATAAAGGCCTACTTGAACAAGTGTTTTTCAATGAAGGATCTTGGAGAAGCTGCTTACATATTAGGCATCAAGATCTATAGAGATAGATCGAGACGCCTCATTGGTCTTTCACAGAGTACGTACCTTGACAAGATATTGAAGAAGTTCAGTATGGATCAGTCAAAGAAGGGGTTCTTGCATGTGTTGCAAGGTACGAGATTGAGCACGGCTCAATGCCCGACCACGGCAGAAGATAGAGAAAAGATGAGTGTCGTCCCCTATGCCTCGGCCATAGGGTCTATCTTGTATGCTATGCTGTGTACCAGACCTGATGTAAACCTTGCCGTAAGTTTGGTAGGAACGTACCAAAGTAATCCCGTCATGGAACACTGGATAGCGGTCAAGAATATCCTAAAGTACCTGAAGAGGACTAAGGATATGTTTCTCGTTTATGGAGGTGACGAAGAGCTCGTCGTAAAGGGTTACGTCGATGCTAGCTTCGACACAGATCTGGATGACTCTAAGTCACAAACCGGATACGTGTATATTTTGAATGGTGGGGCAGTAAGCTGGTGCAGTTGCAAGCAAAGTGTTGTGGCGGGATCTACATGTGAAGCGGAGAACATGGCAGCCTCGGAGGCAGCACAAGAAGCAATCTAGGTGAAGGAGTTCATTACCGACCTAGGAGTCATTCCCAATGCGTCGGGCCCGATGACTCTCTTCTGTGACAACACTGGAGCTATTGCCCTTGCCAAGGAGCCCAGGTTTCACAGGAAGACCAGGCATATCAAGCATCGCTTCAATTCCATTCGTGAAAGTGTTCAAAATGGAGACGTAGATATTTGTAAAGTACGTACGGACCTGAATGTAGAAGATCCATTGACTAAACCTCTTCCTAGAGCAAAACATGATCAACACCAGAACTCTATGGGTGTTCGATTCATCACAATTTAACTAGACTATTGACTCTAATGCAAGTGGGAGATTGTTGGAAATATGCCCTAGAGGCAATAATAAAATAGTGATTATTATATTTCCTTGTTCATGTTAATTGTCTATTGTTCATGCTATAATTGTGTTATCCGGAAATCGTAATACATGTGTGAATACATAGACCACAACACGTCCCTAGTGAGCCTCTAGTTGACTAGCTCGTTGATCAAAAGATAGTCATGGTTTCCTGACTATGGACATTAGATGTCATTGATAACGGGATCACATCATTAGGAGAATGATGTGATGGACAAGACCCAATCCTAAGCATAGCTCAAAGATCGTGTAGTTCGTTTGCTATAGCTTTTCCGAATGTCAAGTATCATTTCCTTAGACCATGAGATTGTGCAACTCCCGGATACCGTAGGAGTGCTTTGGGTGTGCCAAATGTCACAACATAACTGGGTGACTATAAAGTTGCACTACAGGTATCTCTGAAAGTGTCTGTTGGGTTAGCACGAATCGAGACTGGGATTTGTCACTCCGTATGACGGAGAGGTATCTCTGGGCCCACTCGATAATGCATCATCATAATGAGCTCAATGTGACCAAGTGGTTGATCACGGGATCATGCATTACGGTACGAGTAAAGTCACTTGCCGATAACGAGATTGAACAAGGTATTGGGATACCGACGATCGAGTCTCGGGCAAGTAACGTACCGATTGACAAAGGGAATTGTATACGGGATTGATTGAATCCTTGACATCGTGGTTCATCCGATGAGATCATCGAGGAGCATGTGGGAGCCAACATGGGTATCCAGATCCCGCTATTGGTTATTGACTGGAGAGTCATCTCGGTCATGTCTGCGTGTCTCCCGAACCCGTAGGGTCTACACACTTAAGGTTCGGTGATGCTAGGGTTGTTGAGATATTAGTATGCGGTAACCCGAAAGTTGTTCGGAGTCCCGGATGTGATCCCGGACGTCACAAGGAGTTCCGGAATGGTCCGGAGGTGAAGAATTATTTATAGGAAGTCCAGTTTCGGCCATCGGGGAAGTTTCGGGTGTCACCGGTATTGTACCGGGACCACCGGAAGGGTCCCGAGGGTCCACCGGGTGGGGCCACCTGTCCCGGAGGGCCCCATGGGCTGAATTGGGAGGGGAACTAGCCCCTGATGGGCTGGTGCGCCCCCCTTGGGCCTCCCCTGCGCCTAGGGTTGGAAACCCTAGGGGTGGGGGGCGCCCCACTTGGCTTGGGGGGCAAGCCACCCCCCTTGGCCGCTGCCCCCCTTGGAGATTGGATCTCCTAGGGCCGGCGCCCCCTAGGGGTCCTATATATAGTGGGGAGAGGGAGGGCATCCGCACCCTAGCCCCTGGCGCCTCCCTCTCCCTCCCGTGACACCTCTCCCTCTTGCTAAGCTTGGCGAAGCCCTGCCGAGATCGCCGTTGCTTCCATCACCACGCCGTCTTGCTGCTGGATCTCCATCAACCTCTCCTTTCCCCTTGCTGGATCAAGAAGGAGGAGACGTCTTCCCAACCGTACGTGTGTTGAACGCGGAGGTGCCGTCCGTTCGGCACTAGGTCATCGGTGATTTGGATCACGACGAGTGCGACTCCATCAACCTCGTTCTATTGAACGCTTCCGCTCGCGATCTACAAGGGTATGTAGATGCACTCCCCTCTCCCTCGTTGCTAGATGACTCCATAGATTGATCTTGGTGATGCGTAGAAAATTTTAAAATTCTGCTACGTTCCCCAACAGTTAGGGGGGTAGGCGACTACAAAATTTTAGCTTTTGTTTGCAATAGGTGAATGTGGATGAAGTTAGTTATGCACATGTGCAAATACATGATACAAACCTGTATGACAGGATAACGCGAGGCACATTAGATGCGCAAGTAAACAAAGCTAGCAATAATTTACAAAAGAAATGGTGGAGGCAGAGATAACCACAAGTCAGAGATGAATGATTTATCCCAAGTTCACACTCTTGGGGGAGTTATAATCTCCGGTGGAGATTCATGGCGAAGACCAAGTACCACCAACAACACAAAGTCTCGCCTTCTTATCTGTTGAGATTCCCACACAAAGTAGGAGCTCAAATCTCCAGTGGTAAACCTCGAGGTAGCCCCCAAATCTTCGCAAACTTCTGTGGATATCAATCCACCACTTGGAATACTTAAACAAGTGTGTCTAAACAAGCTTTCATGCTAAAAGAATGGATGAATTGAGATGTTGCAGTAGCTCAAGTAGTGGTCCGCTCATATCTTAATGAAAGGTTTTCTATGTTACCTGGCAAGCAAAAAAATTGGAAATCCACCAAATAGTTTTTGATCTCTGATAATTTATTTTTGTGAAAATGATCAAAGGACGGTCTATCAAGGTAGAGTTGAAGATCTAACTCAGGTTATCGATCTCACCATTGATGAAGCAAGTGAGACCCTCGGTGTCTTCTTTTTATTGCAAAACATTGATCTTACAAGAAACATATATTATGTTAGGACTTGGCACATCCCATTTGCCCTTTTCAATTCCTTGCTCTCTATTCACTCAAATACTCGATCTTTTCTTCCCGTTTTATTGGTTTTATAATAATATGGTTGCGCGCATCCTAGTTGCTACAAAGGTTGGGGTTAATGAAGTTTGAATTTTCTAAAGGAACACATATGTCAGCTCTTACATAGCGGCTAGGGTTATGTGGTGGTACACACTCGACATCATGTCTCGTCAATCGGACAACTCTTCCTCGTCAATGTGACTATAACAAACAGAAAGAAGGAAGGGAGGAAAAGAAACTATTGTACGAAGATGTGATAATAAGATCTACACATACATATAGACAGTAAAAGCTAGTGAACACGTGAATAGTTTGTTTTGTGGGAAAAGCAAGTGACTACAACAAGAAGAAAGAAGAAGGAAGGAAACACTACTACCCTATAGAGATGTGAAAAATGTGTGATCTCTCGAATCATACCAAACAAAAGGGATTGGTTTTGATGTTGCAGCGATAAATTTTCATCCAAAAAAATCCAGGGAACACAATTATATGGACATCTTTATTCGCAAACTCAAATTGATGGGATGACTATATGACTAATATATAAACATATTGCTTAATATATTATGTATTTGTAAGATTGTATACCTTCATTTTCTTCACAACATCTTTGTCTTCATATCCACGGAGCTTTTTTTAGGGGCAAGCATAAAAGTTTGATTTAGGACCCAACAGCTTCTAGGGTTCAAAATAAGGGTCTTGATGGCTTAACATTGAGTAGGAGAGATAGCGAGAGAGACACCAAGAGGGTTCATGAGGAAAGCCTGGTGGTTGCAATGATAATAGGTGGTGAATTTTATCATGGGCGACGAGGAATCCAAACCTAACGATGAAGGTGACAAATAGAACGACGACGAGCAGGCAAGGAAGGATGAGATGAAGTCTGGTGTCATTGCCGCTCTTCGTTTTAGATCCCACAATTTAGGAGGGGAGATATCGTGTGGTTGTACTAACATCAAGGGTAACAACAACATGTCGGCGGGGAGGATGTGCGCATAGGGTGCGGGAATGGGGAGTATCTAGGGTTAGGGATTCATGTTTGGCTTATATAGAGCACTGGTGGAGTGAATGGGGAAAATCAATGGTCCATAACTCAATTGATATGGCAACAAATATCAAACAATTATCAAATAGGCATGTTCATATTTTAGAGGAAAGGGTCTAAAATGTACATGTACACTTGGCGATAACTGAGATGAATGCTTCTAAGAGATCGCTCAATAAATTATTAGTTTGCAACACATGTTGTTAACTGAATGATCTAAGATGTCGAATCAGGGGGGGGGGTGAATAGGCGGCTACAAAGTTTATCTTTTATTTTCAAATTCAGGGGAATGTGGGTGAAATTAGATCTATAAATGTGCAACTATGTGATACAACCTATATGATAGGATAAAGATAGCAACACAAGATACATATATAAACAAAGCTAGAAATAATTTACGAAAGTAAAGGTGAAGGAAGAGATAACCACAAGTCAGAGACGAAGGATTTATCCCAATTTCATACTATTGTGGGAGTTCTATTCTCCGTTGGAGAGGCGTGGCAAACTTCAAGTACCCCCAACAACACAATGTCTCGCTTTCTTCTCTTTTGAGCTTCCCACCCAAAGTAGGAGCTCAAACCTGAGGTAGCCTCCAAATCTTCACAAAATTATTTGGTCCAAAACTTGGATTCTTCCATAAGTATTCCAAATGTCTAGGAGTCCTCACAACTCCAAGAATAACAAGATCAATGTTACTTGTGAGCTGCGTTTGGGATTTTCTCCAAAAAGGGAGGTGAGATGCAGTACATTAGAGATAAGTATTTCCCTCAATGAGAACCAAGATTTATCGAACCAATAGGAGAATCACGCAAAGCCTCGTGAACATCGCCCACTGATACATCTCCAACGTAACTATAATTTTTTATTGTTCCCTGCTATTATAGTATCAATCCTAGATGTTTTATATGCAATTGTATATCATTTTTTAGGACTAACCTATTAACCTAGTGCCCGGTGCCAGTTGTTGATTTTTGCTTGTTTTTGGATTTTCAGGAAATCAGTACCAAACAGAGTCCAAACTCTATGAAACTTTTGGATGGTTTTTTCTGGACCAAGAGACCCCAGAAGGTTCGGGAGAAGACCAGATGAGCCACGAGGGAGCGACAAGCTCACCAGGCATGCCCCTGGGCTTGTTGGCTGCTACCTCTTGAGCTTGCATTGGTTTTTCCCTTGAAGAGGAAAGGGTGATGCAGCAAAGTAGAGTGAGTATTTCCCTCAGCTTTTGAGAACCAAGGTATCAATCCAGTAGGAGACAATGCAACAAGCCACCGAATACCTGCATAAACAAACAACAACCTTGCACCCAATGCGATAAAGGGGTTGTCAATCCCTTCACAGTTATTTGCGACGTGAGATTTGATAGAGATGGATAAACGGTAAAGTAATATTTTTGGTTTATAGATTGGAAAGTAAAATATTGCAAAGAAAGTAAATCAGAAACTAAAATTATAGATTGGAAACTTATATGATGGAGAATAGACCCGGGGTCCATAGGTTTCACTAGAGGCTTCTCTCAAGATAGAAATTATTACGGTGGGTGAACAAATTACTGTCGAGCAATTGATAGAAAAGCGCAAAGTTATGACGATATCTAAGGCAATGATCATGAATATAGGCATCACGTCCGTGTCAAGTAGACCGAAACGATTCTGCATCTACTACTATTACTCCACACATCGACCGCTATCCAGCATGCATCTAGAGTATTAAGTTCATAAAGAACAGAGTAACGCCTTAAGCAAGATGACAAGAACGGAGTAACGCCTTAGTTTTTGGGGTATTTGAGAATATACAGGAGGAAGATCTAGGTCAGGGGGTCACCGAGGGGCCTGAAGGAAATATGCCCTAGAGGCAATAATAAAGTTATTATTTATTTCCTTATAATCATGATAAATGTTTATTATTCATGCTAGAATTGTATTAACCGGAAACATAATACATGTGTGAATACATAGACAAACAAAGTGTCACTAGTATGCCTCTACTTGACTAGCTCGTTAATCAAAGATGGTTATGTTTCTTAACCATGAACAATGAGTTGTTATTTGATTAACGAGGTCACATCATTAGTTGAATGATCTGATTGACACGACCCATTCCATTAGCTTAGCACCCGATCGTTTAGTATGTTGCTATTGCTTTCTTCATGACTTATACATGTTCCTATAACTATGAGATTATGCAACTCCCGTTTACCGGAGGAACACTTTGGGTACTACCAAACGTCACAACGTAACTGGGTGATTATAAAGGAGTACTACAGGTGTCTCCAAAGGTACATGTTGGGTTAGCATATTTCGAGATTAGGATTTGTCACTCCGATTGTCGGAGAGGTATCTCTGGGCCCTATCGGTAATGCACATCACATAAGCCTTGCAAGCATTACAACTAATATGTTAGTTGTGAGATGATGTATTACGGAACGAGTAAAGAGACTTGCTGGTAACGAGATTGAACTAGGTATTGGATACCGACGATCGAATCTCGGGCAAGTAACATACCGATGACAAAGGGAACAACGTATGTTGTTATGCGGTCTGACCGATAAAGATCTTCGTAGAATATGTAGGAGCCAATATGGGCATCCAGGTCCTGCTATTGGTTATTAGCCGGAGACGTGTCTCGGTCATGTCTACATTGTTCTCGAACCCGTAGGGTCCGCACGCTTAAGGTTACGATGATAGTTATATTATGAGTTTATGCATTTTGATGTACCGAAGTTTGTTCGGAGTCCCGGATGTGATCATGGACATGACGAGGAGTCTCGAAATGGTCGAGACGTAAAGATTGATATATTGGAAGCCTATGTTTGGATATCGGAAGTGTTCCGGGTGAAATCGGGATTTTACCGAAGTACCGGGAAGGTTACCGGAACCCCCCGGGAACCATATGGGCCTAGATGGGCTTTAGTGGAAAGGAGAAAGGGGCAGCCCAAGGTGGCCGCGCGCTTCCCCCTTCCCCCTAGTCCTATTAGGACTAGGAAAGGTGGCCGGCCTCCCTTCTCTCTCTTTCCCCCTCGGGGAATCCTAGTCCAACTAGGATTGGGGGGGAGTCCTACTCCCGGAAGGAGAAGGACTCCTCCTGCGCCCTCCTCCTGGCCGGCGCCCCCCTCCCCCTTGGCTCCTTTATATACTGAGGCAGAGGCACCCCAGAAACACACAAGTTGATCCACGTGATCTATTCCTTAGCCGTGTGCGGTGCCCCCAGCCACCATATTCCTCGATAATACTGTAGCGTAGTTTAGGCGAAGCCCTGCTGCTGTAGTGCATCAAGATCGTCACCACGCCGTCGTGCTGACGGAACTCTTCCCCGACACTTTGCTGGATCGGAGTCTGGGGATCGTCATCGAGCTGAACGTGTGCTCGAACTTGGAGGTGCCGTAGTTTCGGTACTTGATCGGTTGGATCGTGAAGACGTACGACTACTTCCTCTATGTCGTGTCAGCGCTTCCGCAGTCGGTCTGTGTTGGGTACGTAGACAACACTCTCCCCTCTCCGTTGCTATGCATCACATGATCTTGCGTGTGCGTAGGAAATTTTTTGAAATTACTACGAAACCCAACAGTGGCATCCGAGCCTAGGTTATTTATGTTGATGTTATATGCACGAGTAGAACACAAGTGAGTTGTGGGCGATATAAGTCATACTGCCTACCAGCATGTCATACTTTGGTTCGGCGGTATTGTTGGACGAGACGACCCGGACCAACATTACGCGTACGCTTACGCGAGACCGGTTCCCCCGACGTGCTTTGCACATAGGTGGCTTGCGGGCGACTGTCTCTCCAACTTTAGTTGAACCAAGTGTGGCTACGCCCGGTCCTTGCGAAGGTTAAAACGGAGTCTATTTGACAAACTATCGTTGTGGTTTTGATGCGTAGGTGAGATTGGTTCTTGCTTAAGCCCGTAGCAGCCACGTAAAACTTGCAACAACAAAGTAGAGGACGTCTAACTTGTTTTTGCAGGGCATGTTGTGATGTGATATGGTCAAGACATGATGCTGAATTTTATTGTATGAGATGATATGTTTTGTAACCGAGTTATCGGCAACTGGCAGGAGCCATATGGTTGTCGCTTTATTGTATGCAATGCAATCGCGATGTAATGCTTTACTTATTATCACTAAGCGGTAGCGATAGTCGTGGAAGCATAAGATTGGCGAGACTAACGATGCTACGATGGAGATCAAGGTGTCACGCCGGTGACGATGGTGGTCATGACGGTGCTTCGGAGATGGAGATCACAAGCACAAGATGATGATGGCCATATCATATCACTTATATTGATTGCATGTGATGTTTATCTTTTATGCATCTTATCTTGCTTTGATTGACGGTAGCATTATAAGATGATCTCTCACTAAATTATCAAGAAGTGTTCTCCCTGAGTATGCACCGTTGCCAAAGTTCGTCGTGCCCAGACACCACGTGATGATCGGGTGTGATAGCTCTACGTCCATCTACAACGGGTGCAAGCAGTTTTGCACACGCAGAATACTCAGGTTAAACTTGACGAGCCTAGCATATGCAGATATGGCCTCGGAACACTGAGACCGAAAGGTCGAGCGTGAATCATATAGTAGATATGATCAACATAGATGTTCACCATTGAAAACTACTCCATTTCACGTGATGATCGGTTATGGTTTAGTTGATTTGGATCACGTGATCACTTAGATGATTAGAGGGATGTCTATCTAAGTGTAATATGATTAATTGAACTTAAATTTATCATGAACTTAGTACCTGATAGTATCTTGCTTGTTTATGTTGATTGTAGATAGATGGCTCGTGCTGTTGTTCCATTGAATTTTAATGCGTTCCTTGAGAAAGAAGAAAGTTGAAAGATGATGGTAGCAATTACACGGACTGGGTCCGTAACTTGAGGATTATCCTCATTGCTGCACAGAAGAATTACGTCCTGGAAGCACCGCTGGGTGCCAGGCCTGCTGCTGGAGCAACACCAGATGTTATGAACGTCTGGCAGAGCAAAGCTGATGACTACTCGATAGTTCAGTGTGCCATGCTTTACGGCTTAGAATCGGGACTTCAACGACGTTTTGAACGTCATGGAGCATATGAGATGTTCCAGGAGTTGAAGTTAATATTTCAAGCAAATGCCCGGATTGAGAGATATGAAGTCTCCAATAAGTTCTATAGCTGCAAGATGGAGGAGAACAGTTCTGTCAGTGAGCATATACTCAAAATGTCTGGGTATAATAATCACTTGATTCAATTGGGAGTTAATCTTCCAGATGATTGCGTCATTGACAGAATTCTCCAATCACTGCCACCAAGCTACAAGAGCTTCGTGATGAACTATAATATGCAAGGGATGAACAAGACTATTCCCGAGCTCTTCGCAATGCTGAAAGCTGTGGAGGTAGAAATCAAGAAGGAGCATCAAGTGTTGATGGTTAACAAGACCACTAGTTTCAAGAAAAAGGACAAAGGGAAGAAGAAGGGGAACTTCAAGAAGAACAGCAAGCAAGTTGCTGCTCAGGAGAAGAAACCCAAGTTTGGACCTAAGCCTGAAACTGAGTGCTTCTACTGCAAGCAGACTGGTCACTGGAAGCGGAACTGCCCCAAGTATTTGGCGGATAAGAAGGATGGCAAGGTGAACAAAGGTATATGTGATATACATGTTATTGATGTGTACCTTACTAGAGCTCGCAGTAGCACCTGGGTATTTGATACTGGCTCCGTTGCTAATATTTGTAACTCGAAACAGGGACTACGGAATAAGCGGGCACTAGCAAAGGACGAGGTGACGATGCGCGTGGGAAACGGTTCCAAAGTCGATGTGATCGCGGTCGGCACGCTACCTCTACATCTACCTTCGGGATTAATATTAGACCTAAATAATTGTTATTTGGTGCCAGCGTTGAGCATGAACATTATATCTGGATCTTGTTTAATGCGAGACGGTTATTCATTCAAATCAGAGAATAATGGTTGTTCTATTTATATGAGTAATATCTTTTATGGTCATGCACCCTTGAAAAGTGGTCTATTCTTATTGAATCTCGATAGTAGTAATACACATATTCATAATGTTGAAGCCAAAAGATGCAGAGTTGATAATGAAAGTGCAACTTATTTGTGGCACTGTCGTTTAGGTCATATCGGTGTAAAGCGCATGAGGAAACTCCATACTGACGGACTTTTGGAACCACTTGATTATGAATCACTTGGTACTTGCGAACCGTGCCTCATGGGCAAGATGACTAAAACACCGTTCTCCGGTACTATGGAGAGAGCAACAGATTTGTTGGAAATCATACATACTGATGTATGTGGTCCGATGAATATTGAGGCTCGTGGCGGATATCATTATTTTCTCACCTTCACAGATGATTTAAGCAGATATGGGTATATCTACTTAATGAAACATAAGTCTGAAACATTTGAAAAGTTCAAAGAATTTCAGAGTGAAGTTGAAAATCATCGTAACAAGAAAATAAAGTTTCTACGATCTGATCGTGGAGGAGAATATTTGAGTTACGAGTTTGGTGTACATTTGAAAAAACTGTGGAATAGTTTCGCAACTCACGCCACCCGGAACACCACAGCGTAATGGTGTGTCCGAACGTCGTAATCGTACTTTACTAGATATGGTGCGATCTATGATGTCTCTTACAGATTTAGCGCTATCATTTTGGGGTTATTCTTTAGAGACGGCCGCATTCACGTTAAATAGGGCACCATCAAAATCCGTTGAGACGACACCTTATGAACTATGGTTTGGCAAGAAACCAAAGTTGTCGTTTCTTAAAGTTTGGGGCTGCGATGCTTATGTGAAGAAGCTTCAACCTGATAAGCTCGAACCCAAATTGGAGAAATGTGTCTTCATAGGATACCCAAAGGAGACTGTTGGGTACACCTTCTATCACAGATCCGAAGGCAAGACATTCGTTGCTAAGAATGGATCCTTTCTAGAGAAGGAGTTTCTCTCGAAAGAAGTGAGTGGGAGGAAAGTAGAACTTGACGAGGTAACTGTACCTGCTCCCTTACTGGAAAGTAGTACATCACAGAAAATTGTTCCAGTGACACCTACACCAGTTAGTGAGGAAGCTAATGATAATGATCATGGAACTTCAGATCAAGATACTACTGAACCTCGTAGATCAACCAGAGTAAGATCCGCACCAGAGTGGTACGGTAATCCTATTTTTGAAGTCATGCTACTAGATCATGATGAACCTACGAACTATGAAGAAGCGATGGTGAGCCCAGATTCCGCAAGGTGGCTTGAAGCCATGAAATCTGAGATGGGATCCATGTATGAGAACAAAGTATGGACTTTGGTTGACTTGCCCGATGATCGGCAAGCAATTGAGAATAAATGGATCTTCAAGAAGAAGACTGACGCTGATGGTAATATTACTGTCTACAAAGCTCGACTTGTCGCGAAAGGTTTTCGGCAAGTTCAAGGGATTGACTACGATGAGACCTTCTCACCCATAGCGATGCTTAAGTCCGTCCGAATCATGTTAGCGATTGCCGCATTTTATGATTATGAAATATGGTAGATGGATGTCAAAACTGCATTCCTGAATGGATTTCTGGAAGAAGAGTTGTATATGATGAAACCGGAAGGTTTTGTCGATCCAAAGGGAACTAACAAAGTGTGCAAGCTCCAGCAATCCATTTATGGACTGGTGCAAGCCTCTTGGAGTTGGAATAAATGCTTTGATAGTGTGATCAAAGCATTTGGTTTTATACAGACTTTCGGAGAAGCCTGTATTTACAAGAAAGTGAGTGGGAGCTCTGTAGCATTTCTGATATTATATGTGGATGACATATTGCTAATTGGAAATGATATAGAATTTCTGGATAGCATAAAGGGATACTTGAATAAGAGTTTTTCAATGAAAGACCTCGGTGAAGCTGCTTACATATTAGGCATTAAGATCTATAGAGATAGATCAAGACGCTTAATTGGACTTTCACAAAGCACATAGCTTGACAAAATTTTGAAAAAGTTCAAAATGGATCAAGCAAAGAAAGGGTTCTTGCCTATGTTACAAGGTGTGAAGTTGAGTAAGACTCAATGCCCGACCACTGCAGAAGATAGAGAGAAAATGAAAGATGTTCCCTATGCTTCAGCCATAGGCTCTATCATGTATGTAATGCTGTGTACCAGACCTGATGTGTGCCTTGCTATAAGTTTAGCAGGGAGGTACCAAAGTAATCCAGGAGTGGATCACTGGACAGCGGTCAAGAACATCCTGAAATACCTGAAAAGGACTAAGGATATGTTTCTCGTATATGGAGGTGACAAAGAGCTCACCATAAAAGGTTACGTTGATGCAAGCTTTGACACTGATCCGGACGATTCTAAGTCGCAAACCGGATACGTGTTTACATTAAACGGTGGAGCTGTCAGTTGGTGCAGTTCTAAACAAAGCGTCGTAGCAGGATCTACATGTGAAGCGGAGTACATAGCTGCTTCGGAAGCAGCGAACGAAGGAGTCTGGATGAAGGAGTTCATATCCGATCTAGGTGTCATACCTAGTGCATCGGGTCCAATGAAAATCTTTTGTGACAATACTGGTGCAATTGCCTTGGCAAAGGAATCCAGATTTCACAAAAGGACCAAGCACATCAAGAGACGCTTCAACTCCATCCAGGATCTAGTCCAGGTGGGAGACATAGAGATTTGCAAGATACATACGGATCTGAATGTTGCAGACCCGTTGACTAAGCCTCTTCCACGAGCAAAACATGATCAGCAACAAGGCTCCATGGGTGTTAGAATCATTACAGTATAATCTAGATTATTGACTCTAGTGCAAGTGGGAGACTGAAGGAAATATGCCCTAGAGGCAATAATAAAGTTATTATTTATTTCCTTATAATCATGATAAATGTTTATTATTCATGCTAGAATTGTATTAACCGGAAACATAATACATGTGTGAATACATAGACAAACAAAGTGTCACTAGTATGCCTCTACTTGACTAGCTCGTTAATCAAAGATGGTTATGTTTCCTAACCATGAACAATGAGTTGTTATTTGATTAACGAGGTCACATCATTAGTTGAATGATCTGATTGACATGACCCATTCCATTAGCTTAGCACCCGATCGTTTAGTATGTTGCTATTGCTTTCTTCATGACTTATACATGTTCCTATAACTATGAGATTATGCAACTCCCGTTTACCGGAGGAACACTTTGGGTACTACCAAACGTCACAACGTAACTGGGTGATTATAAAGGAGTACTACAGGTGTCTCCAAAGGTTCATGTTGGGTTGGCGTATTTCGAGATTAGGATTTGTCACTCTGATTGTCGGAGAGGTATCTCTGGGCCCTCTCGGTAATGCACATCACATAAGCCTTGCAAGCATTACAACTAATATGTTAGTTGTGAGATGATGTATTACGGAACGAGTAAAGAGACTTGCTGGTAACGAGATTGAACTAGGTATTGGATACCGATGATCGAATCTCGGGCAAGTAACATACCGATGACAAAGGGAACAACGTATGTTGTTATGCGGTCTGACCGATAAAGATCTTCGTAGAATATGTAGGAGCCAATATGGGCATCCAGGTCCCGCTATTGGTTATTGACCGGAGATGTGTCTCGGTCATGTCTACATTGTTCTCGAACCCGTAGGGTCCGCACGCTTAAGGTTACGATGACAGTTATATTATGAGTTTATGCATTTTGATGTACCGAAGGTTGTTCGGAGTCCCGGATGTGATCACGGACATGACGAGGAGTCTCGAAATGGTCGAGACGTAAAGATTGATATATTGGAAGCCTATGTTTGGATATCAGAAGTGTTCCGGGGGAAATCGGGATTTTACCGGAGTACCGGGAAGGTTACCGAACCCCCCCGGGAACCATATGGGCCTAGATGGGCTTTGGTGGAAAGGAGAAAGGGGCAGCCCAAGGTGGCCGCGCGCCTCCCCCTTCCCCCTAGTCCTATTAGGACTAGGAAAGGTGGCCGGCCTCCCTTCTCTCTCTTTCCCCCTCGGGGAATCCTAGTCCAACTAGGATTGGGGGGGAGTCCTACTCCCGGAAGGAGAAGGACTCCTCCTGCGCCCTCCTCCTGGCCGGCGCCCCCCTCCCCCTTGGCTCCTTTATATACTAAGGCAGAGGTACCCCAGAAACACTCAAGTTGATCCATGTGATCTATTCCTTAGCCGTGTGCGGTGCCCCCAGCCACCATATTCCTCGATAATACTATAGCGTAGTTTAGGCGAAGCCCTGCTGCTGTAGTGCATCAAGATCGTCACCACGCCGTCGTGCTGACGGAACTCTTCCCCGACACTTTGCTGGATCGGAGTCCGGGGATCGTCATCGAGCTGAACGTGTGCTCGAACTCGGAGGTGTCGTAGTTTCGGTACTTGATCGGTTGGATCGTGAAGACGTACGACTACTTCCTCTACATCGTGTGAGCGCTTCCGCAGTCGGTCTGCGTTGGGTACGTAGACAACACTCTCCCCTCTCGTTGCTATGCATCACATGATCTTGCGTGTGCGTAGGAAATTTTTTGAAATTACTACGAAACCCTACAGGGCCCACAAGGTCGGGGGGCGCGCCCTCGACCCTTGTGGATGCCTTGTGGCTCTTCTGACTTGCACTCCAAGTCTCCCGGCTGTCTTCTGGTACAAGAAAAATCATCGCGAAAGTTTTATTCCATTTGGACTCTGTTTGGTATTCCTTTTCTGCGTAACTCTAAAACAAGGGAAAACCAGAAACTGGCACTGGGCTCTAGGTTAATATGTTAGTCCCAAAAATCATATAAAATAGCATATTAATGCATATAAAACATCCAAAACAGATAATATAATAGCATGGAACAATCAAAAATTATAGATACGTTGGAGACGTATCATGGGCCCCTCATGGCACATCTTGACCTAATTCCGCCTCTATAAAGTCTCAAATATTCACAATACATCAGAGAGCCACCCGAAACACTTTTTCTACCGCCGCAAGTTTTTGTTCTTCTGAGATCCCATCTGGAGGCCTTCTCCGGTACTCTGCCGGAGGGGGAATGGATCACGGAGGACTTCTACATCATCCTTGTTGCCCTTCCGATGATGCGTGAGTAGTTCACCACATATCTACGGGTCCATAGCTAGTAGCTAGATGAGTTCTTCTCTCTCTATGATCTTCAATACAATGTTCTCCTCGATATTCTTGGACTTCTATTTGATGTAATATTATTTTGCAGTGTGTTTGTTGGGATTCGATGAATTGTGGATTTATGATCAGATTATTCATGAATATTAATTGAGTCTTCTCTAAATTCTTTTATGCATTATTGTTATAGCATTGTATTACTCTCCGATCTATCTGTTGGTTTGGTCAACTAGATTGATTTTTCTTGCAATGAGAGATGTGCTTTGTGATGGGTTCAATCTTGCGGTGCTCAATCTCAGTGACAGAAAGGGACATGACACGTATTCGTATTGTTGCCATTAAGGATAAAAAGATGGGGTCTATTCATATTTTGGGGTTTACTTTCTCTAGATCATGTCATCTTGCTTAAGGCGTTACTCCGTTTTTATAACTTAATACCCTTGATGCATGCTAGATAGTGCTCGATGGATGGAGTAATAGTAGTAGATGCAGGCAGGAGTTAGTCTACTTGTCTCGGACGTGATGCCTATATACATGATCATTACCATGAATATCATCATAACTATGCGATTTTCTATCAATTGCTCAACAGTAATTTCTTCACCCACCGTATGCTTTGTGTTCAAGAGAGAAGCCTCTAGTGAAAACTATGGCCCCAGGGTGGTTTTATCATATATAAAATCCAAAAATACTTTGCTCCAATTTTTATTTAGCAATTTAATTTATCTATCTACCACTATGAGATCTAATCCTTGCAAATAACCGCCGAGGGGATTGACAACCCCCTTGTTCGCGTTGGGTGCAAGTATTTTCTTTTCTGTATATAGGTGCTGCTAACAAGGTTCTGTGAGATTCTCCTACTGGATTGATAACCTAGGTTCTTAACTGAGGGAACTACTTATCTCTACTATACTGCATCATCTTCTCCTGGTCAAGGAAATCTCAACGCAGCTCACAAGTAGCTGGGAGAATTTCTGGCACCATTGCCCGGGAGACATCACCAAAACCTATCAAGTACCTTTGCATAAACTATCATCTACCTGCTCTTACTTTTATTTGCCTTTCCAGTTGCCAGTTGCCTCTCGTTTTCATCTCTCCCACTTCTAAAACAATTTTACAAAAACACAAAAATATTTTTATTTTCCTTGTTTTCTTGCTTCGTCGCTATGTCTTGAGAACATTACTATGATAATTCTCACCATAAAAGTTTGGCAGAAATTGAGAATACCACTAAGAATTTTATATTTACACAACATGAACACAACAAATTCTTTGTTGAATAAGTTAAAGAACACTCTACTTTCTTGGATGCTATTGGTAAGCAACATGATGAAGTTAATAAAGAAGTTGCCAATCTTCAATCTCAGCTTGCTCATACAGAAAATTTGTTAGGAAAAATCTCTGATAAGTAGACTACACTAGTGAATAAAATGGCTGCTAAACCGGAGTTGTTTTCGCACAATAATCATGATGAAGAGATTAAAATGATTGGTCTCTCATCCATTGAGGGAGTCCTGGATTAGGGGGTCTCCGGATGGCCGGACTATACCTTCGGCCGAACTCCTGGACTATGAAGATACAAGATTGAAGACTTCGTCCCGTGTCCGGAAGGGACTTTCCTTGGCATGGAAGGCAAGCTTGGCGATACGGATATGTAGATCTCCTACCATTGTAACCGACTCTGTGTAACCCTAGCCCTCTCCAGTGTCTATATAAACCGGAGAGTTTTAGTCCGTAGGACGAAGAACAATCATACCATAGGCTAGCTTCTAGGGTTTAGCCTCTCTGATCTCGTGGTAGATCTACTCTTGTACTACTCATATCATCAATATTAATCAAGCAGGACGTAGGGTTTTACCTCCATCAAGAGGGCCCGAACCTGGGTAAAACATCGTGTCCCCTGCCTCCTATTACCATCCGACCTCGACGCACAGTTTGGGACCCCCTACCCGAGATCCGTCGGTTTTGACACTGACATTGGTGCTTACATTGAGAGTTCCTCTGTGTCGTCGCTTTTAGGCCCGATGGCTTCTCCGATCATCAACAGCGATGCGATCCAGGGTGAGACTTTTCTCCCCAGACAGATCTTCGTATTCGGCGGCTTTGCACTGCGGGCCAATTCACTTGGTCATCTGGAGCAGATCGAAAGCTACGCCCCTGGCCATCAGGTCAGATTTGGAAGTTTGAACTACACGGCCGACATCCACGGAGACTTGATCTTCGACGGATTCGAGCCACAGCCGAGCGCGCCACACTCTCATGATGGGCATGATTTAGCTCTGCCGCCAAACAGTGCCCTGGAGGCCGCACCTGTGTCCGCTTCGACCCCTAGCTCGGAGCCGATCACACCAACCGAGGATGGTTGGTTAGACACTGCCTCGGGGGCTGCAATCTCTACGGAGATCGAGCCGAACACCAGCCCTATTCTCTGCGAAGCCCGTGACTCCAAGGAGCCGGACTCCTCTCCGGACTCCGAGCCCTCTGCGCCCCGACCGATCAAACCCGATTGGGCGCCGATCATGGAGTTCACCGCCGCGGACATCTTTCAGCACTCGCCCTTCAGCGATATTCTGAATTCACTAAAGTCTCTCTCTTTGTCAGGAGAGCCATGGCCGGACTATGGTCGGCAAGGTTGGGATGCAGATGATGAAGAAATTCAAAGCCCACCCACCACCCACTTCGTAGCCACTGTCGATGATTTAACTGACATGCTCGACTTCGACTCCGAAGACATCGATGGTATGGACGCCGATGCAGGAGACAATCAAGAACCAGCGCCTATAGGGCACTAGAAAGCCACCTCGTTGTATGATATATACATGGTGGACACCCCAAAAGAAGGCAATGGCGATGGAACAATGGAGGATGACCCCTCCAAGAAGCAGCCTAAGCGCCGGCGTCAGCGGCGCCGCTCTAAATACCGCCAAAACAAAAATGGTGATTCCGGCACGGGGGATAATAACACCCCGGACAGTGCTGAAGACAACCACCTCCAGCAAGATTCAGCACGGGAGGATAGAGAAGCCAGCCCTCATGAGAGAGCGGCAGACAGAGAGGTCGAGGACGATAATTATATGCCTCCCTCCGAAGACGAGGCAAGCCTCGACGACGACGAATTTGTCGTGCCGGAGGATCCCGTCGAACAAGAGCGTTTCAAACGCAGGCTTATGGCCACGGCGAGCAGCCTCAAGAAAAAACAGCAGCAACTTAGAGCTGATCAAGATTTGCTAGCCAACAGATGGACTGAAGTCCTTGCGGCCGAAGAGTATGAACTCGAACGCCCCTCCAAGAGCTACCCAAAGCGCAGGTTACTACCCCAATTAGAGGAGGAAGCACCTAAATCACCAGCGCGTGATGCGGCCGACCGGCCACCCCGTGGCCGCGACAGAGAGGCCTCTCGGCCCACCACTCAAGCCGCACCCCGGTGCCGCTCAAAAAATACCAAGGCATGGGAAAATGCGCCAGACCTACGAGACATATTGGAGGACAAGGCAAGGCAAACAAGATCGATCTACGGATCACGTGGGCACCCCACGGCATGAGACGGTACTCGTCACGCCGGATATAGTAAATCCGGTCGGGCCGAACACAGTAGACAAAGCTCGTTTGAGCTGCGTTGTGATATAGCCCAGTACAGAGGTGCCGCACACCCACTATGCTTCACAGATGGAGTAATGGATTATCAAATCCCTGAGGGTTTCAAACCCGTGAACATCGAATCATATGATGGCACAACAGATCCTGCGGTATGGATCGAGGACTATCTCCTTCATATCCACACAGCCCGCGGTGATGACTTACACGCCATCAAATACCTCTGACTCAAGCTTAAAGGACCAGCTCAGCATTGGCTTAACAGCTTGCCAGCAGAATCACCAGACGCCGACGACCTAAGCCACATAATTCAGCAGCCAGAGGAATCGGCCAGACAATTCTGGACACGGTTCCTAACCAAGAAAAATCAAATTGTCGACTGTCCAGACGCAGAGGCCCTAGCAGCCTTCAAGCATAACATCTGCGACGAGTGGCTTGCACGGCACCTAGGACAGGAAAAGCCGAAATCTATGGCAGCCCTCACGACACTTATGACCCGCTTTTGCGTGGGAGAAGACAGCTGGCTAGCTCACAGCAATAACATGACCAAGAGCCCTGGTAATTCGGATACCAAGGACAGCAGTGGGAGGTCGCGTCGCAACAAGCAAAAGCGCTGCATTAACGGCGACAATGCTGAGGATACGGCAGTTAATGCCGGATTCAGAGGCTCTAAACCCGGTCAGCGGAAAAAGCCATTCAAAAGAAATACTCCGGGCCCGTCTAGTTTGGACTGAATACTCGACCGCTCATGCCAGATACATGGCACCCCCGAAAAACCAGCCAATCACACCAACAGGGATTGTTGGGTGTTCAAGCAGGCAGGCAAGTTAAATGCCAAAAGCAAAGACAAGGGGCTGCATAGCGATGACGAGGAGGAGCCCCGGCCGCCGAACAACAATGGACAGAAAGGTTTTCCCCCACAATGCGGACGGTGAACATGATATACGCAACCCACGTCCCCAAGAGGGAGCGGAAGCGTGTGCTAAGGGACGTATACGCGATGAAGCCAGTCGCCCCAAAGTTCTTCCTGCCCAATCACTTTTGATCGAAGGGACCACCCCACTAGCATCCATCATGGCGGATTCGCCGCATTGGTTCTAGACCCAATTATTGACGGATTTCACCTCACTAGAGTCCTCATGGACGGCGGCAGCAGCCTGAACCTGCTTTATCAGGATACAATGCGGAAAATGGGCATCGATCCCTCGAGGATTAAACCCACCAGAACGACCTTTAAAGGCGTCATACCAGGTGTAGAAGCCAACTGTACAGGCTCAGTTACACTTGAAGTGGTCTTCGGATCTCCGGATAATTTCCGAAGCGAGGAGTTAATCTTCGACATAGTCCCGTTCTGCAGTGGCTATCATGCACTGCTCGGGCGAATCGCATTTCCCAAGTTCAATGCGGTGCCGCACTACGCATACCTCAAGCTCAAGATGCCAGGCCCTCGAGGTGTCGTCACGGTCAATGGAAACACCGAACGCTCTCTCCGAACGGAGGAGCATACGGCGGCTATAGTAGCGGAAGTACAAAGCAGCCTCTCAAGGCAATTATCCAGTCCGGCCATTAAACGTCCGGACACCGTCAAGCGTGCCCGGAGTAACCTACAACAAGACCGCCTGGCACGTTCTGAGCAAGCGTAGCAATGCGGCCCCAACCCCAGCCCTCGTGAACTTGCGAAACCAGTGCCGCGCGTACATAACTACGCTCTAGAAATACCATCGGCACAGGGGGAGGGGCACCATCATGGCACGCCCAAAACGCGTCTTAAACCGCACTAGGGGCTATCGATTTCTTAAATTTTCTCTTATTTTCAGGACTCCATTCTTCGAAAGGCTTGTCCGGCAGTACAATTGCCGCACAAACGATACAACCAAGGAAGCAGAAAGCTACGCCGCACTACGGAACTCTAAGGTGGTCTCTATAACGAGCAGTATACCTGTTTCGCATAACATTCCGCAGCTCGCCCCTGGAAAGGACATATTTGATAGTCCCATCTTTTGCTTATTGCACTATTTGTATCGTTCTGCTTTGATGGCAGCTTTTTTAAATAAACAATGCATAGCTTCCGTCTATTATCGCATTACCTCTTTTTTATGAATATATGTTCATTAATGACATGTTGCACCCATACACTTTGGTACGGCCAATACGCCAGGGGCTTAAGTACCCCACAACATGGTGTGAGAAGTCCAAGCACTTTCACAAGTGCGGCACCCCGAACTTATATCATTATATGCATCGGCTCCGAATCATGTCTTGGGTCAATAGTTGGGTTTGCCCGGCTCCTATGTTTTGGTACCTTACGTTCCGTCATATCGACTAAGGTAGCACTAGGAGAACTACTGCGATTGTGCCCCAGTTGAGCTGGGCTAAGCACCTCAGTAGAGAAAGCTAAAACTGACCGTCATGATGAGGCGAGAGCTGGTTGCTGTTTGAGAGGTTTTCGAGTCCCTAAAGACTTATGCCGCTTAGAGCGAGGAGTCGGCTTTGTCCGACCTAGGCGTGGATAGCGCCCCGAACTCGGTCTTCCGAACACTAGGGGCTTCACCGAAATTTAAAATTATAGAATTCTATGGCTAAGTGAGAGTGTTCAAGCATTATAGTCCAATTGCCTTGTTCGTTGTGTTGAGCGCCTCCCTCGAAGGACCCAAGAATGGGGAAAAGAGCGCTCATCTTTATCCCGAACACCCCAGCACTCGTGCCATGGGGGCAGAAGCCGACGACTCACCATCTCTCAAATTTGATAAACGGCCGCACAGAAGGTAATATTTTAAATTCAAAAAGCATTGCTTAGCGCACATGAACAAGTTTTCAGCGCACAGGACAAAACGAGCGAGTTCACTGAAAAATTACATTCATGGAACATTCATCCGCCACAAGGCGGGCACCCTTCAGAACGCCCTCATAATACATCTCAGGCTTGCGATGCTCCTTGCCCGGCGGTGGCCCATCCTTCACAAGCTTCTCAGCATCCAGCTTGCCCCAGTGCACCTTCGCATGGGCAAGCGCCCTACGGGCACCCTTGATGCATACAGAGCGCTTGATGACTTCGAGCCTTGGACATGCCTCCACCAGCCGCCTCACCAGCCCGAAGTAGCTCCCAGGCATGGCCTCTCCAGGCCACAGCCGGACTATGAGGCCCTTCATGGCCTGTTCGGCCACCTTATGGAGCTCGACCAGCTGTTTCAGCTGGTCGCTTAAGGGCACCGGGTGTTCGGCCTCAGCATACTGAGACCAGAACACCTTCTCCGTCGAGCTTCCCTCCTCGGCTCGGTAGAAGGCGGCGGCATCCGACACGCTTTGGGGCAAGTCTGTGAATGCTCCTGGAGAGCTCCGGATCCGGGTAAGTGACAAGTAATTGACCTTTACGTGCTTGCTTTGCATAAAGAATGCCTTACCCGCCGCTATCTTTTTTATTGCCTCAACCTCCTGGAGGGCCTTCTGGGCTTCGGCCTTGGCAGACTTGGCATCTTCAATGGCCGCCGCGAGCTCAGACTCTCGCGTCTTCGAGTCAAGCTCCAAACTCCCATGTTTTTTCATGAGAACCTGGAGATCTTGCCGCACCTCGCCAACCTACATCTCATGCTTCTCCCGCTCGGTGCGTTCCGTGGCCGCCCTCTTTTTAGCCTCAGACAGCGCTTGCTTAAGGGTTGCCACCTCAGTTGTGGCCCGTACAATAGCCGCGTTAATCCTGTCACTTTTTGCAATTGCACCTTTCACATATTTCAATAAGGTATTTCTTACCTTCCTTCTCCTCGAGCTGCTTCTTGGCTAGGCCGAGCTCTTGCTCGGACCGTTCGAGGTTCTGCTTCAGCGTATCCACCTCCGCAGTCAGTGCAGCGGAGGCCAGCAGCGAAGCCTGCATACACATATTGAATCGATTATGTTAGACTCCTGCGATTATTAGATCCTCTATTCGGCTTTTCTTTCCGAACGTCGAACAGAGCATCAGGGGCTACTGTCTATGCGGTAATATTTTTACATATTCTTTACTTACCTCAAAGCCTGTTAGAAGGCTGGCACAGGCTTCAGTCAGTCCACTCTTGGCGGACCGAACCTTCTGGATCACCACACTCATAATAGTGTCGTTCTCCTCGTCGATGGAGGCGCCGTTAAGCATCTCCAGCAAATTGTCCGGTGCCTCCGGTTGGACGGAGGTCACCGGCTCGGTAGGCTTGCTCCTCTTGGAAGGAGGCTGCTACCGGAGTCTGGAACCGTAGAAATACTAGGTTCAACTTTAATTTGCTCACAGGGTGTAGGTGTTCTAGCATTACTCTTACGAACTACAGTTGAAGCTTTAGCATGATCCTTTATTCTAACAGGGAAAGGTGGTTTCTCAATATAAGCAGTAGGAACAATAGGATCAACATTATAAGTGATAGTCTTTTCTTCAACTTTAATAGGTTCAACTACTTTTACTTCAATGGGAGTATGATATCTAAGCCAGTTCTCCTTAGGGAGATCAACATGAGTAGCAAATGATTCACAGAAAGAAGCTACTATCTCAGAGTCAAGTCCATATTTAATGCTAAATTCACGAAAAGCATCGGTATCCATAAATGATTTAACACAATAAAACTTAGGTGTTATACCTGACTCCTTGCCTTCGTCGAGTTCCCTATCTTCAGAGTTGCGTTTAATTCTTTCCAATAAATCCCAATTGAATTTAATAGTCTTCATCATAAAAGAACGAGTACAAGAAGTATCGAGCATGGAGCGATTATTGAGAGAAAGCCGAGCATAATTTTTTTTGAATAATAATTTCTCTTGAGACCTCATGATTGGGGCATGAATATAACATTGAATTAAGCCTCCCCAAGCTTGAGCGATACTTTCTCCTTCACGAGGCCAAAAATTATATATATAATTACAATCATGATGAACCAGATGCATAGGATAAAACTTCTGATGAAATTCCAATTTCAATCGGTTGTAGTTCCATGATCCAATATCATCACATAGCCTAAACCATGTCAATGCCTTTCCCTTCAAAGATAAAGGGACGAGCTTCTTCTTTATAACATCCTCGTGCATACCTGCAAGCTTAAATAATCCACAATCTTCATCCACATAGATAGGTGCATATCGGGATGTAATGTTCCATCTCCTGTAAAAGGATTAGCTAGCAGTTTCTCTATCATACCCGAAGGAAATTCAAAGTAAACATTTTCAGTAGGTTCAGTAGGTTGAGGAGCAACTCTTTCCTCTACTGGTCGGGGTGAAGATACCCCGAACAAGCCCCTCAAAGGATTATTTTCCATAGTAACAAGTGACAGTAAATTTCAGCACACTATATAAATTTTTCCTTACCAAATTCCACTTACCAAAGGCGCTTCACTCCCCGGCAACGGCGCCAGAAAAGAGTCTTGATGACCCACAAGTATAGAGGATCTATGGTAGTCCTTTCGATAAGTAAGAGTGTCGAACCCAACGAGGAGCAGAAGGAAATAACAAGCAGTTTTCAGTAAGGTATTCTTTGCAAGCACTGAAATTATCGGTAACAAATAGTTTTGTGATAAGGTAATTCGTAACGGGTAAAAAGTAATAAAAGTAAATAAGGTGCAGCAAGGTGTCCCAATCCTTTTTGTAGCAAAGGACGAGCCTGGACAAACTCTTATATAAAGGAACGCGCTCCTGAGGACACACGGGAATTATCGTCAAGCTAGTTTTCATCATGCTCATATGATTCGCGTTCGTTACTTTGATAATTTGATATGTGGGTGGACCGGTGCTTGGGTACTGCCCTTCCTTGGACAAGCATCCCACTTATGATTAACCCCTCTCGCAAGCATCCGCAACTATGAAAGAAGAATTAAGGTAAAGCTAACCATAGCATGAAACATATGGATCCAAATCAGCCCCCTACGAAGCAATGCATAAACTAGGGTTTAAGCTTCTGTCACTCTAGCAACCATCATCTACTTACTACTTCTCAATGCCTTCCCCTAGGCCCAAACAATGGTGAAGTGTCATGTAGTCGACATTCACATAACACCACTAGAGGAAAGACAACATACATCTCATCAAAATATCGAACGAATACCAAATTCACATGACTACTTATAGAAAGACTTCTCCCATGTCCTCAGGAACAAACGTAACTACTCACAAATCATATTCATGTTCATAATCAGAGGTTTATTAATATGCATAAAGGATCTGAACATATAATCTTCCACCGAATAAACCAACTAGCATCAACTACAAGGAGTAATCAACACTACTAGCAACCCACAGGTACCAATCTGAGGTTTTGAGACAAAGATTGAATACAAGAGATGAACTAGGGTTTGAGAGGAGATGGTTCTGGTGAAGATGTTGGTGAAGATTGGTCCCCTCCCGATGAGAGGATCGATGGTGATGACGATGGTGACGATTTCCCCCTCCCGGAGGGATGTTTCCCTGGCAGAACAGCTCCGCCGGAGCCCTAGATTGGTTTTGCCTCGACACGGCAGCGCTTTGTCCCAAAAGCTTCCTTGTGATTTTTTCCAGGGCAAAAGACACCTTATACCAGAAAATGGGCATCGGGGGCCTGCCAGGTGGCCCAAGAGGCAGGGGCGCGCCCTCCACCCTTGTCGGCGGTGACTGGCCCCCCTCTGGTGCTTTCTTCGCCCAATATTTTTAATATATTCCAAAACTGACTTTCGTGGAGTTTCAGGACTTTTGGAGTTGTGCAGAATAGGTCTCTAATATTTGCTCCTTTTCTAGCCCAGAATTCCAGCTGCCGGCATTCTCCCTCTTCATGTAAAGCTTGTAAAATAAGAGAGAAAAGGCATAAGCGTTGTGACATAATGTGTAATAACAGCCCATAATGCAATAAATGTCGATATAAAAGCATGATGCAAAATGGACGTATCATAGGCTCACTGGTCGGTCAGGAGTTGGATGAGATTCATCATGTAATCGAGTTAGTTTTGCTAGGGCTTGATCCCTAGTATCGACTATGTTCTTAGATTGATGTTGCTATGACTTTGCCATGCTTAATGCTTGACACTTCGGGCCCGAGTGCCATGATTTCAGATCTGAACCATTTATGAATTCATCATTATATCCATGTTTTAGATTCGATCTTGCAAGTTATAGTCACCTACTACGGTTATGATCTGACAACCCCGGAATGACAACAACCAAGCCCATCCCGGTGACGACCGTAGCTTGAGGAGTTCATGTATCCACTATGTGTTAATGCCTTGTTCTGGTTCTCTATTAAAAGGAGGCCTTATTATCCCTTAGTTTCCAATATGGACCCCGCTGCCACGGGAGGGTAGGACAAAAGATGTCATGCAAGTTCTTTTAATAAAGCACGTATGACTATTTACGGAATACATGCCTACATTATATCGATGAACTGGAGCTAGTGCCGTATTGCCCTAGGTTATAACTGTCACATGATGAATATCATCCAACAAGTCACCGATCCAATGCCTACGAACTTTTCCATATTGTTTCTGCTAAGTTACTACTGCGATCATCACTGTTACACTTGCTACAAATTACTGCTATCACTGTTACTACTATCAAAACTATCAAACTACTTTGCTACTGATCATATTGCTGCAGATAATTAATCTCCAGGTGTGGTTGAATTGACAACTCAGCTGCTAATACCTTCAAATATTATTTGGCTCCCCTTGTGTCGAATCTATAAATTTGGGTTGAATACTCTACCCTCGAAAACTATTGCAATCCCCTATACTTGTGGGTTATCAAGACCTTTTTCTGGCGCCTTTGCCGGGGAGCATAGCTATATTTGTTGAGTCACTTGGGATTATTATCATATTATCACTATGAAGAATCTGAAGGATCCAAAGACTAAGATATATCCCTCTAAGACGAGGGGAGGTAAGGAACTGCCATCCAGTTATGCTTTAGATTCACCTTCTGTTATGAGTAAACTTGCAACACCGCCGCATGCTATCAATTCTGATATGTCGCAAATTATTGATGATGCTACTTCTACTATGAATGATGCTAGTACCTTGCTTGATAATGATGATGTGCCACTTGGTGAATTTCTTGATAAACAAATTGCTAGAGTTATACAACATGATGTTATTGAATCTGATGATGATCTTGAAACTGAATCTCCTAAAACACCTGCTAGAAGTAGCCTTTGTAGATATGAATTGCCTATGGTACCGGAAGCTTATGTTATGAGTGAAGAAACAACTAGAGATATTCTTGCTTGCAATGATAGAGATGATCTAGAGAAATGATTACACAAGTATAAAGAAAAATATCTGAATGCTACTTCACCTATCTGTATTGATGATAAGGATTATGAATTCTCTGTCGACCCAGAGTTAATTACTTTGGTTGAATCTGATCCTTTCCATGGTTATGAAACTGAAACTATTGTGGCACATCTTACTAAGTTGAATGATATAGCCACCCTTTTTACTCATGATGAGAAAATTTGATATTACTTTATTCTCAAATTATTTCCTTTCTCATTAAAGGGTGATGCTAAAGCTTGGTACAATAATATTGCTCCTGGTTGTGTGCATAGTCCCCACGATATGATTTATTACTTCTCAGAAAAATATTTTCTTGCTCATATGAAACAAGCTGCCTTACAGGAAATATTTAACTTTGTGCAAACTAAAGAAGAGAGTCTCCCACAAGCTTGGGGAGGCTTTGCCAGTTACTTAATGCTTTGCCTGATCATCCTATTAAGAAAAATGAAATACTTAATATCTTCTATAATGGACTAATCGATGCTTCTAGGGACTTCCCAGATAGTTGTGCTGGTTGTGTTTTCAGGGAACAAACTATTGCTCAAGCTGAAGAGTTATTGAATAAAATATTGAAAAATTATGATGATTGGACCATTCCTGAATCACCACCTAAACCCACTCCGAAGAAGAGGGGTATATTATATCTTAGTCCCGAAGATATGCAAGAGGCAAAGAAATCCATGAAGGAAAAGGGTATTAAAGCTGAGGATGTGAAAAATTTACCTCCTATTGAAGAAATACATGGGCTTAATACACCACCATTGCCTAAGGTGGTAGAGGTAAATTCTCTTATGAAGTTCAATTAAAATGACAATCCTCACAATATCCATCCTAGCCAATGCCTTTATGAGTTTGAAAATTATATTAGAAAACAAGATATTTCAATGCAAATGTTATGAAACAATTGAAATATAATTCTGATATGATTGCTCGCTTGAGTGACTTGTTAATTAGAATATCAAATGATGTTAGAGGTGTTGAAAAACATGCTTCTATGGTTCAAACTCAACTATAACAAGTTGCTAAATCTCAAAGAGAATTGCTTGATGAAATGAATCATAATATGCATGACTTTGTTGTTAGAGTTGCAACTAGAGGAGGTAAAATGACTCAGGAACCACTTTATCCTGACGGACACCCTAAAAGAATTGAACAAGATTCACAGAAACAACACTAGTGCACCTAGTCCTTCTAGAAAGAAAAGGAAAAAATGATAGGACTTTGCACACTTCTAGTGAACCTGAAATAGAAAAAACTCCTGATAATGAAAATGAATTTTCTATCTTAGATGCTGAAACTCAGTCTGGTAATGAACACTCACCTAATGATAATGAAAAACATAATGATGAGGTTCATGAAGACTCTCAACTAACCAATGATAAAGAGCCAGATAATGATGTTGAGAGAGAACCACCTGTTGATCTTGATAACCCACAAGCTAAAAATAAAAGTTATGTTAAAAGAGACTTCATTGCTAGAAAACACGGTAAAGAAAGAGAACCGTGGGTTCAAAA
Organism: Triticum urartu; assembly: GCF_003073215.2. Classification (NCBI taxonomy): domain Eukaryota; kingdom Viridiplantae; phylum Streptophyta; class Magnoliopsida; order Poales; family Poaceae; genus Triticum; species Triticum urartu. Next base: position 449,051,884 of record NC_053023.1, on the reverse strand, counting down.
ACCTATGCCTTTTCCACCCAAGTCAACTAAAAAGAATGATGATGAAGAATTTGAACGCTTTGCTGAAATGCTGAGGCCAGTCTTTTTGCATACTCGCTTGACTGATATCTTGAAAATGCCTCCTTATGCAAAGTATATGAAAGACATCATCACGAATAAGAGAAAAATACAGGAAGCTGAACTCTCCACTATGCTTGCTCATTGCACTTTTAAAGATGGAGTACCTAAAAAACTTGGAGATCTGGGAATACCAACTATACCTTGCTCTATCAAAAAGAATTATGTGAAAACTGATTTATGTGATTTAGGAGCTGGTGTTAGTGTTATGCCTTTCTCTTTATATAAAAGACTTGACTTGAATAAACTCACACCTACTGAAATATCTTTGCAAATGGCTTACAAATCAACAGCCATACCTATCGGTATCTGTGAGGATGTGCCCGTTGTTGTTGCTAATGTTACTATTTTGACTGACTTTGTTATACTTGAGATGCCTGAGGACGACAACATGTCGATTATCCTTGGTAGACCCTTCTTGAATACTGCAGGGGCTCTTATTGATTGCAATAAAAGCAAGGACACTTTTCATATTAATGGTAATGAGCATACGGTGCACCTTCCGAAGAAACAATTCCAAGTGAATGGTATTAATGTTACTGAAAAATCTTCGAAAATCACTATTGGAAGTTTTCAAATACCTCTACCTACTGTCAAAAAGAAATATGAAATGCTTATTATTGGGGAAATGCAAATCCCCATTGAGGTAACTTAGTGATTTACGAAAGTTCTTCGGTTTCATGCTAATCGAAAGTGGTTGTTAGTAAGACTTGACCAACCTTTTTAATAAATCATTTTTGAACGGTATGAAGTTGAAGAATTTAGTAAGCACTACTTTCTGTCCCTACTTTTTATTCTATGTTTTTATTAGTTAAATAAAATAAAATTCCATGTTTTGTCTATTTTCTGAATTTCCCGTGCATGAAAAAAATGACCCAAAAATAAAAGTTCTCAGAATGCTCTGAAAATTTTATATGATTTTTCCTGAATATTTAAGAATTTTTGGTGCAAAAATAACCAGAGGGGGTGCACCAGGTGGGCACAACTCACCTGGGCGCGCCAGCACCCCCTGGCGTGCCCTGGGGGGTTGTGGTCCCCACATGGGCTCCCTCACTTATCTCTTTAGCCCACATTCTCACCTACCTCCAGAAAAAAAATCACTCTTGCTCTCTCTCCCCTGTTCTTGAGCTCAAACCCGCGGATTTCAATCTCTTTGCTCAAAGCTCCGTTTCCGAAACTGTTTCGGGGGATTGTTGCTTGGTATGTGACTCCACCATTTGTCCAATTAGTTTTTGTTTTAGTGGTTTATATTTTGAATAAATAGTTACTCTTGGTGCTATTGTAGATGTGCTTGCATGTTCAACTCTTAGTGTTCTAAGTAGTGTGAATGCTTGCTATGGCCTCTACGTATCCCTATGAGTAGTTGCTATTAGTTTTGTGAAGTTTTGTTGGAAAAAAATTGTGAACTAAAAATTCAGATTTTTGTTCATAGGAAAAATTGTACGCGGACATGAATATCTTCAGGAAATATGGCTCTAAGAAGAACTCCAAGGGTGTTATTGGGGAGTCTTCTGACAGTGATCTCCGCCCTCGGAGGTTGGCGGAGGTACGGCCGTGCGAATGGCCGCACACCCCGTTCCTGCGTGAGGCTGGGATTCTTGAGGAGTTCATGCAATATATTGCTAATGCCGGCCTCACCGGCTTCATCGCAGATGAGTGTGACCAGCACCACATCCTCACAAACATCTTTGTACAGAGCTTTACTTTCTTGCCTAGAAATAATCCTCCTGAAGAGAGCTTTAATTTATATGCTGAAAACATCACATACCACTTACTGAGTTTTGTGACATATGCATGATCTCGTCTTATGGGAGCTTGGCTGAGCCTAGGCTGGCTGGGTTTGAGGATTTTTATCGCACTATGACAGTGGGTGATGAGAGAGGAGTGTCAGCCACTACGGCTGCTAGCATACACTTTCCTGTCGTACATTATTTTGCTTCATTTGTTGCTAAGTGCTTGCTTGCTTGGGAGAAGGTGGGTGCACTTAGTTCACCAGACCTTGTTGTTTTACGTCGTGCAATTGAGGGTGACAACACGTATAGCTTGGGAGCTATCGTGGCTCGTCGCCTACACCTTAATAAATCACAGGGTAAAATACATGATGGGATTTTTGCTACTCATTTGGCGGCTCACTTAGAGGTTCAGATACGCCCTCATGACTACCCTCTGACCAAGGTTTACCTAGACCAGGCAGCCATGTATCACCATCACTTTGTTGCGCATGATCGTCCTGATGTTGCCATTTCTTATAACCTGGTCTATAACACTGACACTCGTGATGTTATCCCCTTGCCTGCACCTGCTTTGTTTGATTCTGTTGCCAGGGGCGGATACCGGATTATGCCTGCAGACATCCTCGCCTACTGGAATGCTCATGCTACTACAGAGGTTGCACAGGCACCTCCACGGTGGGATCAGTGGATGCCCGCTCCTCAGGATCCCTACTACCCTCCAGGCTACTGACCGACTACCAAATTAGGCCAAAAGCCTAAGCTTGGGGGAGTACGTGTTTCTCACCGACATTATATTCATGCTCACATATCATTCTATTTGTCGGTGCTCACACTTTTTCATTGTATCATCCATGCTTAGATTTATTTTCTTGCTTTCTTCTTGTGTGTTTGAAAAACTTTAGAAAAACCAAAAAAATTAGTCGTAGTTAATTTACTTTCTATGCATGCTTAGTAGTAATACTAAAAAGAAAACCCAAAAAGATTTCCTTGTTCTTCTTTTGCTTGTTGGGGGCTTTCCCGTGTAAATAGTTTTTCTCGTTTTTGCCTTTTTATTTGCTTTCTTAAGAAAACCAAAAACTCCAAAAATGTTTTAGTGTCTTTCTCTGAATTTCTTTTATTTTATTCGGGTTGTACCGAGGAGAAGACCACGATGAAAATGTTGAGTGGCTCCCATATGAATAACCGTTGAACTAAAAAGAGCCCATTTTACCTTGTCTTCTCCTGTTGAATAAAATGTTTTGCGGATTCCAACTTAGTCCATGGCACTCTTGCACTATTATTATTTTCATATCATTCGGTCATGCAAGTGAAAGGCAATAATGACGATATTTAATGAGCTGGCTGTGGCAAGGAGAAACTGGTATGAACTCGACTTGTTTTGTCTGTGTGAATATGTTTAACCTAGTGCCTATGATTCAGCCCATTATGATTAAACATGTTTGCAATGACAATTAGAGATTATAGTTTCTGATGCCATGCATAAGTAGCTGGGAGTGGATAATGATTTATCTTGGATATCAACATAGCGTTAAAATGATTGTGATGTGGTATGATGATATGGTATCCTCCTCCGAATGTTTGAGTGGCTTGACTTGGTACATGTTCATGCATGTGGTTGAATCAAAACCAACATATCCTCTATAATTTTTATGTTCATGGTGTTCATATCCTACTCATGCTAGTGTCCAATGTTACTTATGAAAATAATGCCTCGTCATGATCGTTGTTGCTCTCTAGCTGGCCGTTTCCCAATCTTAATTGCTAGCCTTCGCCTATACTAAGTGGGAATTCTGCTTGTACATCAAAAACCTTGAACCGTGAGTTATTCCAGATGAGTCTGCCATACCTACATATACGCGGTATTACGCTACTGTCCTAAGTAAATTTGCATGTGCCACCTTTAAAAACTTCTAAAAATTATCTGTTTTGTGTGCCTGGATTGTTCATGGAACGACAGGAGGTGGTTGGTATCTTCCGTGCTAAGCATGTTATCCTTAGGTCGAGTGTTTATTCACTCGCCATCAAACTAGGAAATGGGTGGTAATAGGGATGCCCAGTCCCAAACTGCAAAATACAAAAAGAGTTCATCTCTTAAATAATCAAACAAAAACTCCCAATAGAGTCAAAACCTTTACTTTCTGCTTGGGAACCGCCACTAGCGTGCTTAGCATGGAAGATGTTGATAGCTGATGGTCATGAAGTGAATGAGAAGGGTGCATGTCTCAAAATAATCATTTATCTTTGTTTTAAAAACTTGAGCTCTGGCACCTCTACAAACCACTGCTTCCCTCTGCGAAGGGACTTTCCATTTACTTTTATGTTGTGTCATCACCTTCTAAAAACAAGCCCCAGAAACTGAGTAGAGCACATATGTCATGATTTATGCATTGTGTATAGCTAATGTTGGGTGCATCGTGACTGGATCATTTCTAGCATGAATTACAATGTTTAGTCGTTGCTTGAACATTGGAGGTGCTCTGCATTTATGTTTTGTGGTCTCAGAAAGGGCTAGCGAGATACCATTGTTGTCATATTATATCATGGTTGTTTTGACAACATGTTGCTGTTTGAGATATCTTATCATTGCTCGCTAGTTGATTATGTCATTGATATGAATCATTATAATCTTTAAGAGTTATTGTTGACATGGTTAGTTATAATGTTGGCTGAAAACATGGATGTTGTTTAAGCTTATTTATGCAAACAAGAGCAAAGTTTTTCTTTCTCACTTTCAGTTTATCAACTGAATTTCTTGAGGACAACCAAAGGTTTAAGCTTGGGGGAGTTGATACGTCTCCAACGTATCTACTTTTTCTCACACTTTTCCTCTTGTTTTGGACTCTAATTTGCATGATTTGAATGAAACTAACCTCGGACTGATGCTGTTTTCAGCAGAACTACCATGGTGTTGTTTTTGTGCAGAAATAAAAGTTCTCGAAATGGACGAAACTTTGCGAGGATTTTTTATACCAATAATAAGAATTTCTGGAGCCAAGACCCACCAGAGAGGGGCCCCTGGGTACCCCGCTAACGACCCCCTGATACTATAAATTCACATATTTCCAGAAAAAATCAGGGAGAAATAATTATCGCGATCCACGAGATGGAGCCGCCGCCAGGCCCTATTCTTCCTCGGGAGGGCAAATCTGGATCAATTCGTTTGGGGCTCCGGAGAGGGGGATCTTCGTTCTTCATCATCACCAACCCTTCTCCATCGCCAGTTCCATGATGCTCCCCGCTGGGAGTGAGTAATTCCTTCGTAGGCTCGCTGGTCGGTGAGGAGTTGGATGAGATTCATGATGCAATCGATATAGTTTTGTTAGGGCCTGATCCCTAGTATCCACTATGTTCTTAGATTGATGTTGCTATGAGTTTGCCATGCTCAATGCTTGGCACTTTGGGCCCGGGGGCCATGATTTCAGATCTGAACCGTTTATGAATTCATCATTATATCCATGTTTTAGATCCAATCTTGCAAGCTATAGTCACCTACTACGGTTATGATCCGGCAACCCCAGAGTAACAACAACCGGGCCAACCCTCGGTGATGACCGTAGTTTGAGGAGTTCATGTATTCACTATGTGTTAATGCGTTGCGCTGGTTCTCTATTAAAAGGAGGCCTTAATATCCCTTAGTTTCTGTTGGGGATATATCTATCAGTTATGACCCGCCCAGGGGGGGCCGGGTCGGCCCCGATGGCGGGTTACAAAGGAAGCCCAGTAAACATTCAAGACGATAGTTTATCAAATCTTATAGAAGGCCTAAAAAGCCTAGAGGCGGCTTAAGGCCCAATATTGTAAAACTCCGTATGTAAGGAAATACTTGTAAAGAAAGGCTTGTAAAAGAAGTCACCGAGCGGGACACGATTTATGAGCCGGCCGGGACTCTGTAGGCCACCAGGCGTCAACCCATGTATATAAGGGGACGACTCGGTGGCGGCTTAGGGAAAGAAACAAGAGATCGATAACCAAGCCAGCGGATTAGCCTCTTGGTGATCGAAACCCCAGCAATTCCAACACAACTAGACGTCGGCTTTTACCTTCATCGTAAGGGGCCGAACTAGTATAAAACCTCTCGTGTCCTTTGTCCCGATTAACCCCTTTAAGCTTCCTAGTGGCGATGGCCCTGTGACTAAGTCCTTTTGCTAGGACATCTGCCGTGAAAATTCAACGACAGTTGGCGCCCACCGTGGGGCTAGCGCACGGTGGATTTGAGTTCTTAAAGGGCAACTTCCAAGGGCTCAAGGGATACGCTGTGGGCTGGATGACCAAGAGTCGTCGCGGCAAGCTCTACATCGACGACGAAGGCTAGGGCCCCGAGGCCGGCTCAATCGAGTACATGTACGGGGTCCCCTTCGGCGGAATTCATGTCTCCATCCGCCGGATCGGCGAGTCGGGCCCTGAGCCGAACGTCCACACCAACCTCGTCGAAACGGCTCAGCGCGTGAGGACGACACGTGTTCAATCTGTCATGAAGCATGCTTTCGTAGGCTGCATCCACGGCGGTGAATACTCTGAAGGGTCGGTGGATGGCGCTGAGACGGCCGTTAGTTCTGATGCTACATCATCAACGGGTGAGAGGGACTCTTTGTATCAGCTGCAGGATGGCATGCTCGGGGGCTATTATGATGGCAGCAGTATTCCGGACCCCCTTGAGCCACTGAATTAGGCCGGAGTCTTCATGGCAGGAACACAGCCCGGGCAGAAGTCCACAGCAGCAGCAGCAACAACTACCGGGTCGGCCGCAGCCGGGTCAGGAGACCATGTGCGCCCCCTGGCTCAGATTCTAATGGACCTCATGGATAAACTGACGACTCTGTTGACTGACGTGGTAGAGCCGGCGGATAAAGCCCAACATGACGCAGAGGTGGCACGCGTACGTGAAGAGATGGTACAAGCTAAAGAAAATTTAGCAGCAGAGGAGGTCGGGATGGCAGCGGAGCGGGTGGCTTTGGACGTTCGTGCTCAACAGCTTCAAGCAGAGACTTTTTGGCTCTCGGTGGATCTGAACGCGTCAAACGAGGTCATGAGAAGAAGGCATCAGAAAACTCAGTCACGTCTACCTCTGACGCTTGATCCAAGGAACCTTTTTCATACACCCGGGGCTGGGGCAAGCAACCCGCCGGAGGCAAATCGGATCACAACGCCCGGGGCACCGGTTCAACCACGCGTGATGGAACCACCTCGAGTACATAACGCTCCGCCTCATTATGTACCAACACCGCCGGGTCACTTCTCCAATCCCTTGGAAAACCTCATTGCAGCGTCGGTCTGTTTGGCGGCTCTCCCGATGGAAGGCGACTCGCCGGCGGCAATCGAAACGCGAAGGGTGAGAGAACTTCTTCAAACAGCTCTGGCACAGTAGGATGCGTACTCCTACAGTCGAGACAGGATCCATTCAACTCCTCGCCCGTGCCGGAGCCCAAGCTACAGTAGGCATATGGACTCAGCTGACATGTCAAACAATGCTCAACGCCGCAACCAGCCGCACAGGCATGAGCCGGTACAGACTGGGGCCCTTAACTTGGCGGATCAGGAGAGGATCCGACAAGAGGCTGAGTGAGTGGTTCAACTGGCAGCGGAGTAGGCGACTCATAATACTTTTTCGGCTTATCCGACAACCTCGGTTGAGGCAGGAGTGGACACAAGAACCGGAGGTGTCCCTTGCCTGGTGCCAGCCATACGTAATGAGCGTTTGCCAAAGGACTTCAAGGGGCCTCGTAAGGTGCCTAATTACATGGCCGACTTGCAGCCTAGGGCTTGGATTGAGAGTTATGAGATGGCTATGGAGTTGTTGGAGGTCAGCGACGCGGCGATGGCCAAGTATTTCACTATGATGTTGGATGGAACAGCTCGTACTTGGTTGAAGGGGTTGCTGCCCAATTCTATCGGCTCATGGGCGGAATTGAAGGCCCGTTTCATTCAGAACTTCAAAGACACATGTAAACAACCTATGTCGATTGTGGACCTGACTAATTGTAAACAAGAGGACGGTGAATCTACAAACCATTGGGTGCGCCGGGTCAAGGAGACAATACATTCATCTGATAAGATGGATGCCGGGTTAGCAGTCTTAATGTTGGAAAAAACTGCCGTTTTGAACCTCTGAAGCAGAAATTGGGGCAGCTCAAGCGTGACTGCAATGACATGGGCCAGTTGATGGCGGCTCTCGTGAAGTATGCTGATTCTGATAGTACCAAGGACCCGGTGTCTGACGAAGAAAAGACAGCGAAGGGAAAGAAGAACGGCAACGGCAAGGGTCACCAGCATAACCCGACAAATCAAGGAGGTAATAAGCATAAGGCTGACGAATTTGTGGCTAACACCAATGCACAGGGCAACAATCAACGGCGCAAGGGTAGGCAACCCCCTCGGTCGGGCGGGTCCGGTCCCACCCTTGAGCAACTATTGAATGAACCTTGTCCAAGACACGGCACCCGGGAGAAGCCAGCCACCCACCTGTGGAAGGATTGTACAATCATGAAGGACTTTAAAAATTCAAATGCATTTGATGGAGGTCACGGCCCAGGCTGCGGTTTAGGTGGGGGCGGTTTCCATGGCCCGGGCGCCGGTTCAGGTGGAGGAGGATTTCACGGTCAGGGCCAGCCAGGTAATCAAGGAGGCTATAATCCACAACCCGGCCAAGGTAATCAGCAGCAACAGTCCGGATATCAGAGCAACCCAAAACATTTGAATAGTGGGCAATAGCATGTGTTCACCACTAGTTTATGTAAGAGGAACCAGAAGCTTCACAAGAGGGCCGTCAATGCCGTTGAGCCGGCGATTCCACGTTACTTACGGTGGTCAGAACAGCCTATTGTGTGGAGCAGAGAGGATCATCCACCCCGGTTGATAATCCAGGTCACTTGGCCTTGGTAGTAGCGCCTCAGGTTGGTGGATATAAATTCACTAAGGTGCTCATGGATGGAGGCAGCAGCATCAACATCCTCTACTATGAGACGTTCCGTCGGATGGGATTGACTGATAAGAGTCTTAAGCAATCCAACACTGTTTTTCACGTTTTGGTAACTGGCAAGTCAGCATACCCAGTTGGTAAGATTGAACTGGAAGTAGCCTTTTGGGATGAGTATGACTCCAGAGCATAAAAATTAACCTTTGAGGTGGTTAAGATCAAAAGCCCATATCATGCTCTGTTTGGACGGCCGACTTATGCCAAATTCATGGCTCGGCCGTGTTATGTGTATTTGCAGCTCAAGATGCCGGCTTATAAGGGCACCATTACAGTACATGGAAGCCGGAAAATAGCCCTGGAGTGTGAAGAAGGTGACGCTGCATATGCCGAGTCTGTTTGTGCAACAGAGGATTTAAAGTTTTATAAGGATCATGTTGACCCAGCAGACATGACGTCTTTAAAGAAACCAACAACGGAGCATGACCCGGTGTTGAAATTCAAATCAGCTGATGACGCCAAGATGGTTGACTTTGTGCTTGGCGACTCATCCAAGCAGTTCATCATCAGTGCCAACTTGGATCCAAAATAGGAAAGCGCGATCATCGAATTCATCCGTGAGAACCGGGACATCTTTGCATGGAAACCTTCTGACATGCCGGGTGTCCCGAGGGAACTCGCTGAGCACACTCTCACTATTGATCCAAAGTTTAAACCTGTTAGACAGTTTCACCGGCGGTTCAACGAGGAAAGGTGCAAGGCCATTGGTGAAGAGGTGGCCCAGCTCTTGGCGGCCGGGTTCATTGTGGAAGTCTTTCACCCAGAGTGGCTAGCCAACCCGATGCTTGTACTCAAAAAGAACGGCACCTGGCGTATGTGTGTGGATTACACCAATTTAAACAAGGCTTGTCCGGCTGACCCTTTTGCTCTCCCACGTATTGATCAGATCATCGATGCTATGGCGGGTTGCGCACGTTTGAGTTTATAGGATGCTTATTCAGGTTATCATCAGATCAAGATGGCAGTCAAATATCAGGAGAAGAAAACTTTTATCACTCCATTTGGAGCTTTCTGCTATGTGTCTATGCCTTTTGGGCTTAAGAGTGCCCAGGCGACTTACCAACGGTGTGTGTGCAGAATTGCCTTCACAATCAGATTGGGTGTAATGTTCATGCTTATGTGGATAATATAGTGGTAAAATCCAGGAAATAGGAAACCTTGGTCACAGATCTGAAAAGAAACCTTTGATAACCTCCGGGTCTACAAAATGCTGCTTAACCCGGCCAAGTATGTTTTTGGAGTCCCAGCTGGCAAGCTTTTGGGTTTTTTGGTGTCCAACCGAGGTATTGAAGCTAACCCAGAGAAGATTAAGGCAATCACATCCCTGGCCAAACCAATATGCATCAATGACATTCAATGACTGGCGGGTCGTGTTGCTGCTCTGAGCCGGTTAGGGGAGAAGGCGATGCATTTGTATCAGATGATGAAGAAAACAGATGATTTTTTTTGGAGTGATGCTGCGAACTCTGCTTTTGAAGATCTAAAGAAACAGCTTGCTGAGCCACCGGTTCTTGCTGCTCCAATTGAGAAGGAGCTGCTATTGTTATACGTAGCCGCTAACTCGCGGGCTGTTAGTGTGGCAATTGTGGTGGAGTGCAAAGAGGTTGGCAAGGAACATCTGGTTCAACGGCCGGTTTATTACGTCAGTGAGGTACTGATCGAGTCTAAACAAAGATATCCACATTGGCAGAAGCTCGTGTACGGGGTGTTCATGGAAAGCCGGAAGCTCAAGCATTACTTTCAGGGTCACCCGATCACTGTGGTTAGCTCTGCGCCTTTGGGGGACATCATCCAAAATAGAGAGGCCACTGGACGAGTCGCCAAGTGGGCCATTGAACTTGGATCTCATGGTTTGAAGTATGTGCCGCGCACTGCGATCAAGTCTCAGGCGCTGGTTGACTTTATTAATGACTGGACAGAGATGTAGATGCCGGAGGAGAAACCAGACAACACATATTGGAATATTCACTTTGATGGGTCCAGACAGTTGGAAGGCTCGGGGGCTGGAGTTATTTTAACCTCCCCTCAAGGTGACAAATTTTTTTATGTGTTGCGGCTAATGTTTCCTTGCACTAACTACGCAGCGGAATATGAAGCCTTGCTCCATGGTCTTCGTGTGGCCAAAGAGATGAGCCTGAGCCGGGTCCGGTGTCTTGGCGACTCAGATTTAGTGGCTCAACAGGTGTCAGGCAAGTGGGATTCCAAAGATCCTCTCATGGCGGCTTATCGCCATGAAGTTGATGTAGTTGCAGGACATTTTAAAGGATATCAGGTGGAACACATTGACCGCAGGAAGAATGAAGCGGCTGATGCTCTAAGCCGGTTTCACCTAACACCTTTTTGGATGTTTTGCATAACCTGTCTGTTAAGTTACCCACAGAAGAAGATCTAGCCGTTCCTGACCCAGAGGCACAGTTGGTGGAAGCTCTTCATGTCATCCCAGATTGGACAGTGCCATTCATGGCTTATATGACCCGGGGCGAGCTGTTAGCGGATGAGACCCTGGCCCGACAGATAATCCGGCAGTCTAAGTCAATGACGATTTCTGACGGAGAACTATACCATCGCAGCGTATCTGGAGCGTTTCAGCGGTGTGTTTCCCCTGAAGAAGGTCAAGAAGTACTTCGTGAGATCCATGAAGGCGATTGTGGTCATCATGCCGGGTCGAAATCTCTGGTGTCCAAGGCTTTTCATCATGGTTTTTACTGGTCGACGGCTCACGCTGATGCGGAGGATCTGGTCAGTAGATGTGACAGATGTCAAAAATTCGCACGACGAGCACATGTGTCGGCTCAAGAGCTACGGATGATTCCAATCACTTGGCCATTTGCGGTCTGGGGGCTTGACATGGTTGGACCTTTCAAAAGGTCTAAGGATAAAAAGACACATCTTTTAGTGGCAGTTGACAAATTCACAAAGTGGGTTGAGGCAGAGCCGGTAAGTGTGATGCAGCCATGGCGGTTCAGTTCATGAAAAAAGTGATCTTCCATTTTGGTTTTCCACACAGCATTATCACTGACAATGACACTAATCTATCCCAAGGGGCTACGGAGGAGTTTTGTCAATGTGAGCATATTCAGCTTGATGTTTTTTCTGTAGCTCATCCTCAATCCAATGGTCAAGCTGAGAGAGCAAATCAGGAAATCTTAAATGGTCTCAAGCCCCGGCTTATGGTTCCCTTGCAGCGAACGCCCGGGTGTTGGGTAGAAGATTTACCCTCGGTGCTGTGGAGTATCAACACCACCCCTAACAGGTCTACAGGTTATACACCTTTCTTCATGGTTTATGGAGCAGAAGCAGTATTGCCTAGTGACATCCGTCATGACTAGCCCCGTGTGGCAGCTTATGTTGAAGCTAATAATGAACAAGCCAGACAGGACACACTTGACTTGTTAGATGAGGAAAGAGACTTAGCAGCAGCTCGGTCAGCAATTTATCAACAGGACCTGCGCCGTTATCACAGCCGCCGGGTTAAATCCAGGACTTTTCAAGAAGGTGACCTGGTGCTCCGGCTCATCCAGGATCTGTCAGATGCACACAAGCTATCCCCGACTTGGGAAGGACCCTTTGTGGTTAGCAAGAACTTAAACAACAGGTCATATTACCTCATTGACGTTCGAGAGCACAAAGACTCACGTAAGTCGGAAGAGCAGACCCGCCGGCCATGGAACATTGCTCAACTTCGGCCATACTATACATGAGCCACCGACTCTCATCATGTACATACGTTGATGTTATATATATATATCATGATAAGTAATAAAGCAGGATCATCGGTCTCTTTTTCTTTTCAGAAAGATTACACATCTTCATCATTTTTTACTATTATTTTCAAATGACTATTAAGGAGCTGATCATATTTGAATCAGGTTTAACCTTTTTTGGTCCGTCTTATGATCGTATTCAAATCTAGCTGCAATTCTCATGGTCACTTGGGGGCTTCCTGTTCAAACATAGGTCGTATTCGAACCAAAGAGAACATAGTTGTCGTAACCCTTCTGATCGGCTCAAAGCCAAACTCACTAGGGGGCTTCTTGATCATATCTGAATCATAGCTTAACCCCTTTTGGGTCCGACTTGGATCGTATTCGAATCAGGGTCGTTAAAAACCTCTCAAGGTCATTTGGGGGCTTCCTGTTCAAACATAGGTCGTATTCGAACCAAAGAGAACATAGTTGTTGGTACCCTCTTGATCGGCACAACGCCAAAGCAACTGGGGGCTATATGGTCGTATACGAACCTTAGCTTAACCCCTTTGGTCCGGTTTACTGATCGTATTCGAATCAGAAACCCCCAATCTTTAGTTACAAGGCTAATGTTGTTTACCACCTATTATTTGTCTTATTGGTTTTTTGATGTCTCAATTTCAAAAATAATCAATCATGGTCTTTTCACCGCCTTGACTATCTGACAACAAGCCGTCAGGGCATGATAATCATCAGGTATTCAGAAGCATCGACTTCTCGCAAATACTTGATTATCAACCTCATCACCCGGGTCATATAAACCGGTAGTCCGGAGGTCAAAAGATACAGGTATGGCTATTGTTTATGAACAGTTTACTTCTGTATTATTCAAAGGTTATTTCAACCATTGCTATCTTTTTACGTCTGGTTCTGTTTTCTAATATGATAAACATATTGGCTATAAACCGGGTGTTCTGACCCGTTCGGTACTAAGCCGCCAAGCAAGTTTTTTCCCTTTTTATCTACAGGACTAGAGTTCAAGTATTGCAGGGACAACCATAAATATGATGCATATATTAAACACAGAGTAACACACGGTGTCTTATGCACGATGGCATAGGTAGAATATGCAGTGTTTTCAAAACTAATCTATTACAAGGCTTTTACAAGCCCATGAAGATGGTCGTCACTCCTCCCTCGTCGGTTCACCGCCATCTTCTGATTGGAAGCTGGGTTTTGACCAATCAAAACCGTTCATGGCAATAAATTCTTCTTCTTCGTCAATCAGGCCGGCCGGATCAACTTCCGGAGCAAATGTATGTTCACGAACAGGTGGGATTAAATCGGTTACTTTGTAGGAGGGAGTCGCCATCTTCTTATTATCCTAGTCAAAACCCGGCTGATATTTATCGATATTCATTTCATCCCCAAGAATGGTGGCCTGAGGTCGCACCTCCCTCATGCAAGCTACGAAGTCGTCCTGTTCAAATAGTGACCCGTCTTCCTTTACCGTGGGGTACCCTCTGGCTACATCAGTCAGGTCTAGATCTGGCACCCAAGCCTTGGAACGGCTCAGGGCAGTCAAAGCTCCGGCTCTGGCACAGGAGCGCTTCACTTCTTGGAACCTATGTAACGCCCTCGATGCAGCTATATCTCCTACGTGTCGAAGCACGACTTAGAGGCATAACCGCATTGAAAGCAATGTCGCGAGTAAGGAAATCTTCACAACATCCCATGTAAATAGATAACAAAAGGGAAGGTACATAGTTGGCTTACACTCGCCACGTCAAACAAAGTACATAAATAGCATTACATCATCCAATCACTCATGGCCCGACTACGGTGCCAAAATAAAAGATCAACCCAACAAGCGACATGGTCCCGATCGCCCCAACTGGGCACCACTACTGATCATCAGGGAAAGACACATAGTAACGGCATGAGTCTTCGTCGAACTCCCACTTGAGCTCAAGTGCATCATCTGGAACGGAGTCGTCAGGCCCTGCATCTAGTTTGGAAGTAATCTGTGAGCCATAGGGACTCAGCAATCTCGCACCCTCGCGATCAAGACTATTTAAGCTTATAGGAAAGGCAAGGTAATATGTGGAGTTGCAGCAAGCGACTAGCATATATGGTGGCTAACCTGTTCGCAAAAGAGAGCGAGAAGAGAAGGCAAAGCACGAACGAAGAACTAGAGAACAAACTACGGCAAGCATTACTCCAACACCGTGTTCACTTCCCGGACTCCGCCGAGAAGAGACCATCACGGTAACGCACACAGTTGATTCATTTTAATTAAGTTAAGGTTCAAGTTATCTACAGCCGGACATTAAAAAATTCCCATCTTCCTATAACCGCGGGCGCGGCTTTTGAAAGTTCAAATCCCTGCAGGGGAGTCCCAACTTAGCCCATGACAAGCTCTCACGGTCAACGAAGGATATACCTTCTCCCGAGACATTCCGATCAGACTCGGCATCCCGGTTCTACAAGACAACTACAACAATGGTAAAACAAGTCCAACAATACCACCCGCTGTGCCGACAAATCCCGATAGGAGCTGCACATATCTCGTTCTCAGGGCACACCGGATAAGCTAAGCGTACGGGAGCCAACGTAACCCAAGTTGCCAAGGGACGGCCCCGCACGGTGCTCTAGGTTGGACCAACGCTTAGAGAAGCACTGGCCCGGGGGATTAAAATAAAGATGACCCTTGAGTCTGCGAAACCCAAGGGAAAAAGGCTAGGTGGCAAATGGTAAAACCAAGGTTGGGCATTGCTGGAGGAGTTTTATTCAAGGCGAACTGTCAAGGGGTTCCCATAATCACCCAACCGCGTAAGGAATGCAAAATCCAGGAACATAACACCGATATGACGGAAACTAGGGCGGCAAGAGTGGAACAAAACACTAGGCGAGAGGCCAAGCTTTCCACCCTTTACCAAGTATATAGATGCATTAAGATAACAAGATAATATAATGATATCCCAACAAGTAAACAATGTTCCAACAAGGAACGGTCTCCAATCTTCACCTGCAACTAGCAACGCTATAAGAGGGGCTGAGCAAAGCAGTAACATAGCCAATCAACAGTTTGGTAGGACATGGTAGGCATCGTAGCATGGGCATAGCAAAAGAGCGAGCATCTAGCAAAGCAAAGATAGAAGTGATTTCGAGGGTATGATCATCTTGCCTGCAAAGTTGTCAGAGTTGACTGGATCCTCGAAAGCAAACTCAACGGGCTCCTCGTTAGCGAACTCGTCTCTCGTCTCTACCCAAACAAGACAAACAAGCAAACGGAACACAATCAACCACGTGCAAATTCAAACAACATGATGCAAACATGGTATGCTATGCGGGATGTGATATGTGATGCATATGCAAGCTTTGGCAAGGAAAGAATGAACCTGACCTCAACTTGGAAATCCAAGTGTGCCACTGGAAAGGTGAGGTGATTTCGGTTGAAATCGATATAAAGATCGCCGGAATCGGAGATACGGTTTGGAAATGGCAAGCAAAACAAATATGGCACCGGTCTGCGATAAACAGCAAGTAGCCATCTAGATGCATCAAGATAATTATGCTAAAGCACTCAAACATGGCAAAAAAATACATGGAGGGGATCCACTCATGATGCTTGACAAAATATGAACACTGAGCTACAGCTAATTCATCCATTAACAGGTTCAAACAAGCATGGCAAAAGTGCAATTGATAAACAGGTTTCAGACTTAGTGAAATTAACTGTAGTCTGGAATTTCAGATCAGGTAGCATACTTTGGAGCAAGAAAACTATATGCTACAGTAACTTAACATGGCAAAGTAAAGCATGTAACGGAGCTACTCAAAGAGCTTAACAAAAGTCCATTAGTGACCTTGAGCCAAAAGGGATCAGAAAATACAATTGCAAGCATGTGAACATGGCAAAAACATCATCAGATCTCAGACTTGGTGAAAAACTGGAGCATGCAAATATGTTAACGAGTAGGCATGTTTGCGAGCTCGATGCACTCACTACAGAGCAAGGAATGACAAACTAAGAATACACCAATTTAGAATACACATTATACAAGCTAGACATGGAAAGCACAACAACATAGCATGCACGGATCAACAACAACATCCTCGGCAAAATCGCTAACAAGTAGACAATCTGCCTAGATTCACGAAATAGCAAAAATAGAGCTCGATTGACTCAAGCTAGTGTGCTCCATAATTGCAAACAAAGACCTGGATGGATAGAGCACTACAATATTAAAAAATCATGCTTACTGATCATCCTCAAAAGAGGCACGGATCACTAGGAAACAACATGCACATATAGCATATTGATAAAAACAGATCAAGGACTTAGTGGAATTGCTAAGTCCCTGAAATCAACAT
The DNA here is from genome assembly GCF_003073215.2 of Triticum urartu. Lineage (NCBI taxonomy): Eukaryota > Viridiplantae > Streptophyta > Magnoliopsida > Poales > Poaceae > Triticum > Triticum urartu. Next base: position 449,035,001 of record NC_053023.1, on the reverse strand, counting down.
TAACGAATGCACCACTTTGCAAGCTTGTTCTAGTCACCACACACATCACAAAAATAAATAGCTAGCACCTCTGTAAAGATGGCAAAGCAGATAACAAAACTCATGTAGAGCTCAGGAGCATATCATGCACACAATAATCATGGCAAAAATGACAAATAGCTATTTGGTGCGGCAGATCTGACAATTAACTCAAATAGAACTCTTCCAACAGCATTTAGGGCATCAAGATGAGCTCAAATGAAAATGATGCAATGAGATGAAATGATTTACTCTCTGAGACAAACATTTTGATATGCTACATGCCCAAAACGGATCTACGGATGCGGAGATATAGCATGATGAAAAATGCAAATTATTAGGGTTTCGGGGATAAAAAGTCAACCGTCCCAACTCAGATCCAGATCCGGCCAGGATCATGGTTCATGTGCGGAAGTCGAGGTCGCTGGAACTTCGCCGGAGAATAGGTGGAGGAGGCCGGACTTGGCATGGAGGAGCTCGCCGGCCCCGGGCGAGGAAGGTGGCGGCGGTCGCCGGGCGCGGCGGGGCGCCGGCGGCCGGCGGCGGCGGATCGGGCGAAGCCAGGCGATGCGGCACGGCGGGGCTCTGCCGGCGGAGAGGCGGCGCGCGGGCGGCGGCGACCGGCCCCGAGGAAGACGGCGGCGGGGCAGTAGGGCGCAGCGGCCCGGATCGGCGCGGGAAGAGGGCCCGCCTTGGGCCCGGGCGGGACGGCGGCGCTGGGCGGCGAAGTGGGGCTCGGGGGGGCCACGTGGCGCTCCCTGATAGGTCGGCGGCGGTGGGCGGACAACGTCCGGCCGGACCGGACGTGTCCGGTGCGGCGAGGAGCAGGGAATTAGGGTTTCGGGGAAGAAGAACCCGTGGATTTCGGAGGGGGATCTATAAATAGGCATAGGAGGAGCTAGGAGAGTCCAAATGAGGTGCGGTTTTCGGCCACATGATCGTGATCGAATGCTCTAGATGATGGAGATGGTTTTGGTGGGTTTTGGGCCAAATTGGAGGGGTTTTGGGCTGCAACACACACGAGGCCTTCTCAGTCCCTCGGTTAACCGTTGGAGCATCAAACGAAGTCCAAATGGTACGAAACTTGACAGGCGGTCTACCGGTAGTAAACCAAGGCCCCTTTGCATGTCTCGGTCCAATCCGGAAATATTTAACTCCCACACATGAAAAGAAGGTAGAAAGGACCACCGGAGGAGAACGGAGCGCCGGAATGCAAAACAAACAACGGGGAAAATGCTCGGATGCATGAGATGAACACGTATGCAAATGCAATGCACATGATGACATGATATGAGATGCATGACAACGACAACAACACACGGAGACAAAAACCCAAACCCGAGGAAATAAAATAACTTAGTGCCGGAAACGGTAAGAGTTGGAGTACATATTGGGTAAATTACATCCGGGGTGTTACAACACTCCACCAGTACGAAAGGATCTCGTCCCGAGATCTAGGACTGGAATAACGTCGGGTACTCAGAACGGAGGTGATCCTCGCGTTCCCAGGTGGCTTCACGGTCGGAATGGTGTGACCACTTGACTTTGAGGAATTTGATTGACTTATTGTGAGTCTTGCATTCAGTCTCTTCAAGAATAGCCACGGGGTGCTCACGATAAGAGAGATCTTCTTGGAGATCAATGTCTTCGAAGTTGATGGTGCGGTCAGGAGTCTTGAAGCACTTGCGGAGCTGAGAGACATGGAACACGTCGTGCACATTTGCAAAGTTTGAAGGAAGCTCGAGTTGATAGGCGAGATCGCCTCTCTTGCTGACGATCTTGAAAGGACCCACGTATCTAGGGGCAAGCTTCCCTTTGATACCGAAGCGACGAGTACCTTTCATTGGGGAGACGCGGAGGTACACATGATCTCCGATCTCGAAGGCCAAATCACGGTGCTTACTATCATAGTAGCTCTTCTGGCGCGATTGTGCTGCTTTGAGGTTATCTCGAATGACTTTGCACATCTCCTCTGCCTCTGTGATTAAGTCATTTCCAAGAAGTTGACGTTCACCGGTTTCTGACCAGTTGAGTGGAGTACGGCACTTCCTGCCATACAGAATTTCGAATGGGGCCATGCCCGAACTTGCTTGAAAACTGTTGTTGTAGGAGAATTCGGCATATGGAAGACAATCTTCCCACTTCATACCGAAGGAGATAAGGCAAGCCCTGAGCATATCTTCAAGAATCTGATTGACACGCTCGACTTGACCGCTAGTTTGAGGATGGAAAGCTGTGCTGAAGCGGATGTTGGTGCCCATGGCCTTCTGAAAAGAATCCCAAAACTTGGAGGTAAAGATGCTGCCACGGTCTGAAGATATCACCTCTGGAATACCGTGCAGAGAGACAATTCGAGAGGTATACAGCTCCGCCAATTGAGCTGCAATGATATACTCTTTGATTGGCAGAAAGTGAGCCACTTTAGTGAGTTTGTCGATGACAACCAATATAGCATCATTGCCACGCTTGGACTTTGGAAACCCAGTCACGAAGTCCATCTCAATGTGGTCAAACTTCCATTCTGGAATGGCAAGAGGTTGGAGGAGACCAGCTGGCCTTTGGTGTTCTACCTTCACTCTTCTGCAGACATCACATTCATTCACGAACTAAGCAATCTCGCGCTTCATTCGAGTCCACCAATAAGCCTGCTTGAGGTCTTGATACATCTTCGTACTCCCAGGCTGGATGGAGAGGAGTGAATTGTGAGCCTCGTTCATGATCACTTTACGAAGGTCGCCTTTGGGCAAAACAATACGATCCTCGAAGAAGAGAGTATCCTTGTCATCAAGGCGGTAGCACTTGTACTTGGGTTGACTCTTGGCAATCCCAATCTTCACCTTCTTCACCATAGCATCAAGAAGTTGAGCCTCACGAATCTGGTCTTCCAAGGTAGGAGGGACTTGAAGGTTGGCGAGGAAACCTTGAGGAACAACTTGCAGATTGAGTTTGCAGAAAACTTCACAAAGCTCGGGTTGATAAGGCTTGAGAATCAGACTGTTGCAGTAAGCCTTCCTGCTCAATGCGTCAGCAATCACATTGGCCTTGCCTGGAGTATACTCGATACTCGGATTATACTCTTGAATCATTTCAACCCAACGAGTCTGCCTGAGGTTGAGATTAGGCTGAGTGAAGATGTACTTGAGACTCTTATGGTCAGTGAAAATGTCCACTTTTCTTCCCAATAAGAGATGTCTCCAAGTCAAAAGAGCATGCACAACTGCCGCCAACTCGAGGTCATGAGTGGGGTAGTTCTTCTCGTTGGGCTTCAACTGGCGAGAGGTATAAGCCACAATTTTCTTCTCTTGCATCGACACTGCACCAAGACCTTGAAGAGAGGCATCGCAGAAGACCTCGAACGGTTTGGATTCATCAAGAGGAGTCAGAACTGGAACAGTGACCAATTTCTCTTTCAAAGTGTTGAAAGCGATGTCACATTCTGGAGACCAAACGTACTTGACGTGCTTCTGGAGAAGGTTTGAAAGAGGCTTCGCGATCTTTGAAAAGTTCTCAATGAACCTTCGACAGTAGCTTGCTAGACCGAGGAAGCTACGGAGTTGCTTCACGTTCTGAGGTGGTTCCCAATTCACAATTGCAGACATCTTCTCAGGATTCACCGCAATGCCCTTGGCAGAGATGATATTCCCAAGATAAAGAACCTCATCGAGCCAAAACTCGCACTTTGAGAACTTGGCGTAGAACTGATGTTCCCTGAGCTTATCGAGCACCAAATGCAAGTGCTTGGCATGATCTTCCTTGTTCCTCAAAAAGACCAGAATGTCGTCGAGATAGACCAAAACGAAGTCGTTAGTCTAGGCGTTGAAGATGAAGTTCATCATGCGAGAGAAAGTCGGAGGAGCGTTGACGAGGCCAAAAGACATGACAGTGTATTCGTATGAACCATAGCTTGTTATGAAAGCCGTCTTGGGAATATCTTGCTCACGGATTCGAATCTGGTGATAACCCATACGGAGATCAAGCTTGGAGAATACTTGGGCACCTTTGAGTTGTTCGAACAGCTCGTTGATGTTGGGAAGTGGGTATTTGTTCCTGATAGTCTTCTTGTTCAATGGAGGGTAGTCAACACAAAGTCGATCCCTTCCATCCTTCGTCATCACAAAAAGTACTCCACAACCCCACGGAGAAGAACTAGGTCGGATGAGACCCATTCTCTCTTGAATATCGAGTTGCTTCTTCAGCTCCTTCAACTCTTCAGGTCCGAGCTTGTAAGGACGCTTGCAAACCGGTTCCGTGCCAGGCTCAATATCAATGACAAATTCAACTGGCCGGTGCGGAGGCATTCCTGGAAGCTCTTCCGGAAAGACGTGTTGATATTTGCAAATGACTGGTATTTGAGAGATGGCATCCAGTTCACCCTTCTCATTTAGAGAAAACAGACGGATGGTATCGTCATTAGCGGCAAAGACAATTACATCCTCAAACGAATGAGTCAATTGAATCTACCTGGCACCACAATCAAGCTGAGCCTTGTGCTTAGAAAGCCAATCCATCCCGAGAATAAGATCAATATCCGAGTTACCAAGGACCATTGGAGAAGAAAGAAACTTGAAATCACCCATCATGATAGAAACATCCGGGACTATTGAAGAAGCCCTGATAGACTTAGCCGGAGAAACCACTCCCATAGGTTTACCCAACATTTGTGAAACGAAGTCATGCTTGGAAACAAATGATCTTGACATGAAACAATGCGATGCACTGGTGTCAAAAAAAACTTTTGCAGGAATAGAGTTAACTAGAAAGTTACCCATGATGACATCTGACGAGTCCTTTGCCTGAGCTGCATTCAGCAAGTTGACCTTGCCGTGCTTGGGGTTATGTTTGACCACAGCTGTACTTGCCGATCTCACGGGAGGAGGAGGAGGGAGATGCCTCTGATTGAAGCATTTGTTGGCATAGTGACCCTTCTGTTGGCACTTGTTGCACATGACCTCTGAAAGTGGACGGTGATACGGAGCACTCGATCTTGGAGCTTGAGACGAAGTCTTGTTCTGAAAGCCAGGGTTGGGTGCGTGGGAAGATCCACTACCACCTTTGCTCTTCTATTGATACGGCTGACGGAACGGAGGAGGAGCAAGCCAATACTTCTGCTGCTTATCCACTTGAGTAGAGGAAGAAGGAGTAGCATCTCTGACTCGCTTCTTGGAAGCATCACACTTCAGTTGAGCAGCCTCTTGCTTCAATGCCATGTTGTAGAACTCATCGTACCTCAAGGGCTCAAAGAGAACAAGAGCTAGCTGGATTTCCTCTCTGAGACCACCCCTGAACTGATATATCATGCTCTTCTCGTCAGGGACGTCCTGCTTAGCAAAGCGGGTGAGCTTCTGAAACAACTTGTTGTAGTCATAGACAGATAAAGAGCCTTGCTTCGGGTTGCGGAATTCCTCAGGCTTGCTTTCAACCACGCTCCGAGGAATATGATGAGCTTTGAAGTCTTGACGGAATTCATCCCAGGTAATCACACGGCCTCCTCTGGAATCTTTGTACTGCTGAAACCATTCTGCAGCTTGGTCTTTGAGTTGGAAGGAAGCGAACTTGACTCGGGCCTGACGTTACTGCACTCGAAATGCTTGCACAAGTCCACAAGCCAATCGTCAGCATCAGTTGCCTCAACACAATTGCTGAAGGTCTTTGGCTGGTTAGCAAGGAACTGGTTGAGTGTAGCAAAGTGGTTCTGATTGTTGCCTTGGTTGCCTTGGTTCGCTTGGTTCGCTTGATTGCGCTCTTGAAGAATTTGCATGATCAACTGCGTGTTTGCATTGGTTGCGGCCATCATAGCTTGCCATGCCTCCGGAGGAGGAGGTGGTGGTGGCGGATCAGGATTCGGAGTCGTGCGCGTTGGAGGAGCCATCCTGAAGAGGTTGACATCCATTAGCACGTTGACAAATAAATATTGAAGCTGAATCCAACGGGATGAAATTGCAACATATAGTCTTCACATCCGAACAAAATGAACGAATGCATTCCAATTGAAATGGTCACATATCCATAAATTGAGAAGCCACTTAGAATTTAGGTAGAGGAATAAATCAACAAGGTACGGAGCAAGAATGAATACTCGGTAAAGATCACCCAATCTCAAACCAAATATCCGTGGAAGAAGAACTAGAGCTACAAGAATTCCCACCTATGGAACTCCCAAACCTTTCCGGTTATGCAATCAGGTGTTGGGGATACAGGGGAAGCATAATATCTCACCCAAATCTAGCAAATCCTGCATCCAGCTGTATCCATCCTTCAACACATAACTGAGAAAAACTTCGGAAACCACCTACCTCAACCTTCGAAAAGCATCCGTTATACAAGTTATGGCAATACTCCCGAACTCCCGCCCCAGTACTGGGTGGCGTCGAGCTTATCTCACCAACAACTGCATAAAAGAGTTTTCGATGTCAGCGAACTAAACTCAGGTATTCCAGAACTGCAACGATAAAATTGTGACGACAACACCTCAGAGCTCAACTCCCCGGGACACTTCCACAACCCCTAAATGACAGGAGGCACCAAGAACAATGTTCTCGTCACAAATCCATCAGAATGATTCCAAGATACCCGCGTGATCCTAAAAAAATTAGTGAAATTTCAGAAGAGAAGAGTCAAAACTTACGTCAGGATGCCTTACCAGAGCGATGAAGGGACTGGGGGGTAAAAAAGAATTCCTAAACTCTCCGATATATAATTCCTAAATGACTCAAAACATTTTTTCTAGACTCAACAACGGCTGCTAAATACGATCAAGCAGTGGGGGCTCCTAAGGTCGGGGAAGGCTCTGATTACCAACTTGTAACGCCCTCGATGCGGCTATATCTCCTACGTGTCGAAGCACGACTTAGAGGCATAACCACATTGAAAGCAATGTCGCAAGTAAGGCAATCTTCACAACATCCCATGTAAATAGATAATAAAAGGGAAGGTACATAGTTGGCTTACACTCGCCATGTCAAACAAAGTACATAAATAGCATTACATCATCCAATCACTCATGGCCCGACTACGGTGCCAAAATAAAAGATCAACCCAACAAGCGACATGGTCCCGATCGCCCCAACTGGGCACCACTACTGATCATCAGGGAAAGACACATAGTAACGGCGTGACTCTTCGTCGAACTCCCACTTGATCTCAAGCGCATCATATGGAACGGAGTCGTCAGGCCCTGCATCTGGTTTGGAAGTAATCTGTGAGCCACAGGGACTCAACAATCTCGCACCCTCGCGATCAAGACTATTTAAGCTTATAGGAAAGGCAAGGTAATATGTGGAGCTGCAGCAAGCGACTAGCATATATGGTGGCTAACCTATTTGCAAAAGAGAGCGAGAAGAGAAGGCAAAGCACGCACGAAGAACTAGAGAACAAACTACTGCAAGCATTACTCCAACACCATGTTCACTTCCCGGACTCCGCCGAGAAGAGACCATCACGGTAACACACACAGTTGATTCATTTTAATTAAGTTAAGGTTCAAGTTATCTACAACCGGACATTAACAAATTCCCATCTGCCCATAACCGCGGGCACGGCTTTCGAAAGTTCAAATCCCTGCAGGGGAGTCCCAACTTAGCCCATGACAAGCTCTCAAGGTCAACGAAGGATATACCTTCTCCCAAGACATTCCGATCAGACTCGGCATCCCGGTTCTACAAGACAACTTCGACAATGGTAAAACAAGTCCAGCAATACCACCCGCTGTGCCGACAAATCCCGATAGGAGCTACACATATCTCGTTCTCAGGGCACACCGGATAAGCTAAGCATACGGAAGCCAACGTAACCCAAGTTGCCAAGGGACGGCCCCGCACAGTGCTCTAGGTTGGACCAACGCTTAGAGAAGCACTGGCCCGGGGGTTTAAAATAAAGATGGCCCTTGAGTCCGCGAAACCCAAGAGAAAAAGGCTAGGTGGCCAATGGTAAAACCAAGGTTGGGCATTGCTGGAGGAGTTTTATTCAAGGCGAACTGTCAAGGGGTTCCCATAATCACCCAACCGCGTAAGGAACGCAAAATCCAGGAACATAACACCGATATGACGGAAACTAGGGCGGCAAGAGTGGAACAAAACACTAGGCGAGAGGCCGAGCCTTCCACCCTTTACCAAGTATACAGATGCATTAAGATAACAAGATAATATAATGATATCCCAACAAGTAAACAATGTTCCAACAAGGAACGGTCTCCAATCTTCACCTGCAACTAGCAACGCTATAAGAGGAGCTGAGCAAAGCGATAACACAGCCAATCAACGGTTTGCTAGGACATGGTGGGTTAGAGGTTTGACATGGCAATTTGGGAGGCATGATAATCAAGTGGTAGGCATCATAGCATAGGCATAGCAAAAGAGCGAGCATCTAGCAAAGCAAAGATAGAAGTGATATCGAGGGTATGATCATCTTGCCTGCAAAGTTGTCAGAGTTGACTAGATCCTCGAAAGCAAACTCAACGGTCTTCTCGTTAGCGAACTCGTCTCCCGGCACCCAAACAAGACAAACAAGAAAACAGAACACAATAAACCACGTGCAAACTCAAACAACATGATGCAAACATGGTATGCTATGCGGGATGCGATATGTGATGCATATGCAAGATTTGGCAAGGAATGAATGAACCTGGCCTCAACATGGAAATCCAAGTGTGCCACTGGAAAGGTGAGGTGATTTTGGTTGAAATTGATATAAAGTTCGCCGCAATCGGAGACATGGTTTGGAAATGGCAAGCAAAACAAATATGGCACCGGTCTGCGATAAACAGCAAGTAGCCATCTAGATGCATCAAGATAATTATGCTACAGCACTCAAACATGGCAACAAAATACATGGCAGGGATCCACTCATGATGCTTGACAAAATATGAACACTGAGCTACGGATAATTCATCAATTAACAGGTTCAAACAAGCATGGCAAAAGTGCAATTGATAAATAGGTTTCGGACTTGGTGAAATTAACACTAGTCTGGAATTTCAGATCAAGTAGCATACTTTGGAGGGAGAAAATTATATGCTACAGGAACTTAACATGGCAAAGTAAAGCACGGCATGTAGCTACTCAAAGAGTTTAACAAAAGTCCCTTAGTGACCTTGAGCCAAAAGGGATCAGAAAATACAATTGCAAGCATGTGAACATGGCAAAAACATCATCAGATCTCAGACTTTGTGAAAAACTGGAGCATGCAAATATGTTAACGAGTAGGCATGTTTACGAGCTCGATGCACTCACTACAGAGCAAGACATGACAAACTAAGCATACACCAATTTAGAATACACATTATACAAGCTAGACATGGAAAGCACAGCAACATAGCATGCACGGATCAACAACAACATCCTCGGCAATATCGCTAACAAGTAGACAATCTGCCGAGATTCACGAAATAGCAAAAGTAGAGCTCGATTGACTCAAGCTAGTGTGCTCCATAATTGCAAACAAAGACATGGATGGATAGAGCACTATAAGATTAAAAAATCATCCTTACTGATCATCCTCAAAAGAGGCACGGATCACTAGGAAACAACGTGCACATATGGCATATTGATAAAAACAGATCAAGGACTTAGTGGAATTGCTAAGTCCCTGAAATCAGCATTAACGAATGCACCACTTTGCAAGCTTGTGCTAGTCACCACACACATCACAAAAATAAATAGATAGCACCTCTGTAAAGATGGCAAAGCAGATAACAAAACTCATGTAGAGCTCACGAGCATATCATGCACACAATAATCATGGCAAAAATGACAAATACCTATTTGGTGCAGCAGATCTGACAATTAAATCAAATAGCACTCTTCCAACAGCATTTAGGGCATCAAGATGAGCTCAAATGAAAATGACGCAATGAGATGAAATGATTTACTCTCTGAGACGAACATTTTGATAAGCTACACGCCCAGAATGGATCTACGGATGCGGAGATATAGCATGATGAAAAATGCAAATTATTAGGGTTTCGGGGATAAAAAGTCAACCGTCCCAACTCAGATCCAGATCCAGCCAGGATCATGGTTCATGCGCGGAAGTCGAGATCGCCGGAACTTCGCCGGAGAAGAGGTGGAGGAGGCCGAACTTGGCGTGGAGGAGCTCGCCGGCCCCGGGCGAGGAAGGTGGCGGCGGTCGCCGGGCGCGGCGGGGCGCCGGCGGCCGTCGGCGGCGGATCGGGCGAAGCCGGGCGGTGCGGCACGGCGGGGCTCCTCCGGCGGAGAGGCGGTGCGCGGGCGGTGGCGACCGGCCCCGAGGAAGACGGCGGCGGGGCAGTCGGGCGCAGCGGCCCGGATCGGCGCGGGAAGAGGGCCCGCCTTGGGCCTGGGCGGGCCGGCGGCGCTGGGCGGTGAAGTGGGGCTCGGGGGGGCCATGTGGCGCTCCCTGATAGGTCGGCGGCGGCGGGCGGACAACGTCCGGCCGGACCGGACGTGTCCGGTGCGGCGAGGAGCAGGGAATTAGGGTTTCGGGGAAGAAGAACCCGTGGATTTCGGAGGGGGTCTATAAATAGGCATAGGAGGAGCTAGGGGAGTCCAAATGAGGTGCGCTTTTCGGCCACGCGATCGTGATCGAATGCTCTAGATGATGGAGAGGGTTTTGGTGGGTTTTGGGCCAAATTGGATGGGTGTTGGGCTACAACACACACGAGGCCTTCTCAGTCCCTCGGTTAACCATTGGAGCATCAAACGAAGTCCAAATGGTACGAAACTTGACAGCTGGTCTATCGGTAGTAAACCAAGGCCTCTTGGCAAGTCTCGGTCCAATCCGGAAATATTTAACCCCAGACACGAAAAGAAGGTAGAAAGGACCACCGGAGGAGAACGGAGCACCGGAATGCAAAACGGACAACGGGGAAAATGCTCGGATGCATGAGACGAACACGTATGCAAATGTAATGCACATGATGACATGATATGAGATGCATGACAACGACAACAACACACGGAGACAAAAACCCGAACCCGAGGAAATAAAATAACTTAGTGCCGGAAACGGCAAGAGTTGGAGTACATATTGGGTAAATTACATCCGGGGTGTTACAACACTCCACCAGTACGAAAGGATCTCGTCCCGAGATCTAGGACTGGAATAACGCCGGGTACTCAGAACGGAGGTGATCCTCGCGTTCCCAGGTGGCTTCACGGTCGGAATATTGTGACCACTTGACTTTGAGGAATTTGATTGACTTATTGCGAGTCTTGCGTTCAGTCTCTTCAAGAATAGCCACGGGGTGCTCACGATAAGAGAGATCTTCTTGGAGATCAATGTCTTCGAAGTTGACGGTGTGGTCAGGAGTCTTGAAGCACTTGCGGAGCTGAGAGACATGGAACACGTCATGCACATTTGCAAAGTTTGAAGTTAGCTCGAGTTGATAGGCGAGATCGCCTCTCTTGCTGATGATCTTGAAAGGACTCACGTATCTAGGGGAAAACTTCCCTTTGATACCGAAGTGACGAGTACCTTTCATTGGGGAGACGCCGAGGTACACATGATCTCCGATCTCAAAGGCCAAATCACGGTGCTTACTATCATAGTAGCTCTTCTGGCACGATTGCGCTGCTTTGAGGTTATCTCGAATGACTTTGCACATCTCCTCTGCCTCTGTGATTAAGTCATTTCCAAGAAGTTGACGTTCACCGGTTTCTGACCTGTTGAGTGGAGTACGGCACTTCTTGCCATACAGAATTTCGAATGGGGCCTTGCCCGAACTTGCTTGAAAACTGTTGTTGTAGGAGAATTCGGCATATGGAAGACAATCTTCCCACTTCATACCGAAGGAGATAACGCAAGCCCTGAGCATATCTTCAAGAATCTGATTGACACGCTCGACTTGACCGCTAGTTTGAGGATGGAAATCTGTGTTGAAGCGGATGTTGGTGCCCATGGCCTTCTGAAAAGAATCCCAAAACTTCGAGGTAAAGATGCTGCCACGGTCTGAAGAGATCACCTGTGGAATACCGTGCAGAGAGACAATTCGAGAGGTATACAGCTCTGCCAATTGAGCTGCAGTGATAGACTCTTTGATAGGCAGAAAGTGAGCCACTTTAGTGAGTTTGTCGATGACAACGAATATAGCATCATTGCCACGCTTGGACTTTGGAAACCCAGTCACGAAGTCCATCTCAATGTGGTCAAACTTCCATTCTGAAATGGCAAGAGGTTGGAGGAGACCAGCTGGCCTTTGGTGTTCTGCCTTCACTCTTCTGCAGACATCACATTCATTCATGAACTGAGCAATCTCGCGCTTCATTCGAGTCCACCAATAAGCCTGCGTGAGGTCCTGATACATCTTCGTACTCCCAGGCTGGATGGAGAGGAGTGAATTGTGAGCCTCGTTCATGATCACTTTACGAAGGTCACCTTTGGGCACAACAATACGATCCTCGAAGAAGAGAGTATCCTTGTCATCAAGGCGGTAGCACTTGTACTTGGGTTGACTCTTGGAAATCCCAATCTTCACCTTCTTCACCATAGCATCAAGAAGTTGAGCCTCGCGAATCTGGTCTTCCAAGGTAGGAGAGACTTGAAGGTTGGCGAGGAAACCTTGAGGAACAACTTGCAGATTGAGTTTGCGGAAAACTTCACAAAGCTCGGGTTGATAAGGCTTGAGAATCAGACTGTTGCAGTAAGCCTTCCTGCTCAATGCGTCAGTAATCACATTGGCCTTGCCTGGAGTATACTCGATACTCGGATTATACTCTTGAATCATTTCGACCCAACGAGTCTGCCTGAGGTTGAGATTAGGCTGAGTGAAGATGTACTTGAGACTCTTGTGGTCAGTGAAAATGTCCACTTTTCTTCCCAATAAGAGATGTCTCCAAGTCAAAAGAGTATGCACAACTGCCGCCAACTCGAGGTCATGAGTAGGGTAGTTCTTCTCGTTGGGCTTCAACTGGCGAGAGGTATAATCCACAACTTTCTTCTCTTGCATCAACACTGCACCAACACCTTGAAGACAGGCATCGCAGAAGACCTCGAACGGTTTGGATTCATCAGGAGGAGTCAAAACTGGAGCAGTGACCAATTTCTCTTTCAATGTGTTGAAAGCGATGTCACATTCCGGAGACCAAACGTACTTGACGTGCTTCTGGAGAAGGTTTGAAAGAGGCTTCGCGATCTTTGAAAAGTTCTCAACGAACCTTCGACAGTAGCTTGCAAGACCGAGGAAGCTACGGAGTTGCTTCACGTTCTGAGGTGGTTCCCAATTCACAATTGCAGACACCTTCTCAGGATTCACCGCAATGCCCTTGGCAGAGATGATATTCCCAAGATAAAGAACCTCATCGAGCCAAAACTCGCACTTTGAGAACTTGGCGTAGAACTGATGTTCCCTGAGCTTATCGAGCACCAAACGCAAGTGCTTGGCATGATCTTCCTTGTTCCTCAAAAAGACCAGAATGTCGTCGAGATAGACCAAAACGAAGTCGTTAGTGTAGGCGTTGAAGATGAAGTTTATCATGCGAGAGAAAGTCGGAGGAGCGTTGACGAGGCCAAAAGACATGACAGTGTATTCGTATGAACCATAGCTTGTTCTGAAAGCCGTCTTGGGAATATCTTGCTCACGGATTCGAATCTGGTGATAACCCATACGGAGATCAAGCTTGGAGAATACTTGGGCACCTTTGAGTTGTTCGAACAGCTCGTTGATGTTGGGAAGTGGGTATTTGTTCCTGATAGTCTTCTTGTTCAATGGACGGTAGTCAACACAAAGTCGGTTCGTTCCATCCTTCTTCTTCACAAAAAGTACTCCACAACCCCACGGAGAAGAACTAGGTCGGATGAGACCCATTCTCTCTTGAATATCGAGTTGCTTCTTCACCTCCTTCAACTCTTCAGGTCCAAGCTTGTAAGGACGCTTGCAAACCGGTTTGGAAGTAATCTGTGAGCCACAGGGACTCAGCAATCTCGCACCCTCGCGATCAAGACTATTTAAGCTTATAGGAAAGGCAAGGTAATATGTGGAGCTGCAGCAAGCGACTAGCATATATGGTGGCTAACCTGTTTGCAAAAGAGAGCGAGAAGAGAAGGCAAAGCATGAACGAAGAACTAGAGAACAAACTACGGCAAGCATTACTCCAACACCGTGTTCACTTCCCGGACTCCGCCGAGAAGAGACCATCACGGTAACACACACAGTTGATTCATTTTAATTAAGTTAAGGTTCAAGTTATCTACAACCGGACATTAACAAATTCCCATCTGCCCATTACCGCGGGCACGGCTTTCGAAAGTTCAAATCCCTGCAGGGGAGTCCCAACTTAGCCCATGACAAGCTCTCAAGGTCAACTAAGGATATACCTTCTCCCGAGACATTCCGATCAGACTCGGCATCCCGTTTCTACAAGACAACTTCGACAATGGTAAAACAAGTCCAGCAATACCACCCGCTGTGCCGACAAATCCCGATAGGAGCTACACATATCTCATTCTCAGGGCACACCGGATAAGCTAAGCGTACGGAAGCCAGCGTAACCCAAGTTGCCAAGGGACGGCCCCGCACGGTGCTCTAGGTTGGACCAACGCTTAGAGAAGCACTGGCCCGGGGGTTTAAAATAAAGATGGCCCTTGAGTCCGCGAAACCCAAGAGAAAAAGGCTAGGTGGCCAATGGTAAAACCAAGGTTGGGCATTGCTGGAGGAGTTTTATTCAAGGCGAACTCTCAAGGGGTTCCCATAATCACCCAACCGCGTAAGGAACGCAAAATCCAGGAACATAACACCGACATGACGGAAACTAGGGCGGCAAGAGTGGAACAAAACACTAGGCGAGAGGCTGAGCCTTCCACCCTTTACCAAGTATATAGATGCATTAAGATAACAAGATAATATAATGATATCCCAACAAGTAAACAATGTTCCAACAAGGAACGGTCTCCAATCTTCACCTGCAACTAGCAACGCTATAAGAGGGGCTGAGCAAAGCGGTAACATAGCCAATCAATGGTTTGCTAGGACATGGTGGGTTAGAGGTTTGACATGGCAATTTGGGAGGCATGATAAGCAAGTGGTAGGCATCGTAGCATAGGCATAGAAAAAGAGCGAGCATCTAGCAAAGCAAAGATAGAAGTGATTTCGAGGGTATGATTATCTTGCCTGCAAAGTTGTCAGAGTTGACTGGATCCTCGAAAGCAAACTCAACGGGCTCCTCGTTAGCGAACTCGTCTCCTGGTTCTACCCAAACAAGACAAACAAGCAAATGGAACACAATCAACCACGTGCAAACTCAAACAACATGATGCAAACATGGTATGCTATGCGGGATGCGATATGTGATGCATATGCAAGATTTGGCAAGGAATGAATGAACCTGGACTCAAATTGGAAATCCAAGTGTGCCACTGGAAAGCTGAGGTGATTTCGGTTGAAATCGATATAAAGATCGCCGGAATCGGAGACACGGTTTGGAAATAACAAGCAAAACAAATATGGCACCGGTCTGCGATAAACAGCAAGTAGCCATCTAGATGCATCAAGATAATTATGCTACAGCACTCAAACATGGCAACAAAATACATGGGAGGGATCCACTCATGATGCTTGACAAAATATGAACACTGAGCTACGGCTAATTCATCCATTAACAGGTTTAAACAAGCATGGCAAAAGTGCAATTGATAAACAGGTTTCAGACTTAGTGAAATTAACACTAGTCTGGAATTTCAGACTAGGTAGCATAATTTGGAGCAAGAAAACTATATGCTACAGTAACTTAACATGGCAAAGTAAAGCATGTAATGGAGCTACTCAAAGAGCTTAACAAAAGTCCCTTAGTGACCT
Organism: Triticum urartu; assembly: GCF_003073215.2. Classification (NCBI taxonomy): domain Eukaryota; kingdom Viridiplantae; phylum Streptophyta; class Magnoliopsida; order Poales; family Poaceae; genus Triticum; species Triticum urartu. Next base: position 449,019,220 of record NC_053023.1, on the reverse strand, counting down.
TGAGCCAAAAGGGATCAGAAAATACAATTGCAAGCATGTGAACATGGCAAAAACATCATCAGATCTCAGACTTTGTGAAAAACTGGAGCATGCAAATATGTTAACGAGTAGGCATGTTTACGAGCTCGATGCACTCACTATAGAGCAAGACATGACAAACTAAGCATACACCAATTTAGAATACACATTATACAAGCTAGACATGGAAAGCACAGCAACATAGCATGCACGGATCAACAACAACATCCTCGGCAATATCGCTAACAAGTAGACAATCTGCCGAGATTCACGAAATAGCAAAAGTAGAGCTCGATTGACTCAAGCTAGTGTGCTCCATAATTGCAAACAAATACATGGATGGATAGAGCACTATAAGATTAAAAAATCATCCTTACTGATCATCCTCAAAAGAGGCACGGATCACTAGGAAACAACATGCACATATGGCATATTGATAAAAACAGATCAAGGACTTAGTGGAATTGCTAAGTCCCTGAAATCAGCATTAACGAATGCACCACTTTGCAAGCTTGTGCTAGTCACCACACACATCACAAAAATAAATGGACAGCACCTCTGTAAAGATGGCAAAGCAGATAACAAAACTCATGTAGAGCTCAGGAGCATATCATGCACACAATAATCATGGAAAAAATGACAAATAGCTATTTGGTGCAGCAGATCTGACAATTAACTCAAATAGCACTCTTCCAACAACATTTCGGGCATCAATATGAGCTCAAATGAAAATGATGCAATGAGACGAAATGATTTACTCACTGAGACGAACATTTTGATAAGCTACACGCCCAAAACGGATCTACGGATGCGGAGATATAGCATGATGAAAAATGCAAATTATTAGGGTTTCGGGGATAAAAAGTCAATCGTCCCAACTCAGATCCAGATCCGGCCAGGATCCCTGTTCATGCGCGGAAGTCGAGGTCTTCGGAACTTCGCCGGAGAAGAGGTGGAGGAGGCCGGACTTGGCGTGGAGGAGCTCGCCGGCCCCGGGCGAGGAGGTGGCGGCGGTCGCCGGGCGCGGCGGGGCGCCGACGGCTGTCGGCGGCGGATCGGGCGAAGCCGAGCGGTGCGGCACGGCGGGGCTCCGCCAGCGGAGAGGCGGCGCGCGGGCGGCGGCGACCGGCCCCGAGGAAGACGGCGGCGGGGCAGTCGGGCGCAGCGGCCCGGATCGGCGCGGGAAGAGGGCCCGCCTTGGGCCCGGGCGGGCCGGCGGCGCTGGGTGGCGAAGTGGGGCTCGGGGGGGCCACGTGGCGCTCCCTGATAGGTCGGCGGCGGTGGGCGGAGAACGTCCGTCCGGACCGGACATGTCCGGTGCGGCGAGGAGCGGGGAATTAGGGTTTCGGGGAAGAAGAACCCGTGGATTTCGGAGGGGGATCTATAAATAGGCATAGGAGGACCTAGGAGAGTCCAAATGAGGTGCGGTTTTCGGCCACGCGATCGTGATAGAACGCTCTAGATGATGGAGAGGGTTTTGGGCCAAATTGGAGGGGTGTTGGGCTGCAACACACACGAGGCCTTCTCGGTCCCTCGGTTAACCGTTGGAGCATCAAACGAAGTCCAAATGGTACGAAACTTGACAGGAGGTCTACCGGTAGTAAACCAAGGCCTCTTGGCAAGTCTCAGTCCAATCCGGAAATATTTAACCCCCACACACGAAAAGAAGGTAGAAAGGACCACCGGAGGAGAACGGAGCGCCGGAATGCAAAACGGACAATGGGGAAAATGCTCGGATGCATGAGACGAACACGTATGCAAATGCAATGCACATGATGACATGATATGAGATGCATGACAATGACAACAACACACGGAGACAAAAACCCGAACCCGAGGAAATAAAATAACTTAGTGCCGGAAACGGCAAGAGTTGGAGTACATATTGGGTAAATTACATCCGGGGTGTTACAACCTGGCAGGCAAGATTGACAGCTTCTTTAAAACATTGCTGAGTCGGTTGGGTCCTTGATTGGCAGGAGAGATAGCGGCGAGTGCTTGTTGTGCGCCAATGTACAACTGCTCTACTAAGGTATAGACTGCCTTCAGCTTAGTCACATGGTCTTGACTCAGATTCTTGCTTCGAGGGCCTGCATATGTTTTGAACACGAAGGGTCAGCTAGCGGCTTGCAGTCCGGGTAAAAAGAAGGTAAAAAGTCAGTATAGATGGCTTACCAAAGATGGCGGACACCATTTTTGACACCCGGTTCTTCAAACCGTTCAGCTCCGTCGTAACCTCTTCAAGGGCTGCTTCAGCCTACTCGGCACGTTGTGTCAGAAGCGTCTTCTCTTCAGCCCAGGTTTTCTGCTTGGCAGTCAAGCTGTTTTTCAACTTTTCTGTCTCACCAAGACTTAATTGAAGCTTGGAGTTAGCAGCCTTGATTTTTGCCTCATGATCCGCCAGCCGGGTCTTGGCGTCAGTCAGTTGCGAACCCAATTCAGATAGGGCGTTCTGCAAGACATATACATGTGTATTAAAGCTCAAAATTCAAGATTTAGGTCTCAAGTGCCTTTGCACTGCAAAGCCACTTGATACTTGGGGGCTAATGTATGACAAAACAATTTTTTTATGATTCTATTATACTTCAATTCCCAAGTACTTTACAAAGTAACAGCACTTGGCACTTGGGGGCTAATGTATGATATTTAGCAAGTATCTCGAGGATAAGCCGGACTACGGTATTTGTTGAGTTCGGCACGAGACAGTTATGAAAAATCAAAGAACCGGCCCTTGGGGACTACAGGTGAAGCTTTGTTCTATTTTATTGAACTCCAGAAAAATCTAAAGGTAAAGTCTAAGCCTATATCATAAAGTCTACAGATCATTCCGGTTTTCTCATAATCTGAAGACTTGGGGCTGGAAGAATATATGTTGGAAGAACGTACCTCGTACTTCAGCTGCAACTGCTTGACCATTTCAATTTCCAAGTCACGGCTTGAGTGCACATGGCTGAGATAGCCGGATAATATATCATTGGCATTCAGATGGTCATAATGCGAAATATCAAAACACACTTTTTGTCGCTCCAGCGCCTCTTGGTTCGCAGTATGACGAGCCAACACGGTGGGATTCCCCGGCTCAACGAAGCGGCTCCGAGTGATCAGAACGTCTTGAGCAGACAGTGATGGCGGGTTAGCCGAGCTGGATGGCCCAATGGCAGAAGGGTTAACGGTGGTTTTGTCAAATGACGGCTCAGGAGGATTTGCTTCTGCATTGACAGGCGGGTCTTCTGGAGTATTAGTTAATGGAGGAGAAGATGGCATGGCCGGTTCAGGGACAGGAATTGGCGGGTCTTCCACCGGCTTAGTTGCCTTTGCCTTCTTGGACTTAGCTTGACCACTAAGAGAAATGTTATAGGACTGTCAGTACAAAGATACAGTTTGAAAAACACGAAGGAAAAAGGATTTTTTTTCTTACCCAGGGGCAGTCTTAAAGGCCGGAAATTGGGTCTGAGATGAGTCGCCAGAAGAGCGAGACACCTCCTACAAGGATAAAGTAAAGTTAAGTAATGCAAGGGAAAGGATCCATTAAACAGAAAGTCAAAAACAAAGAAGTAAACCTCATTCCTGCGCTTTTGAGGAGTTTGTTGAAGAATAACAGGTGGTTCGTCTTCATTCCGGGCTTGACGGCGGCTTTCATGTTGCTGCTTTTTCAAAAGAAAGTGAGGATCCAGATAAGCCAAAGGGTGTGAAAACCTTACTTTCCGGGTTATGACTCGAAGTTTCTGTCTTGGCAAATGGGCTGAGTCGGAGGAAATAGTTACCTCTTCTTCCACGGCATGACTGGCCCCGGTGTCATCCTGGTAATGATCAGTGTTAATAAGATTATTAAAAAGTTGGCCAAGGGAGTCAAGGGCTACCTCCGACTCAGAAGTATCGTCAAGCTTCATCATGTCTTCAGCGGTGCTCTTCTTCTTCTTTTTGGACCTCCGGGTCGTTTTCTTGGCGGTTATGGCGGCGACTCTTGCTTTCTTGGCAGCTTCGTGGTCATATTTAACTTTCCAGAAATCAGATTTGGCCTGCAAACAAGTAAAAACAAGATGAAAGGTCAGGCAAGTATTAAATAATACGGCTGGGAAAAATACAAAGGAGAGAGATCAGAGTCTCCTTACTTCTGGCACTGGGTTAAGCTTGCAGAAGGGGTTTAACCCGACGGTATTGTAGTCTTCGTATTTTCTGTTCACCAGAAGGGTTGACATTGAAACAATATCTTCTTCAGTTAATTGAACGGATCTGTGACGAAGAGAGTCATCTGGGCCTCCACCATACTCGTACATCAATTTTGATCGACGGCTTAGAGGGATAACCCGCCATGAGATCCAGCAGTGGGTCAGGTCAACTCCGGTCAAGTCGTTCCCTAATAAGGCATTAATCCTTTTTATTGATGGGATCAGCTTCTTACATTCGACAGCCGTAAGCTTGTCAGGGAGCGCGAATTTGGAGTCAAGATGCTCGGCGCGATAACCCGGCAGTGGCTTCTCGTTTGCTGGTGAAGTGTCTTGACAATAGAACCAAGTCTGGTTCCAGTCTTTTGGATGACTCGGCAAGACTATGAGGGGGAAGACAGCGCCCTGCCGACGCTGAATTGAGATGCCTCCAAGCTCCAAGCTAAGGCCGTTAGTGCACTCGTTCTGCCGGTTCAGATAAAAATACTCTCTAAACAGTTCCACGGTCGGCTCTTCCTGAAGGTACACCTCACAGAGCACTTGGAAGTTGCAGATATTGGATATGGAATTGGGCCCGATATCTTGAGGGTGGAGTTTGAAAAAATGGAGGACATCTCTGAAGAACTTTGAGCCGGGCGGTGAAAAGCCATGGTTCATGTGGTCAGTAAACACAATGACTTCACCATCTTTTGGATTGGGCCGTTCTTCGTCCGGGTCAGGTGCACGGTAAGACATGACATTTTTTCCTAGAAAAAATCCTATGGAGAAGAACTCCTTCAAACGTTCCTCAGTCACGGTTGAGGGAACCCAGTTGCAGACAGTCGGCGTTTTGGACGGCATGGTGTTCAAAAACGCACTGAAAGGAAGGTAACATGCCGGTTCAATTCAATAAATATGATGAAAGTACAAGATGATACAGAGGAGTAATGGCGGCTTAATTAAGGGCTAATGTCATATAAGGAAAAGTAAGCCGGCACAGTAAGTCGCCATGACTACAGACATTTGAGAAATACCAGTGGCAGAATTGATTAAGTATGGAGACAAACAGGTTTCTTAACTTCTGTATATTACTATGGATCAAATGGTCATTCAAAATGAGAAACTTCTTAGACCTAAAAATATAGCGCAGATGAGTTCATCAGCTCTAAGAAGATATCTGTGCAAAGGAAAGGGGTCTACTAACATCTAAAATGGATGAGAAACAGCTACCACTTAAGTTCTGCACTACTTTTAGATCAAAAGAGGGTGCGGTAAGAGAAGTTGCAACAAATCTACGATGAACAGCGAAGAACACAAGAAGGAAACCTCCTGAACCCTAATGCAGTATGGGGGTGAGAAGGTGAGAGCTTACAGGTGCGGAGTTGCTACGGAGGATCGCCGCCGTTCTCTGGACAGAATCAGGGTGATGCAGCGGCCGAGCTTGAGGATGACGATGAGCGCTGCGGCGGCGGTGGAGCTCGAGCGACAGGAGGGTTGCGATAGGAAGGAGATGAAGAAGAGAGAAGAATGATAAAAGGTCGGGGCGTGCCTATTTATAAGGGAAAAGGTGAACAGACGGGCGCGAAAATCGAGGAAGACCCAAATAATGATTATCCAACTAAACGGACGCCTCGATTCTCGGGAGGCCTTAAAGATGAAGATCCGTTGAGGGATGATGTCATAAAAGTTTTTTGTATTTTCAAGAGGCGGCTTAAGGCCCAATATTGTAAACCGCCGTATGTAAGGAAAGACTTGTAAACAAAGGCATGTAAAAGAAGTCACCGAGCTAGACATGATTTATGAGCTGGCCGGGACTCTATAGGCCACCAGGCGTCAACCCGTGTATATAAGGGGATGACCTGGTGGCGGCTTAGGGAAAGAAACAAGAGATCGATAACCAAGCCGGCAGATTAGACTCTTGGTGATCGAAACCCCAGCAATTCCAACGCAACTAGACGTAGGCTTTCACCTTCATCGTAAGGAGCCGAACTAGTATAAAACCTCTCGTGTCCTTTGTCCCGATTAACCCCTTTAAGCTTCCTAGTTGCGATGGCCCTACGACTAAGTCCTTTTGCTAGGACATCTGCCGTGACAATTCCACGACAATTTCCAATATGGACCCCGCTGCCACGGGAGGGTAGGACAAAAGATGTCATGCAAGTTCTTTTAATAAAGCACGTATGACTATTTATGGAATACATGCCTATATTATATGGATGAACTGGAGCTATTGTTGTATCGCCCTAGGTTATAAGTGTCACATGATGAATATCATCCAACAAGTCACCGATCCAATGCCTACAAACTTTTCCATATTGCTTCTGCTAAGTTACTATTGCTATCATCACTATTACACTTGCTACAAATTACTGCTATCACTGTTACTGTTACCATTGCTACTGTCACTACTATCAAAACTATCAAACTACTTTGCTACCGATCATATTGCTGCAGATAATTAATCTCCAGGTGTGGTTGAATTGACAACTCGGGTGCTAATACCTTCAAATATTATTTGGCTCCCCTTGTGTCGAATCTATAAATTTGGGTTGAATACTCTACCCTCGAAAACTGTTGTGATCCCCTATACTTGTGGGTTATTAGTTAACTCCTACCAACCTCCCCCTTACACTACTGGAATCAGCTTCTTTGCCGTCCACCATGGCGGACGGCAAAGGCATAGATCACGGACGGCAAACTTCTTAGCCGTCCGCTTTGTGGAAGCGGATGGCAAAGAGGCTCTTTGCCGTCAGCTCGCGGACAGCAAAGAAGCTGATTCCAGTAGTGTTAGGGGCATGCGTAGTAGTACTTTGCTTCAAGAGCTAATAGACTTTCGCAGTAAGTATGTGAGTTCTTTATGACTAATTTGAGTCCATGGATTATATGCGATCTCACCTCTCCACAATTTTCTAGCCTCTTTGGTACCGTGCATTACCCTTTCTCACCTCGAGAATTGGTGCAAACACCGTCGATGCATCCAAACCGCGTGATATGATACAGCCTATCACACATAAGCCTCCTTATATCTTCCTCAAAACAGTCACCATACCTACCTATCATGCCATTTCCATAGCCATTCCGAGATATATTACCGTGCAACTTCCACCATTCCGTTTATATGACACACATCATCATTTTCATATTGCTTTGCATGATCATGTAGTTGACATAGTATTTGTGCCTCAGCCGCCGTTCATCATTTTTTATACATGTTACGCTAGATTATTGCACATCATGGCCGTACACTGCAGAGGCATTCATACAGAGTCATATTTTGTCCTAGTATCGAGTTGTAAGTAAATAGAAGTGTGATGATCATCATTATTCATTATTAGAGCACTGTCCTAGTGAGGAAATAAAAAAAGAAAAAGAGAGGCAAAAAAGAGCCCACAAAAGAGAAAAATGAGAGAAAAAGAGAGAAGGGCAATGTTACTATCTTTTTCCACACTTGTGCTTCAAAGTAGCTGTTGGAAATATGCCCTAGAGGCAATAATAAAATGGTTATTATTATATTTCTTTGTTCATGATAATTGTCTATTGTTCATGCTATAATTGTGTTATCCAGAAATCGTAATACATGTGTGAATACATAGACCACAACATGTCCCTAGTGAGCCTCTAGTTGACTAGCTCGTTGATCAAAACATAGTCATGGTTTCCTGACTATGGACATTGGATGTCATTGATAACGGGATCGCATCACTAGGAGAATGATGTGATGGAAAAGACCCAATCCTAAGCATAGCTCAAAGATCATGTAGTTCGTCTGTTGTAGCTTTTCCGAATGTCAAGTATCATTTCCTTAGACCATGAGATTGTGCAACTCCCGGATACCGTAGGAGTGCCTTGGGTGTGCCAAACATCACAAACGTAACTCGCTGACTATAAAGGTACACTACAGGTATCTCCGAAAGTGTCTATTGGGTTGGCACGAATCAAGACTGGGATTTGTCACTCCATATGACGGAGAGGTATCTCTGGGCCCACTCGGTAATGCATCATCATAATGAGCTCAATGTGACCAAGTGGTTGATCACGGATCATTCATTACGGTACGAGTAAAGTGACTTGCCGGTAACGAGATTGAACGAGGTATTGGGATACCGACGATCGAGTCTCGGGCAAGTAACGTACCGATTGACAAAGGGAATTGTATACGGATTGATTGAATCCTCGACATCGTGGTTCATCCGATGAGATCATCGTGGAGCATGTGGGAGCCAACATGGGTATCCAGATCCCGCTGTTGGTTATTGACCGAAGAGGCATCTCGGTCATGTCTGCATGTCTCTTGAACCCATAGGGTCTACACACTTAAGGTTCGGTGACGCTAGGGGTGTAGAGATATTAGTATGCAGTAACCCGAAAGTTGTTCGGAGTCCCGGATGAGATCCCGGACGTCACGAGGAGTTCCGGAATGGTCTGGAGGTAAAGATTTATATATAGGAAGTCCAGTTTCGGCCATCGGAAAGGTTTCGGGGGTCGCCGGTATTGTACTGGGACCACCGGAAGGGTCCCGGGGGTCCACCGGGTGGGGCCACCTATCCCGGAGGGCCCCATGGGCTGAGTTGGGAGGGGAACCAGCCCCTAGTGGGCTGGTGCGCCCCCCCTTGGGGCCTCCCCTGCGCCTAGGGTTGGGAAACCCTAGGGGTGGGGGCGCCCCCCACTTGGCTTGGGGGGGAAGCCACCCCTTGGCCGCCGCCCCCTTGGAGATCCATCTCCTAGGGCCGGCGCCCCCCAAGGCCCCTATATAAAGAGGGGGTAGGGAGGGCAGCCACACCCTTGCTCTTGGCGCCTCCCTCTCCCTCCGTAACACCTCTCCTCCCCGCTTGCGCTTGGCGAAGCCCTGCCGGGATCCTGCTGCATCCACCACCACGCCGTCGTGCTGCTGGATCTTCATCAACCTCTCCTTCCCCCTTGCTGGATCAAGAAGGAGGAGACGTCTATCCAACCGTACGTGTGTTGAACGCGGAGGTGCCGTCTGTTCGGCACTAGGTCATCGGTGATTTGGATCACGTCGAGTACGACTCCATCAACCCCGTTCTCTTGAACGCTTCCGCGCGCGATCTACAAGGGTATGTAGATGCATTCCTCTCTCCCTCGTTGCTAGATGACTCCATAGATTGATCTTGGTGATGCGTAGAAAATTTTAAAATTCTGCTACGTTCCCCAAAAGTGGCATCATGAGCTAGGTCTATGCGTAGTTTCTATGCACGAGTAGAACACAAAGTAGTTGTGGGCGTCGATATTGTCAATTATCTTGCCGTTACTAGTCTTATCTTGATTCGGCGGCATTGTGGGATGAAGCGGCCCGGACCGACCTTTCACGTACGCTTACGTGAGACTGGTTCCACCGACTGACATGCACTAGTTGCATAAGGTGACTGGCGGGTATCTGTCTCTCCCACTTTAGTCGGATCGGATTCGATGAGCAGGGTCCTTATGAAGGGTAAATAGAAATTGGCAATTCACGTTGTGGTTTTGGCATAGGTAAGAAATGTTCTTGCTAGAATCCTATAGCAGCCACATAAAAACTTGCAACAACAATTAGAGGACGTCTAACTTGTTTTTGCAGCAAGTGTTTTGTGATGTGATATGGCCAAAGGATGTGATGAATGATATATGTGATGTATGAGATGATCGTGTTCTTGTAATAGGAATCACGACTTGCATGTCGATGAGTATGACAACCGGCAGGAGCCATAGGAGTTGTCTTAATTTATTTGTGACCTGCGTGTCAACATATAACGTCATGTAATTACTTTACTTTATTGCTAAACCGTTAGCCATAGTAGTAGAAGTAATAGATGACGAGACAACTTCAAGAAGACACGATGATGGAGATCATGGTGTCATGCCGGTGACAACGATGATCATGGAGCCCCGAAGATGGAGATCAAAAGGAGCAAATGATATTGGCCATATCATGTCACTATTTGATTGCATGTGATGTTTATCATGTTTTACATCTTATTTGCTTAGAACGACGGTAGCTTAAATAAGATGATCCCTCGTAATAATTTCAAGAAAGTGTTCCCCCTAACTGTGCACCATTGCGAAGGTTCGTTGTTTCGAAGCACCACGTGATGATCGGGTGTGATAGATTCTAACGTTCAAATACAACGGGTGTAAGCTAGATTTACACACGCAATACACTTAGGTTGACTTGACGAGCCTAGCATGTACAGACATGGCCTCGGAACACGGAAGACCGAAAGGTTGAGCATGAGTCGTATAGAAGATACGATCAACATGAAGATGTTCACCGATGTTGGCTAGTCCGTCTCACGTGATGATCGGACACGGCCTAGTTAACTCGGATCATGTTTCACTTAGATGATTGGAGGGATGTCTATCTAAGTGGGAGTTCATAGAGTAATTTGATTAGATGAACTTAATTATCATGAACTTAGTATAAAATCTTTACAATATGTCTTGTATATCAAATGGACCACGTTGTCCTCAACTTCAACGCGTTCCTAGAGAAAACCAAGCTGAAAGATGATGGCAGCAACTATACGGACTGGGTCCGAAACCTGAGGATCATCCTCATAGCTGCCAAGAAAGATTATGTCCTAGAAGCACCGCTAGGTGACGCACCTATCCCAGAGAACCAAGACGCTATGAATGCTTGGCAGTCACGTGCTGATGATTACTCCCTCGTTCAGTGCGGCATGCTTTACAGCTTAGAACTGGGGCTCCAAAAACGTTTTGAGAGACACAGAGCATATGAGATGTTCGAAGAGCTGAAAATGGTTTTCCAAGCTCACGCCCGGGTCGAGAGATATGAAGTCTCCGACAAGTTCTTCAGTTGTAAGATGGAGGAAAATAGTTCTGTCAGTGAGCACATACTCAAAATGTCGGGTTGCATAACCACTTGACTCAGCTGGGAGTTAATCTCCCGGATGACGCGGTCATTGACAGAATCCTTCAGTCGCTTCCACCGAGCTACAAGAGCTTTGTGATGAACTTCAATATGCAGGGGATGGAAAAGACCATTCCTGAGGTATATTCAATGCTGAAATCAGCAGAGGTGGAAATCAAAAAGGAACATCAAGTGTTGATGGTGAATAAAAGGAACATCAAGCGGAGTACATGGCAGCCTCGGAGGCAGCGCATGAAGCAATTTGGGTGAAGGGGTTCATCACCGACCTAGGAGTCGTACCCAATGCGTCGGGGCCGATCAAACTCTTCTGTGACAACACTGGAGCTATTGCACTTGCCAAGGAGCCCAGGTTTCACAAGAAGACCAGGCACATCAAGCGTCGCTTCAACTCCATCCGTGAAAATGTTCAAGATGGAGACATAGATATTTGTAAAGTACATACGGACCTGAATGTAGCAGATCCGTTGACTAAACCTCTCCCTAGAGCAAAACATGATCAACACCAGAATTCCATGGGTGTTCGATTCATCACAATGTAACTAGATTATTGACTCTAGTGCAAGTGGGAGACTGTTGGAAATATGCCCTAGAGGCAATAATAAAAGGATTATTATTATATTTCCTTGTTCATGATAATTGTCTTTTATTCATGCTATAATTGTGTTATCCGGAAATCGTAATACATGTGTGAATACATAGACACCAACATGTCCCTAGTAAGCCTCTAGTTGACTAGCTCGTTGATCAACAGATAGTCATGGTTTCCTGACTATGGACATTGGATGTCATTGATAACGAGATCACATCATTAGGAGAATGATGTGATGGACAAGACCCAATCCTAAACATAGCACAAGATCGTATAGTTCGTTTGCTAGAGTTTTCCAATGTCAAGTATCTTTTCCTTAGACCATGAGATCGTGTAACTCCCGGATACCGTAGGAGTGCTTTGGGTGTACCAAACGTCACAACGTAATTGGGTGACTATAAAGGTATACTACGGGTATCTCCGAAAGTGTCTGTTGGGTTGACACGGATCAAGACTGGGATTTGTCACTCCGTATGACGGAGAGGTATCACTGGGCCCACTCGGTAATGCATCATCATAATGAGCTCAAAGTGACCAAGTGTCTGGTCACGGGATCATGCATTACGGTACGAGTAAAGTGACTTGCCGGTAACGAGATTGAACAAGGTATTGGGATACCGACGATCGAATCTCGGGCAAGTAACATACCGATTGACAAAGGGAATTGTATACGGGGTTGTGAATCCTCGACATCGTGGTTCATCCGATGAGATCATCTGAGGAGCATGTGGGAGCCAACATGGGTATCCAGATCCCGCTGTTGGTTATTGATCGGAGAGCGATCTCGGTCATGTCTACATGTCTCCCGAACCCGTAGGGTCTACACACTTAAGGTTCGGTGACGCCAGGGTTGTAGGGATATGTATATGCAGTAACCCGAATGTTGTTCGGAGTCCCGGATGAGATCGCGGACGTCACGAGGAGTTCCGGAATGGTCCGGAGGTAAAAGAATTATATATAGGAAGTGCTATTTCGGCCGTCGGGACAAGTTTCGGGGTCACCGATATTGTACCGGGACCACCGGAAGGGTCACGGGGGTCCACCGGGTGGGGCCACCTATCCCGGAGGGACCCATGGGATGAAGTGGGAAGGGATCCAGCCCAAAGTGGGTTGGGGCGCCACTTCCCCTAGGGCCCATGCGCCTAGGGTGGGGAAACCCTAAAAAAGGGGGCGTCCCCTTGCTTGGGGGGCAAGCCCCACACCCCTTGGCCGCCGCCCCCCCTAGGAGATTGCATCTCCTAGGGCCGCCCCCCCCTAGGCCCCCCTATATATAGTGGGGGGGATGGAGGACCTCTTACCTTTGCCTTTGGTGCCTCCCTCTCCCTCTCCAACACATCCTCCTCCTCCATAGAGCTTGGCGAAGCCCTGCCGGAGTACTGCAGCTCCATCACCACCACGCCGTCGTGCTGCTGCTGGAGCCATGTTCCTCTACCTCTCCTTCCCCCTTGCTGGATCAAGAAGAAGGAGACGTCACGCTGACCGTACGTGTGTTGAACGCGGAGGTGCCATCCGTTCGGCGCTAGGATCTCCGGTGATTTGGATCACGTCGAGTACGACTCCCTCATCCCCGTTCTTTGAACGCTTCCGCTCGCGATCTACAAAGGTATGTAGATGCATCCGATCACTCGTTGTTAGATGAACTCATAGATGGATCTTGGTGAAACCGTAGGAAATTTTTTGTTTTCTGCAACGTTCTCCAACAGTGGCATCATGAGCTAGGTCTATGCGTAGTTCTCTATGCACGAGTAGAACATAATTTGTTGTGGGCATTGATGTTGTCAACTTTCTTGCCGCTACTAGTCTTATCTTGCTTCAACGGTATTGTGGGATGAAGCGGCCCGGACCAACCTTACACGTACGCTTACGTGAGACCGGTTCCACCGACTGACATGCACTAGTTGCATAAGGTGGCTGGCGGGTGTCTGCCTCTCCCACTTTAGTTGGAGCAGATTCGATGAAAAGGGTCCTTATGAAGGGTAAATAGAAGTTGACAAATCACGTTGTGGCTTTCACGTAGGTAAGAAAACATTCTTGCTAGAACCCTATTGCAGCCACGTAAAACATGCAACAACAATTAGAGGACGTCTAACTTGTTTTTGCAGCAAGTGCTTTGTGATATGATATGGCCAAAGTTGTGATGAATGATGAATGATATATATGTGATGTATGAGATGTTCATGCTATTGTAATAGCAATCATGACTTGCATGTTGATGAGTATGACAACCGGCAGGAGCCATAGGAGTTGTCTTTATTCTTTTATATGACCTGAGTGTCATCGAGAAACGCCATGTAAATTACTTTACTTTATTGTTAAACGTGTTAGCCATAGTAGTAGAAGTAATAGTTGGCGAGCAACTTCATGGAGACACGATGATGGAGATCATGATGATGGAGATCATGGTGTCATGCTGGTGACAAGATGATCATGGAGCCCCAAGATGGAGATCAAAGGAGCTATGTGATATTGGCCATATCATGTCACTATTATTATTTGATTGCATGTGATGTTTATCATGTTTCTGCATCTTGTTTACTTAGAACGACGGTAGTAAATAAGATGATCCCTCATAATAATTTCAAGAAAGTGCTCCCCCTAACTGTGCACCGTTGCGACAGTTCGTTGTTTCGAAGCACCACGTGATGATCGGGTGTTAGATTCCAACGTTCACATACAACGGGTGTAAGACAGATTTACACATGCAAACACTTAGGTTGACTTGACGAGCCTAGCATGTACAGACATGGCCTCGGAACACAGAAGACCGAAAGGTCGAGCATGAGTCGTATAGAAGATACGATCAACATGAAGATGTTCACCGATGTTGACTAGTCCGTCTCACGTGATGATCGGACACGGCCTAGTTAACTCGGATCATGTTATACTTAGATTACTGGAGGGATGTCTATCTAAGTGGGAGTTCATTGAATAATTTGATTAGATGAACTTAATTATCATGAACTTAGTCTAAAATATTTACAATATGTCTTGTAGATCAAATGGCCAACGTAGTCCTCAACTTCAACGCGTTCCTAGAGAAAACCAAGCTGAAAGACGATGGCAGCAACTACACGGACTGGGTCCGGAACCTGAGGATCATCCTCATAGCTGCCAAGAAAGATTATGTCCTACAAGCACCGCTAGGTGATGCACCTGTTCTCCCTGCAGAACAAGACGTTATGAACGCTTGGCAGGCACGTACCAATGACTACTCCCTTGTTCAGTGCGGCATGCTTTACAGCTTAGAGCCGGGACTCCAAAAACGTTTTGAGAGACACAGAGCATATGAGATGTTCGAAGAGCTGAAAATGGTTTTCCAAGCTCATGCCCGGGTCGAGAGATATCAAGTCTCCGACAAGTTCTTCAGCTGTAAGATGGAGGAAAACAGTTCTGTCAGTGAGCACATACTCACTATGTTTGGGTTGCATAACCGCTTGACTCAGCTGGGAGTTAATCTCCCGGATGACGCGGTCAGAATCCTTCAGTCGCTTCCATCAAATCTCGGGCAAGTAGCATACCGATTGACAAAGGGAATTGTATACGGGGTTGCTTGAATCCTTGACATCGTGGTTCATCCGATGAGATCATCGAGGAGCATGTGGGAGCCAACATGGGTATCCAGATCCCGCTGTTGGTTATTGATCGGAGAGCGATCTCGGTCATGTCTACATGTCTCCCGAACCCGTAGGGTCTACACACTTAAGGTTCGGTGGCGCCAGGGTTGTAGGGATATGTATATGCAGTAACCCGAATGTTGTTCGGAGTCCCGGATGAGATCGCGGACGTCACGAGGAGTTCCGGAATGGTCCGGAGGTAAAAGAATTATATATAGGAAGTGCTATTTCGGCCGTCGGGACAAGTTTCGGGGTCACCGGTATTGTACCGGGACCACCGGAAGGGTCACGGGGGTCCACCGGGTGGGGCCACCTATCCCGGAGGGCCCCGTGGGCTGAAGTGGGAAGGGATCCAGCCCAAAGTGGGCTGGGGCGCCACTTCTCCTAGGGCCCATGCGCCTAGGGTGGGGAAACCCTAAAAAAGGGGGCGTCCCCTTGCTTGGGGGGCAAGCCCCCCACGCCTTGGCCGCCGCCCCCCCTAGGAGATTGCATCTCCTAGGGCCGGTGCCCCCCTAGGCCCCCCTATATATAGTGGGGGGGATGGAGGACCTCTTACCTTTGCCTTTGGTGCCTCCCTCTCCCTCTCCAACACATCCTCCTCCTCCATAGAGCTTGGCGAAGCCCTGCCGGAGTACTGCAGCTCCATCACCACCACGCCGTCGTGCTGCTGCTGGAGCCATGTTCCTCTACCTCTCCTTCCCCCTTGCTGGATCAAGAAGGAGACGTCGCGCTGACCGTACGTGTGTTGAACGCGGAGGTGCCGTCCGTTCGGTGCTAGGATCTCCGGTGATTTGGATCACGTCGAGTACGACTCCCTCATCCCCGTTCTTTGAACGCTTCCGCTCGTGATCTACAAAGGTATGTAGATGCATCTGATCACTCGTTGTTAGATGAACTCATAGATGGATCTTGGTGAAACCATAGGAAAATTTTTGTTTTCTGCAACGTTCTCCAACAGTAGGTACGCAAATAGTTGACTAGTATACGATCTCCTTATTGAATGTTTTCTCAACTTGAATTTAATAGACATAAGTGTAGAATATTACTTAGTCGGTTAAGTATTGTTAGTTCTAGTACCTTTGGTAATGAGACTTTCTGAGTACCAAAAGTACTCACCTTTGCCACAACAACAACATCAATAATAGGTACATTCTACTACTTCAACTGGGATGCCGAGACAGAGTGTCACTACATGGAGTACTGTGACAATGACGAGTAGTTAGCAAGACCCGGCCGGTAGCCTGGAACCAATGGGATTGGACCGCTGCTTTACGTTTTCTGCCTCTTCAACATCATTGGTTTTTCCCTGTACTCAGGCTATTTGAGACTTCTATTATGATGATGAATGTTGGACTATTTGGTCTCTTCGTATAATAAATTTGGATCTTGGCACTTGTATGCCCTATATATATTAGTGTGGATTTTTTAACACCCGGTGACTATGCCACCCCTGTGGGTGACAGTGCCACCCCATGTAATCTCCGTTCAATGCATGCCTCGTGATCTGTGCAAACACTGTGCTAACGTCATTCCTCCATCGGGATTCAGTTAATGAGCATGCTAACAATCACACTAATATGATCCTAGAAGAGTATGTGTCAAACTTGGGGCATCATAATGTGAGATCATCGATACTTAACCGAAAAGATTCCCTAATAGTATAAAATTATTATAACTTACTAACTTTCTGCAATAGTAAAAAAAGTTGGTTGGTGATTAGAACTTATATTACCTAAATGGAGTTCCCCATGAACTCAAAACAGATTCCCTGAAAATAGATCCATGCGTACACATAGTATCAACATTCAATCTTGGTACTATCTAGTACTAATGAACTCGTCTCAGTGTAAATAGACAACTGGAAGACTAGTCAATGGCAGACCTAGAAGATGCTACATGGATCTCAAAGCGAGATTAGACGGAAGCCAGGAGGGTGACATTGCCCCCAGGTGACAAAGACATAATAATCATATATATGTTGCCTCTTTGGTAGTGGAATTTTGGGGATATTCGAATTGTAAAGACCGTGGCATATGGCAATGAATGTATGACATGAACTCATATGCTTACGACGACACTATATGTGCTTCTATTCCAGAAATGGACTACTAGGGTCTATGTGTGGAATAGTACCGCATATGGAGCCTTATAGTGGATATTCCCTTCTTTGTCTCCGTAGAGAATCATGGCGGATTTGTGAGTTATGGTGCTCGGGATGATTTTGGCAGCCTCTATAGATCCATCGATAGCTTCAACCCTAGGATACCAACCCAACATGATGAAGTATTAATGATTTCCTATCCATGAAAAAACGGCAGGCCGGCTCTAGCAAAAGGAGAGAGGTGGATGTAGCATGCCATCTACTAGTTGTAGTGGTTAACAATAGATGGTTCCCCAAGGGCTTACTTGCATTATTTTTTTTGCTAGGGTGTTTCTGTAATGATAGATTTCTAATATATTGAGTCAGGTGCTCTTTTGCAAAGAAAAAGAAGTATCTCTATGTGTAGTCAAGAGAGGTTACATTGACACCTCCATGTGGCCAAGCCTACGAATACTTCGATGAAGACAAAAGAACATGAGTTTCAAAAGTTGTCTTTCCCGTTTAAGCATTTTCCGATGGAATATTCATTTGAATTTGCATGGCATGATGCATACATCTTGGTTATGTGTTTTCATATTTTTGGAGCTTTTTGAATTTTCATAGCATGTTATAGCTGGCCGCCGGGAGCAACGTGCTACCGGGTCTTGTCAGTAACTTAGGAGGTGACGTAGGGACATGTGTGTGTGTGGGGGGGGGGGTGAGCTATGTGTAACTGATTTGGTTGCATACCACAAGGAAGGGTCCACACATGTGACCATTTTTTCTTTCAGCCTTTTCCCCGCAAAATAGTTCTAAAATTTGAAAGCTCCATTTTTTGAATTTTAAATTTTTGGAAGTTCACAATTATTTAATTTTGGGAATTCATAGTTTTGAATTTTAAATATCTCTAAAATTTCATACTCGAAATGTTAAATTTTGGAAAGTTCAAAATTTCAAAACTCATGAAAGTTTCAAATTCCAAAAATTGGGGCAAGATTTTTTGAAGTTGGTACCATAATTTTCAGAAGTCACCAAAAAGAATGAAAATCGCCAAAAATAGAGTTAGCATAAAAGGAAGGTCATAAATGTAGCACCACATATTTGTTGGTTTCGGCAATTAGCCCCCCCCCCTCTCCACAAGATATAGGTGGTAGCACTGGAATTTTTCCTTCATATTCTTTTCAATCTTGCTAAGTGTAGCTTGAAGGTTTATTCTGGTCAAGTTTGCATGACATTGCAGCATTATCTCTCTCCCCATTTGCAAGGAACCTACATAACCACTATTTGTACTAGAAAAACACACCGTCGAAATAGCAGTTTGCACTACCATACACTTAACCATGCCCACACAACAAAGGGATAGCGGTCATATTCTTCTTTCCCACATGCGCAACGCTCTTCTCCCCTCCTCACCGTGTATGCATTTGCCCCCTAGATCCGGCGAATGGTGACATCGGATCAGGCCACTGCCATGCCTCGGTCAGACATCTCCTTAGCCCGACTTGGAGCCTATCACCCCTTCAGCCACGATGCCTTGCCACCTTATTGTCGGCGCCACCACCTCGTGGATTGCTCCAAACGGTGGCCGTCATTGTTGGCTTTGACACGCAGGTAAGCTTTCTTCCCTCCTCCCTCTCATGTTTCTCCGTCTTTCATTCGTTTGCCTCCGCTTTCTTCCTTCCTCTCCTGGACATGTCATGCCATTGGATAGGAACCGAGTGCTTGCTTGTGTATTCCCAACAATAACATGGCAGGGTATAATTTACCAAATGGTCTGACCCACAACCCCTCTTTTTGGGGGGGACCATTTAATCTACATTTTAGGATTGCACTAGAACATTTTTCTTGACCCATGTCCACCAAGCACTTGGTGTGCATTTGGTAACTTAGCAGACGGTTGGGTCACATTATCAAACAATCGTGTAGTTGGCTGTCCATGGTCTCGTTACCACCAGCAAAAGATGGATGCTAATTTGCATTTTACTTATGTGAGTGTGCGATGCGCTAGCAAACGAACGGTGCGTTTTCTTTTTCAACAAACGAAGGGCAAGTATTAAAGTATACAGCCAATGGAAACGAGCTGGCGAAAAACTTGAAGAAAAAATAATGCTGTAGCTAGCTGGACCTTGCCAAATCCCTGGCCCGGGCTTTGGCATTTTGGCAATGCCATCACTGTTCTGCTAGCCGTGCGACAACAAACGCAAAGGTGGCAAAACGGCGCCAACACCCAGGGCTAACGGCCTCTTCGGCAGGCAGCCCACCCGGCCCCGCTCGTGCCCACCGAATTTTCCATTCCGCATTTCTTTCTAGTACTTTCTTTCTGCCCTTTCTCTCTCTCTCTCCCACCTCGGTCTCTCGGACTACAAATGCGGCGCTACCCGAGCCGCTGCGGAATCGAGTAGACAGCGGAGGAGCAGTGTTTCTGTCTGTCTCCCCGTCCACTAGAGTCAAAGGAGAGGGAGGGGAGGGGGGGTCCCGTCGCAACGGCTAGTCGGGGCAGGCCTTCCGGGGCCGATGGACCCGCGCCGCGACGGAGGCGGAGGCGGAGGCGGCGCATCCGGCGATGGCGACGGCAACAACCAAATGTGCGTGTTGCGGGGGGTGCGGGTTCCTGTTGTCGGTTGCGGTCGCGCCGGTTCTCGCGCTGTGATTTCTCGGGCGGTTTCGAGGATTTGTTGGATGGAGGGGATCAACTGGGGTTTGGTAGGGTCTTGGGACTAGCATGGGCATGAGGGACTAGAATCTGCTGGGCGTAATGGGGATTTCGGGAGTTCCGTGGCTGCTCCTTCTGCCGATCCGAAAATAGAGGGATCTTGCCGTCGATTTGCTAGATTAGAAGATCCTTAGGTGCCCCGTTGGTGTCTATGGAGTGTCGAACTCGATTTACTTTGTTCGATTGGGGCGTCCTCCTGCACCGATGCACGCTCCTGCTGTTGCTTTTGATGCAAATGAGATAATAGGAGGATTGTGTAAAGTTTGTGTGTTTAAAACTGGATCGAGATATTCTTGGCTCTGAGGGGTCGAAATGGGAGCATACTGATGCTGGATTGGTCATTCTTCGTGGCGTGTTTTTTACGTTTGTGCAACTGAAACTAAACCATGTCTCGACTGTCCACAGAACTGAGTACTCGTCCGAAATTTCACAACTATTTCAATGTATTACATTAGTTGAACTTATGCCTGATCTCATATTGCTTTCTGCAGTCTGTGGGATTGGCAAGAGAAGGAGCATGGCGAACCTAGTGATGGAAATCATGGTACATCGCTCAAACCCATAACCAACATCCATGTCAGAACTGCCGATTATTTTTTGGACTTACTGTATCATTATTATTATTTTCTCAAAAGATGTTGCTAAGTTCGTGTGGGATTGCCTCAACCGAGATGATGATGATGATGAGCTACTTGGATTACTGGGAAATCAAACTCCTCTGCGAGACTGCCGGGCCTTCTTTGATATTGGGGGTAGGAAACTTCTTTTTTCAGAGAATTATCGGCACTATATTACTCTTGAAGTTTTGCTTAAAGGAATAAGGTTACTTGTGCCAGATATCACTTGCAAGGAGACACTAGACCTGGAGGAGTCTCGGGAATCAAAGCGGCGACGCGTGTTGGAGTACCCTTCTGAGGTTAATCAGCCAGAAGTTGGTGATCATGAAATGTGTTCTAATTTTGTGACATCTGAGGTGGTTCACTACTAGCTGGCTATGTTCGAAGTTCGTCTATTTTTTGCTATTGCTTACACTATTGCGTCCTTTGTTGATCAATATCTCAGGTAGCAGAGACTTCATTGCTTTGCACTGATGAACCACAGAGTTTAAACTGGAATATGCAGCTCAATTCAGATGATTTAGGTTCAATCTTTTACCACATATGGCTTATTGTCCAGCAGCTACCTACTGCCATGCCTTTTCTGTTTGCTGAATGGATATTTTTGTATCAGATAAGTTCAGTTCCTTGTCTAATGGAGCATCCTACGAGCCATCAGATAATCAATTGGATAATTACTCTGAAGGAGCTACTATCTACTACACGCCTGATCAAATGTTAGTTCCTATCTGGTTCCGTTAAAGCCAATTTGCTTTTAGTTCACATTCTTTTTGAATCATGACAAGTTCATATTTTGTTTGTAGGCCTTCTAGCCAGGAGAGCGTTACATACATTGGTTGTCAAACCGATGTGCCAGGTCGGTACAAAGCACATTTTCTATGCCATCTTTGAGATCTTAAAAAAGTTTCATCCAATGTTTCTGTCAGGGTTTCCAGTCTATGCATATATTCGCCATATTGTCAGTATTTTTCCTAGAAATGTTTGTAAAGAGTATTCTGTTTGTATCTTCTTTGCAATTGGTGCAACTTGCTGTTGTTTGGCAATCATAGTGACTTGCTAAAACAAAATTTCTGTAGCTTTGTCCAGCTATTTACTTTTCTTTCTATCTATGACAGGAACAAGTGAGATTGCTCCGGTGACAGAAAGTCTCATAATGCATGAGACTAGGAAACTTTCTACACTCAAAGTATCTAAAGGTATTTAAGTTTTGGTAGTACCTTATTATTCATCAACTTACCTTACACACTTGAACCTCTAGTAATATATATGTTGATCATTTGGCTTTGCTTCCCTATTAGGAGGAAGCTCGATGATCAAGGCGAAGCAAAATGTAACTACATCTATAGCATACCCTTTTACCCTTATCAAACCATCTTGGGAAGAAGGAGATGTCACTCTCAAGGATATAAATCAGCGCATCCATGCTCCTCCAAAGAAGCCTCCAGAAATCCTGGAAACTTCAGCTTTCTCTGGGAAGCCCGTCATTGGCAAGACAAGAATCAGAACAGAAGGTGGGAAAGGCAGCATCACAATACTAAGAACCAAGGGCTGAGAATTATTACAACTTATTTAACAGCCATTCCCTCGATTGCTTTCAAGAATTTGGTCTTCTTGTGCAGGCCTCTATAGCATTTCGATTTTTCTTGGTCACAATTTTTGTGCCATGTGTTCAGAGTTACTGTGGATGGCCAACTCTTTGTTCCATGATTCAGCATTCATCTGTGGTGTATTTTAGTGGCATGCGGCTAATGATATATATATATATATATATATATATATATATATATATATATGGAAATTTGAGTTAAGAATTAGCTCCTACTTTTACTTCTCTTTCATGTTCTTATGGTCTCCTGAAAATTGCCTGATGGTTCAACATTCAAATTATGGTATCGGCTTGATCACTATGAGATCTTAAATTTGAGTGGCCCTGGTGAGAACCAGAATTGCACCGGGGGAATTAATTCGAAATAAAGTTGATTTCCAGTCATGAAAAAAAATGAAGCATGAGTACTTAGAGCATGTCTAGCTCTTCCCCCAAAAGTCATTAATCCCTAGAACAATATTTAATTTCACAAACATTGATATACTTTTGCACAAACATGGTCAAACTTTGAGATGGTTTGACTCTCCAACAAAGTTGGAAGTACACTCTTTAAAGGATGGAGGGAGTATTTTTGCTTTGAGAAAACACGAAGTCTCAACAAATTTAGGCTAACTCGAGCGTCCCTTTTGGCCTTGCGCCGTCATTTGCATCCCCACCCCCTCTCCCCAGCCTCACCGCCCTCTCCCCCACCTCATCCCTCATCGGTGCCAAAATTAATCGATTTTGTCGTCACCGCCAAGCCCCAATTTGGTCAGGATGGGGCCGTCCGAGCTCAGAGATGACGTATGAGCCCTGTGCGTGACCCCACGCTAGTCGAGGAGACCGGAATTAGCCTACTTTACCGCCGCCATGGCCAAACTCGTTGCTTCCTCCAGCTCCCATGCAGCATCGGCGAGCCCGGTAATTGCCGATGCAGACTGCTAGGGACCATCGCCGGCCTCCTCCGCGTCCAGTCCTAGTCGGGCACTCCGTCGCCGTGGCTCTGACCCCCTCCGCATGCAAGGTGTTCAACAATTGCCCTAACGGTATTTCTTTTTCCTTTTTCTCCATTTATTTTATCAATTACGGTCTCAAATTGATCATAGATGGCTCCAGTGTATAGATGGAGAGTGCCTGTTGTTCGTAAAAGGTTGAGCGTGCTCGGGCGACATCCCGTTCCTCGTCCAAGGCGTCAAGGTCATGTTGCCAAGCATACTAAGGCATAGCCTAGTGGTGGGAAGGGGTTGATGCCTTCCCACCCACCCAGGTTCAAGGCATGGTATTTGCAATTTGGGTTTGTTACACCAATTATACTGTAGGGGCCTCCCTTACAGTCTTCCTTTCAAAAAAAGGTCATGTTGCCAACTATGCTCGGCTTTCCTTTTCCTCATACATGCATACTCGAGGTGCGTCGTGAATGAGGTTGCTAGGGAGTATGGCCTCGGGCATCGTAAACCATGAAGAATGGAGTATAGCCCGTGGATCTTGTAGGTGTGTGTAACACCCATGATGCGGCTATATCTCCCACGTGTCGGAGCACGACTTAGAGGCATAGCCGCATAGTAGGCATGTCGCAAGAGGGGTAATCTTTACACATCCCATGTCGCAAGAGTTGGCTTACAATCGCCACTTCAAACAATACATAAATATATCATTACATCATCCAGAATACAATCAAGGTCCGACTACGGAACCAAAATAAAGACAACCCCAAATGCATAGATCCCCGATCGCCCCAACTGGGCTCCACTACTGATCGTCTGGAAAGGAAACATAGTAACGTCCTGAATCCTTGTCGAACTCCCACTTGAGTTCGGTCGCATCCCCTGTACTGGCATCATCGGCACCTGCATCTGGTTTTGGAAGTAATCTGTGAGTCACGGGGACTCGGCAATCTCACACCCTCGCGATCAAGACTATTTAAGCTTATGGGTAGGAAAAGGGGGTAGTGAGGTGGAGCTGCAGCAAGCACTAGCATATATGGTGGCTAACTTACGCAAATGAGAGCGAGAAGAGAGGCAAAGCACGGTCGAGAAACTATAAAGATCAAGAAGTGATCCTAAAACCACTTACGTTCAAGCATAACACGAGACCGTGTTCTCTTCCCGGACTCCACCGAAAAGAGACCATCACGGTTACACACGCTGTTGATTCTTTTTAATTAAGTTAAGTGTCAGGTTTTCTACAACCGGATATTAACAAGTTCCCATCTTCCCATAACCGCGGGCACGGCTTTCAAAAGTTTAAAACCCTGCAGGGGTGTCCCAACTTAGCCCATCACAAACTCTCACGGTCAACGAAGGATATTCCTTCTCTCAGGACGACCCGATCAGACTCGGAATCCCGGTTACAAGACATTTCGACAATGGTAAAACAAGACCAGCAAGACCACCCGCTGTGCCGACAAATCCCGATAGGAGCTGCACATATCTCGTTCTCAGGGCACACCAGATAAGCTAAGCATACGGGAGCCAACGTAACCCAAGTTGCCAAGGGACGGCCCCGCACGGTGCTCTAGTTTGGAGCAACACTGAGAGGAGCACTGACCTGGGGGTTAAAATAAAGATGACCCTTGAGTCCGCGGAACCCAAGGGAAAAAGCTTAGGTGGCAAATGGTAAAACCAAGGTTGGGCCTTGCTGGAGGAGTTTTATTCAAGGCGAACTGTCAAGGAGTTCCCATTATAACCCAACCACGTAAGGAACGCAAAATCAAGGAACATAACACCGATATGACGGAAACTAGGACGGCAAGAGTGGAACAAAACACCAGGCATAAGGCCGAGCCTTCCACCCTTTACCAAGTATATAGGTGCATTAAAGTAAACAATATATAATAGTGATATCCCAACAATAACCATGTTCCAACAAGGAACAAACTCCAATCTTCACCTGCAACTAGCAACGCTATAAGAGGGGCTGAGCAAAGCGATAACATAGCCAAACAATGGTTTGCTAGGAAAGGTGGGTTAGAGGCTTGACATGGCAATATGGGAGGCATGATAAAGCAAGTGGTAGGTATCGCGGCATAGCAAAAGAGCGAGCAACTAGCAAGCAAAGATAGAAGTGATTTCGAGGGTATGGTCATCTTGCCTGCAAAGTTCTCCGAGTTGACGTAAGCTTGATCCTCGTAAGCGTACTCAATGGGTTCCTCGATCACGTACTCATCTCCCAACTCTACCCAAGGCAAGAACACAAGCAAAGGAAACAACAATCAACCACGGTGCAATGCGCAAGCAACATGATGCAAAACATGGCATGATATGCGGGATGTGATATGCAATGCATATGCATGCTCCGGAAGGAAAAGATTGAACCAGGCCTCAACTTGGCAAACCAAGCGTGCCGCTGGAAATATGAGTTGATTTTGGTCAAAATCGATATAATGAGCACCGGAATCGGATGCACGGTTTGCAAATGGCAAACAAAACAAGAATGGCACAATTCTGCGATTAACAGCATGATGTCATCTAATATGCAATAAGAAACTAAGCTACTGCACTCTAACATAACAACAAAGCACATGGAAGTGATCTACTCAAGATGCTTGACAAAAGATGAACATTGAGCTACGGCTAAATCACACAATAGCAGGTTCAAACAAGCATGGCAAAAGTGCAAAAGATGACAACATCACAGACCTAGTGAAAATACTAACATGTCAGGATTTAACATCAGGAAGCCACGTTTAGAGCAAGATATCAACATGCTACAGGAACAGAACATAGCAATACAAGGCATTGCATGAATCTACTCAAAGCATATAACAAAAGTCCCTTACTGACCATAAGCCAAAAAGGATCATAAGATATGCTGGCACCCATGTAAACATAGCAAGTTCCGTTAACAGATTCAGACTTAGCAGAAAACTGGACATGGCATAAACAGAATTATGAAGGAACGTTCGCGAGCTCGATGTACTCAACACAACGCATTGCATGACAAACTAAGCATACTACCAGCAAGAAGACATGATCAAGAAGCTAAACATGGCAAGAACAATCTCATAGCATGCATGGATCAACTACAACAACCTTGGCAAAATTGATTAACATGTAAACAATCTGCCAGGAACATTTTATAGCAAAAGTAGAGCAAGATTGAGTCATGCTAGGGTACTTCATAAATTCAAACAGGGGCATGGATGGATAGAGCACAACCATATCTCCAAATCATCCTTACTGAACATACTCGAAAGAATCATGGATCTCTCTGTAGCAACATAAATACATGGCATAAAAATAACAACAGGGAAATGACTTAGTGAAATTCAAAGTCCCTGAAATCAGCAACATCACGAGAGCTACTTTGCATGCTTGTGCTAGTCACCACATTAATCACAAAAATACATGGCATACACCCCTGTAAAGATAGCATGACATAGCCCAAAACACATGTAGAGCTCATGCTCATATGCAACACACAATAATCATGGCCAAAATGACAAATGCTCAAGATCTACTAAGAAACAGGAACTAACATTTTATAGCACTCTTGCATCAACAATTTGGGCATCAAGATGGACTCAAACAAGCATAGTGCAATGGAACAAAATTAAGAGCACATCCAGATGAACAATTTGATATAAGGCACGCCCAAAACGGAGCTACGGATGCGGAGTTATGATGCAATGAACAGAGCTAGAAAATATGCAGAAAAAAATTAGAAATATCTTGGGGTCAACCACAGATTTCAGATCTAGGGTTCCTCGTGCGGATCCCGAGGCTCGCCGGAGAACTGGCAGGAAAACTCGCCGGAGAGGGGAAGGTGGCCGGAGAGGAGGTGGATCTGGTCCGGCTCGACCGGATCCGCCGGCGACGAGGCCGGGGAGACGCGGCGACGGCAGGGCGGCATGCCCGTGCAGCGGCGCGGGGCGGCGAAGGCACGTGCGGCGGCGATGGCCGGCGGCGAGGGAGTGAGGCGGAGGCGTGGCGAGAGCTCGGCGGCGGGGCGCGCGGCAGGGCGCGGGAGGAGCGCGCGGGCTTGGGGGACCCGACCCGGGCCTGGCGGGCCGGCGGCGGGGGGTCTCACTGGGTGCCACGTGGCGGCTCCAGAGTGGCTGGGGCGCGGCGGCAGACGCGTCCGACGCCGTCCGGACGTGTCCGACGGCGGAGAGGGAGCGGGGCTAGGGTTAGACTGCGCGAAAAATCCGGGAGGGGCACATATTTATAGGTTGAGGGAGCTAGGAGAGTCCAAATGGAGTGCGGTTTTCGGCCACGCGATCGTGATCGAACGACTGAGAGGATGGAGGGGGTTTGGATGGGTTTTGGGCCACTTTGGAGGGGTGTTGGGCTGCAACACACACGAGGCCTTTACGGTTCCCCATTTAACCGTTGGAGTATCAAACGGACTCCAAATGGCACGAAACTTGACAGGCGGTCTACCGGTGGTGTACCAAGTCCGCTTGGCAAATCTCGGTCCATACCGAGAAGGTTTAACACCCGCTCACGAAAAGAGGAAAAAGGGGGCGCCGGAGGACGTAGGAGTGCCGGAATGCAAAACGGACAACAGGGAAAATGCTCGGATGCATGCGACGAACACGTATGCAAATGCGATGCACATGATGACATGATATGATATGCATGACATGAACAACATGCAAACGAAGACAAAACCCAACCACGAGGAAATATCATAACTTAGAGCCGAAAATGACAAGAGTTGGAATACAAATATGGCAAGTTACATCCGGGGTGTTACAACACTCCACCACTACGAAAGGATCTCGTCCCAAGATCTAGGACTGAAAGAACTCCGGATATTCGGAATGGAGGTGCTCCTCGCATTCCTAGGTGGCTTCTCGGTCGGAATGATGTGACCACTTCACTTTCAGGAATTTGATAGACTTGTTGCGAGTCTTGCGCTTAGTTTCTTCAAGAATAGCAACGAGATGCTCATGATAATACATGTCTTCTTGGAGGTCAATCTCTTCGAAGTTGATGGTGCGGCTAGGAGTCTTGAAACACTTGCGAAGCTATGACACGTGAAACACGTCGTGCACATTTGCAAAGTTGGATGGAAGCTCAAGTTGATAGGCGAGATCGCCTCTTTTGCCAATGATCTTGAAAGGACCCACGTATCTAGGGGCAAGCTTCCCTTTGATACCAAAGTGATGAGTACCTTTCATTGGAGAGACGCAGAGGTATACATGGTCTCCGATCTCGAAAGCCAAGTCATGATGCTTGCTATCATAGTAACTCTTCTGGCGCGATTGCATGGATTTGAGATTTTCACGAATGAATTTGCACATTTCTTCAGCCTCTGTGATCAAGTCATTGCCAAGAAGTTGGCGTTCACCAGTCTCTGACCAGTTAAGAGGAGTACGACACTTTCTGCCATAGAGAATCTCGAATGGGGCCTTGCCCGAACTTGCTTGGAAGCTGTTGTTGTAGGAGAACTCGACATATGGCAGACAATCTTCCCACTTCATACCGAAAGAAATGACACAAGCCCTGAGCATATCTTCAAGAATTTGATTGACTCGCTCGATTTGTCCACTAGTTTGAGGATGGAAGGCTGTGCTGAAGTGAATGTTGGTGCCCATGGCCTTCTGGAAGGAATCCCAGAACTTAGAAGTAAAGATGCTTCCACGATCTGAAGATATCAATTGCGGAATGCCGTGCAAGGAGACAATCCTGGAGGTATATAGCTCTGCCAACTGAGCTGCTGTGATAGATTCTTTGATAGGAAGAAAATGAGCCACTTTTGTGAGCTTGTCGATGACGACGAATATAGCATCATTTCCACGTTTGGACTTGGGAAATCCAGTCACAAAGTCCATCTCAATATGGTTAAACTTCCATTCTGGAATAACAAGAGGTTGGAGGAGACCAGCTAGCCGTTGGTGTTCTGCTTTCACTCTTCTGCAGACATCACATTCATTCACGAACTGAGCAATCTCGCACTTCATTCGAGTCCACCAATACGACTGCTTGAGGTCATGGTACATCTTTGTACTTCCAGGGTGAATAGAAAGGAGTGAATTGTGAGCCTCGTTCATAATAACTTTATGAAGGTCACCCTTAGGAACCACAGTTCGATCCTCGAAGAAAAGAGTATCTTTTTCATCAAGGCGATAGAACTTGTACTTGGGTTGGCTCTTGACAATCCCAATCTTCACCTTCTTCACCATGGCATCAAGAAGTTGTGCCTCACGAATTTGATCTTCCAAAGTAGGAGAGACTTGGAGGTTGGCAAGAAATCCTTGAGGAACAACTTGGAGATTAAGTTGGTGGAAAGCTTCACAAAGATCCGGTTGGAAGGGCTTGAGAATCAAACTGTTGCAGTAAGCCTTTCTGCTCAAAGCGTCTGCAATGACATTGGCCTTTCCTGGAGTATATTCAATACTCGGATTATACTCTGTAATCATCTCGACCCAATGAGTCTGCCTGAGGTTGAGGTCGGGTTGAGTGAAGATGTACTTCAGACTCTTATGATCAGTGAAGATACCAACTTGTAACACCCACGATGCGGCTATATCTCCCACGTGTCGGAGCACGACTTAGAGGCATAGCCGCATAGTAGGCATGTCGCAAGAGGGGTAATCCTTACACATCCCATGTACTGAATAAGAAAGGGATAAAGAGTTGGCTTACAATCGCCACTTCACACAATACATAAATATAGCATTACATCATCCAGAATACAATCAAGGTCCGGCTACGGAACCAAAATAAAGACAACACCAAATGCATAGATCCCCGATCGCCCCAACTGGGCTCCACTACTGATCGTCTGGAAAGGAAACATAGTAACGTCCTGAATCCTCGTCGAACTCCCACTTGAGTTCGGTCGCATCCCCTGTACTGGCATCATGGGCACCCGCATCTGGTTTTGGAAGTAATCTTTGAGTCACGGGGACTCAGCAATCTCACACCCTCGCGATCAAGACTATTTAAGCTTATGGGTAGGAAAAGGGGGGTAGTGAGGTGGAGCTGCAGCAAGCACTAGCATATATGGTGGTTAACTTACGCAAAAGAGAGCGATAAGAGAGGCAAAGCATGGTAGAGAAACTATAAAGATCAAGAATTGATCCTAAAACTACTTATGTTCAAGCATAACACGAGACCGTGTTCTCTTCTCGGACTCCGCCGAAAAGAGACCTTCATGGTTACACACACTGTTGATTCTTTTTAATTAAGTTAAGTGTCAGGTTTTCTACAACCGGATATTAACAAATTCCCATCTGCCCATAACCGCGGGCACGACTTTCAAAAGTTCAAAACCCTGCAGGGGTGACCCAACTTAGCCCATCACAAGCTCTCACGGTCAACGAAGGATAGTCCTTCTCCCAGGATGACCCGATTAGACTCGGAGTCCCGGTTACAAGACATTTCGACAATGGTAAAACAAGACCAGCAAGACCACCCGTTGTGCCGACAAATCCTGATAGGAGCTGCACATATCTCGTTCTCAGGGCACACCGGATAAGCTAAGCATACGGGAGCCAACATAACCCAAGTTACCAAGGGACGGCCCCACACGGTGCTCTAGTTTGGACCAACACTCAGAGGAGCACTAGCCCGGGGGTTAAAATAAAGATGACCCTTGAGTCCGCGAACCCAAGGGAAGAAGGCTTAGGTGGCAAATGGTAAAACCAAGGTTGGGCCTTGCTGGAGGAGTTTTATTCAAGGCGAACTGTCAAGGGGTTCCCATTATAACCCAACTGCGTAAGGAACGCAAAATCAAGGAACATAACACAGGTATGACGGAAACTAGGGCGGCAAGAGTGGAACAAAACACCAGGCATAAGGTCGAGCCTTCCACCTTTTACCAAGTATATAGGTGAATTAAAGTAAACAATATATAATAGTGATAAACCAACAATAACCATGTTCCAACAAGGAACAAACTCCAATCTTCACCTGCAACTAGCAACGCTATAAGAGGGGCTGAGCAAAGCGGTAACATAGCCAAACAATGGTTTGCTAGGAAAGGTGGGTTAGAGGCTTGACATGGCAATATCGGAGGCATGATAAAGCAAGTGGTAGGTATCACGGCATAGCAAAAGAGTGAGCAACTAGCAAGCAACGATAGAAGTGATTTCGAGGGTATGGTCATCTTGCCTGCAAAGTTCTTCGAGTTGACGTAAGCTTGATCCTCGTAAGCGTACTCAACGGGTTCCTCGATCATGTACTCGTCTCCCGGCTCTACCCAAGGCAAAAACACAAGCAAAGCAAACAACAATCAACCACGGTGCAATGCGCAAGCAACATGATGCAAAACATGGCATGATATGCGGGATGTGATATGCAATGCATATGCATGCTCCGGAAGGAAAAGATTAAACCAGGCCTCAACTTGGCAAACCAAGCGTGCCGCTGGAAAGATGAGTTGATTTCGGTCTAAATTGATATATAGATCACCGGAATCGGATGCACGGTTTGCAAATGGCAAGCAAAACAAGAATGGCACAATTCTGCGATTAACAGCACGATGCCATCTAAAATGCAACAAGAAACTAAGCTTCTTCACTCTAACATAACAACAAAGCACATGGAAGTGATCTACTCAAGATTCTTGACAAAAGATGAACACTGAGCTACGGCTAAATCAAACAATAGCAGGTTCAAACAAGCATGGCAAAAGTGCAAAAGATAACAACATCACAGACTTAGTGAAAATACTAACATGTCAGGATTTAACATCAAGAAGCCATGTTTAGAGCAAGATATCAACATGCTACAGGAACAGAACATAGCAATACGAGGCATGGCATGGATCTACTCAAAGCATATAACAAAAGTCCCTTACCGACCATAAGCCAAAAAGGAACATAAGATATGATGGCACCCATGTAAACATAGAAAGTTTCGTTAACAGACTCAGACTTAGCAGAAAACTGGACATGGCATAAACAGAATTATGAAGGCACGTTCGCGAGCTCGATGCACTCAACACAAGGCATTGCATGACAAACTAAGCATACTACCAGCAAGAAGACATGATCAAGAAGCTAACCATGGAAAGAAAAATCTCATAGCATGCATGGATCAACTACAACAACCTTGGAAAAATTGATTAACATGTAAACAATCTGCCAGGAACATTTTATAGCAAAAGTAGAGCAAGATTGAGTCATGCTAGGGTACTCCATAAATGCAAACAGGGGCATGGATGGATAGACCACAGCCATATATCCAAATCATCCTTACTGAACATACTCAAAAGAAGCATGGATCTCTCTATAGCAACATGAATACATGGCATAAAAATAACAACAGAGAAATGATATAGTGAAATTCTAAGTCCCTGAAATCAGCAACATCACGAGAGCTACTTTGCATGCTTGTGCTAGTCACCACATTGATCACAAAAATACATGTCATACACCCCTGTAAAGATGGCATGACATAGCCCAAAACACATGTGGAGCTCATGCTCATATGTAGCACACAATAATCATGGCAAAAATGACAAATGCTCAAGATCTGCTAAGAAATAGGAACTAACATTTTATAGCACTCTTGCATCAACAATTTGGGCATCAATATGGACTGAAACAAGCATGGTGCAATGGAGCAAAATGAAGAGCACATCCAGATGAACAATTTGATATAAGGCACGCCCAAAACGGAGCTACAGATGCAGAGTTATGATGCAATAAACAGAGCTAGAAAATATGCAGAAAAAAGACTTAGAAATATCTCGGGGTCAACCTCAGATTTCAAATCATGGGTTCCTCGCACGGATCCCGAGGCTCGCCAGAGAACTGGCCGGAAAACTTGCCGGAGAGGGGAAGGTGGCCGGAGAGGAGGTGGATCCGGTCCGGCCCGACCGGATTCGGCCGGCAACGATGCCGTGTTGACGCGACGACAGCGGGGCGGCGCAGGGTGGCGATGGCTGGCGGCGGCCGATGGCGAGGGAGCGAGGCGGCGGCGCGACGAGAGCGCAGCGGCGGGGCACACGGCAGGGCGCGGGAGGAGCGCGCGGGCTCGGGGGAGCCGACCCGGGCCTGGCGGGCCGCCAGCGCGGGGGCTCGCTAGGTGCCACGTGGCGGCTCCGGAGTGGCTGGGGCGTGGCGGCGGATGCGTCCGACGCCGTCTGGACGTGTCCGACGGCGGGGAGGGAGCGGGGCTAGGGTTAGACTGCGCGAAAAATCCGGGAGGGGCACATATTTATAGGTAGAGGGAGCTAGGAGAGTCCAAATGTAGTGCGGTTTTCGGCCACGCGATCGTGATCGAACGACCGAGAGGATGGAGGGGGTTTGGATGGGTTTTGGGCCACTTTGGAGGGGTGTTGGGCTGCAACACACACGAGGCCTTTACGGTTCCCCATTTAACCGTTGGAGTATCAAACGGACTCCAAATGGCACGAAACTTGACAGGCGGTCTACCGGTGGTGTACCAAGTCCGCTTGGCAAATCTCGGTCCATACCGAGAAGGTTTAACACCCGCTCACGAAAAGAGGAAAAAGGGGGCGCCGGAGGACGTAGGAGTGCCGGAATGCAAAACGGACAACGGGGAAAATGCTCGGATGCATGCGACGAACACGTATGCAAATGCGATGCACATGATGACATGATATGATATGCATGACATGAACAACATGCAAAACGAAGACAAAACCCAACCACGAGGAAATATCATAACTTAGAGCCGAAAATGACAAGAGTTGGAATACAAATATGGCAAGTTACATCCGGGGTGTTACACTGTGGTGCGCAAGCCCCATAGTACGGAGTGAAGCTCCTTGACCCACTTGTTGTCGACTTCTTCTGAAGATCGAATCAGGAGAGGTTTGATGCCACTTAAGATTAAGCCACTTGCTCATCCAATATGACCATTGGTTTGCGGGTTGTAAACCGAAGCATAGTCAAGCTTAATGCCTTATTTGGTGCATCACTCCTTTACCTCGTGGTAAAGTTGGACCCATTGTCCTAAATCTAATGATGATGTGGGGAATCCCATAATGGTGTACTACTCTAGAGATGAAGTTAATCATTAGCTCGGCCTTAGCCGATGTCACAAGTTTTGCCTCAATCCATTTTATGAACTTGTTGACCATGACCAGGAGGTATTTCTTCTTGTCTGTTCCTCCATGGAGTGGTCCGACCATGTCCAGCCCCCCAGACCATGAATAGCCAAGTGATCAGAATGGTTCTTAGAGCCATGGCTGGCATGTGGCTTTGCTTGGCAAAGAGCTGGCAGCCCACACATGCATCTACAAGGTCTCGTGTGTTGTCTCGCACATTGGGCCAATAAAAACCTGCTCGAAAAACTTTGCTTACCATAGTCCGAGGTGTTGAATGTTGGCCACACATACTGGAATGAATTTCCGAAAGGAGTTATTTTCCTTCTTCCTCGGAGATGCAACATTGGAGCACGCCAGTGACACTGTGTTTGTATAGTTCCCCCTCATGGACCTTATATGCTTCCAATCGTCGAACGATTCGTGATGCATCTGTATGGTCTTCGAGCAACTCCCTGTGCAGCAAGTACACATGTATTGGCTCAGTCCAGGTTGTGGTTATGGGCTACTGCCATAATCTCATGGGCTGCAGAGGTTTCCTCTAGTGTCGAGCTCTCGATTATCTCCTCATCTGGTTGTATGGCCGTTGGGGTGATTAGCTCGGGCTCCAATTGCTCGGCCGTCTTAGCGGTTTGCTCGGCGTCACCTTGCCATTTGAATGATGGTTTAAACAATCGTTCAAGGAAATTGTCTGAGGTACTGGCTCTTGTTTGGCGCCCATCTGGGCGAGGATGTCAGTAGCTTGATTATTGTCTCTCTGCATATGATGAAATTCCAGACCCTCAAATCAAGAAAATAAAGTCATGACTGTTAGGACTGATAGTATATCAACCAGAGGGGGGTGAATTGGAGATTCAACTTTTTTGCAAAAGCTTTGAAACCCAACCCAATCACAACAATGGAATAAATTATTGAAGGAAATGGACAAAATCAGACTTCTTCGTTAGAAGCATATTCATCGATGAAAGCATTGATAACAGTACATGCTTGATGAATCACAGGTTTAACTACAATGAGAGTAATACAACGTGCAAACAGATGTAACAAAACGAGGCACACCATGGTTGGTACAGTATGAGAATATGGAACAATAACAGAAGTGAATCCGAAGTATCGTAGAATGATGAACGTTAACTGGTGAAGATAATGAACGGGTATGAATGTGGACAAGGATGGTGACACCAGAACAAAAAAACAAGTAATCTATCGGCACAAAACACGAATAATAAGTGCTAAAGGAAATACAGCAGATTAGAATTACCTAGTGGCGCTCGATGGTGATAGAGAGATTTGGTAGACCAGTTGACCCTTCTTCCAAAGGGCTACGTCTGGTTGGAGGGGCTGTGACTTAATACGGAATATAAACTCTCTTCACCCTATTCTCCTTCAATGCAGAGCTGATCAGACTCGGGTTGATTTCACTCATGGTAGATCCTTATCGGCGATCTCCAAACCTTCGACCGACCTAAGCGAACCACAATCACTCTTGGTTGCTGAAGATCAGGCTCGGTGAATACAACAACTCTTCATCACACGAAGCCGAAACCTATCCGTCTAGAGAGTGTGCAACTCTCAAGAGTAATAGGTACAAGAACTCTCACTCAGAACTATTGTGATGCTAAACCACTGTCTAAGTTTGGGCTCTTGATTTTTCTCTCGGTGGATCTTAAAATCAAATCACTCAGAGAGGGGTTGCTCAAATCTATCTTCTCAATCTCAAGCAGAGCAACCAATGGACAATGTTGGACTGGGGTGGCTATTTATAGCCGTAGCCTTCCCTGATGGGAAATGAACAAATTCGACATCGGGCTCGGCCAATGGCCGAACGACACGATTCCAACGGTCGGATTTGAGCTAATGGTAACATTTCTTGCGGAACAAGAAATGTTAGCTCCTCGGCCTGAGATAAATCTCTCACAACGAAGAAGAACTCAGTCCCTTGCTGACGAGTATTTGCTCGGAGCACAAAGAGATTTCTCTCGCAACTTTCATAGGTTTTGGCTAAGCATCATATCGGATCTAAGCATCGAGAACCTATTACCCTCTTTATAGTAGGGATGTCCTATGACTCAAATGAATGAAGGAGGAAAAATGAAATGAAAACTATGTCTTCACTTTGTCTTCGACTTTCATCGCTGCAATCAGTTTCTTCGGACGACAGTACCGAAACAAAAGCTTTGCTTCAGCGGTAAACTTTCGAGGGGTCGATTTCTTCACATCAATCTTCTTGACTCTATCCCTTCAACAAGTGTAGCTCGTTCTTCTCTGCAACACAGAAGTACCTCAGTGAAGTTCCTCAAACTTAGCACCGGAGACATCATATTCTTTGGTTGTGTATGGACTTTTTCTCTCTGTGTGCACTAGCAAACAAATCAGTCCATACCTGTTTCTGTCAACAATCTCCAAAACACAAGGTAGACAGATATTGCACCAACAACATCCCCCTTTTTGGACGATTGTTGACAAAACAGATCAAGTCGAATGATAGATAATTAATGGAATGTAACGTGAAGAATAACGATTGATGAGAGATAATTATGAAGATAGAGTATTCTCCCCCTAAAGATGTGCTTCGGTTCATGAAGGATCAGGAGGGAAGCACTATTGATCTTTGTATGAGTGTCATTGATCGGATCTTAGAAGTGAGTTCTTTCACTTCACTCAATGATGTCTGAGGTGATTCCTGTCCCAAAATCTTTGAAGAAAGTTAGACATAAAATAATTGTTTGTGACAAGGACAAGTCATGAAGGTTTTCTCAGAACATAATTTGAATCCACATGAGATGTAGTTTTCCTGCATGTGAGGTATCCAAAGTGATCAGAGCAGGATAAACTGAGAATATATTGCTCGATGTGGATATGCTTCAGATGTGATTTTCTTGCAATATGGATGAAGTAAATGATATCTGTGAGGAGAAACACTTTGTCAGTCATATAGATAGCCTTCAATAAGGCATTTGTGCATAGGCTAACTTTATCTTCATGCGCAGTTAGATAATGGTCAGCAATAAGAGCATATCCAATCACAACAGATAGTTTGTTTAGTACTTGAAGTACTTCTCTAATATTCGTTTGGACTTACTGTATCACTTGATGATTCTCTGTTCTTCTTCGAGGAGCAGTTATGTGTCCATGTAAGATACATAATCGTTTGTGACAAAAACTCACAATACAAACACATTAAAAGGTACCTGCAGACAAATAATACAAAGCAAATGACATTGCAGGCGGGGGGTTATTAACATTACATGACGATGGAGTTTTTCAACACCACAAGCGGTGCCATAAGTTCATGAAGCAAATTGTTCATGGGAAAACCAAATGCCGAAAGAAAAACACACCCTGCAAACCCCCATAAACTATCACTCAATGTAATTCTCCCCCTTTTGTCAACAAGTGTCAAAAAGGTAAGAGAAGACACGCGAGGAATTACTCTGAGGAAGAATCTTCTGAATCCGAATTAAAACCACTCGAAGAACTAGAGTCAGAAGAGTGTGGAACGGTCGAGGAAGAAGC
This sequence comes from Triticum urartu, assembly GCF_003073215.2. NCBI lineage: Eukaryota > Viridiplantae > Streptophyta > Magnoliopsida > Poales > Poaceae > Triticum > Triticum urartu. Next base: position 448,981,490 of record NC_053023.1, on the reverse strand, counting down.
AGGAGTAGAAGCCTTGGCTTTGGAGGTCTTGGAGCGACGAACATCTGGCTTGTAGACTTGAGTACCGGCAGTGTCTGCGATTTCATCATCATGATTGACAAACAACAGATCCGTTGAACCAAAGCGTTGTGGGAGCATTGGAGTCCGTCTTTGGATGCGCGGGAGAACAAGCAAGTCTAGGTAGTCATAATCCTTGAAGAGGCCCTTCTTGGCTAAATCCTTGCGAGAGTAATGCTTTCTCAACAAGGTCCATGAGCGCTTTCTTGCATCCTTCTCATGCATAAGAATTTGACAGGTGTGATTATGAATCAGAACCAGCTCAGTCATTAGTTCCACCTTTTCTTTTCTATCCATCTTGATGTGTCTCTCCACAGTCTACTGCGTGCGAATGCAAATCTCATAGAGTGACGGATTTTCTTCGCGAGGGATTTCAATCTTGGCTTGCTTAACCTTCGGAGCAGATTCAGATGCAGAAGCATTTGCAGCAGCATCGACCGGTTCCTTCCCTTTGCTATTATACTTCACAATGTGTAGAGTATCACGAACTGGTGGCATGAATACCTTCGACTCATAGCCCCAGAAAAATTTCTCATTTGTGAGCTGCTCAATGGCGAACATGATCATGGAGCATACGGCTTCATCGATTGAGGGCTATCTGCAGCACATGCCAGGTTCCGAATGAATAGGTGAGGAATATCTAACTTGATTCCCTGAGATATTGCTACAAGAGCATTTCCTATGATGCCTTTGGTGGAGTTGGGCCGGTTTGTTGGCGTGATGGTATTGCATAGAATGTGGAATAAAATTTTCTTGTCATAATCCAACTTCTTCGGATCAACATCAATGCATTCGTCGCCCACCATGGTGGGATCCATCAAGACATGGAGTTGAGCTTCAGACACTTCCCAGAAATGCAATATGTGATCTCTGTCATTCTCAAATTCACATCGAGGCAGATTTATCAGTGCCAGAAAATGATCTGTCGAGCATTTGATTCTCTCTCTGCCAGTCATCCATTCAAGCGTCCAAGTTGAAGTATTTTACATTTCTTCTGTGATGTACAACGTGGCAACGAATTGAAGAATAACCTCCTTGTTCCAGCCATGATTAAAACACACGAAACCCTTCAAAAGAGCATGTTCTATATGATCAATGGCATTCAGGAAGCAAGGAATTTTCTTCGAGCTTGGAAAAGTCTAATATTTTGTGATTGAAAATTCTGTGTTTGCCAAACAAGATCCAAGCATAATAGACTTCCCGTTCTTCTGTCCAAAACCTTGGTGACAATGATGTCCTTTCTCCTTCGTAGGGGCTGACCCCAAAGAATGCTAACTTTGACGAATGAAATTGTTCATTGAAAGCGGGGTCATTGGGGCCATACTCAACTGTGAACAGAGGGAAGGTTTCCGAAGGGTTTTCCCGAAGTTCTTCCTCGCAAATTTCCATCGGCTAAACATCTTCAAAGGTTGGAGCATTTTCATCAATGGGCTTCAATGGGGCATGATGCTTTGTTGCCTTATCTGAAGCAAATGGCATAGGATCACTAGACCGACTGTCATTTTTCTTTGCTGGAACTCCTAACATCTTTCTCAGATTCTGGCTCAAGGGCCTTTTCATTCGGTGAGGTCTCAACTTTGGGTGGCACAACAACCTTTTTAGACTCTTGAGTCACAGCTTGATCTCCTTCAGTCTGCTGAGGCAACACAGGTGATACAACTTGGTGTGGCAAAACTGGTGGTGTAGCTTCTAATACTTTCTCTTTGGGAGCCATGAGCTCTTCAAATTTCTTCTCTTCCTGTTTTGGCTATGAAGCCAAAGAACCAGGAGCAGGGTCAACTTCCATTGGGGCAGGAGCACTAGATGACGAGACCATAGGGATATTTCCTTGGGAAGCAAATTGCTCCCCCTCGACCTTCTCACCCTCCTTGGTGGATCCGGAGGGTTCAGCTTGAACTTTCTTCACAGGCGATGATACTGCCTTTTCCATCTCAATCTGTTCATCAACTTTTTCTTCAGGAACATTTGCTCGGGCACGACATTCTCTTCATCAGGATTTACATGATACATATCCACCATATATGATTCTTGTTCGACTGAGGCAGGACTAACTACCACAAGCTTAGTTTGATGCTCGACTTCTTGCTTGGAGCGAGGGGATGGAGGAATCTGTTGTAGTGGGACACTTGTATCAATGGGTGCATCATTAGTCATAAATTGGATACGACGATCCTTAATCTCTTTCGTCTTATTGGCTCTAGCCTGAGCTTTCTGACATTTCTCTTCTTTTTCTCCGTGTCGAGCAAGATCTGCTTGACGGTTCATCTCCTCATTTCTGCAATCACAAAGCTAAGACACATCCATCTTCAGCTTGGAGTGCAATCAATTTTGTTGTTTCTCATGATGCTGAATGCTTTGGTGATCTCAAGAATTGCCGTGTTCACGTCTTTTCTTTCAGACTCAGATTTAGCATCCCTTCTCATTTTCTCCAGAAAGCTTCTTATCATCGATAGCTTGATCGAGTTCTTTGGTGATTTCTTTCAGCTCATAGAAGTGCTTTGCTACCATCTTGGTAAAATCTTCAGGCAGGCCCAAACTACTCAATTCAGTTAGATTTGCATCATAGGAAGCACCCTCAATGATGTCAAATATAAGATCAAAATCACATTCCTCTGTGGAAGCAGGAATGATTTTCTTCGCCTTTTTGGTAGGAGAAGCAACTTTTTCATCAGTAATCAGCTTTCTCTTCGCCACGGGGGTAGCAGAGCCCGAAGGTTTATCTGAGGGGATGGGAGCAAGCCTTGGAGAAGATCTCACTGGAGGCGAAATCTTTGCTGGGGATGGAGTTTGGTACGGCTTATCAAGCAACGCTCTTTGATCATACATATGAATTTATTCGCCAGCATTGTCAATAGACGAATCCTCATCAGACGAGGCAGAAGCAATCTTCCTAGATTTACTCGCAACTGACTTCCTCTTCGGAGCTCGAGGAGAAACAGTCTTCCTCTTCTTCTTTTCTTTTCGGGCAGACGCCCTTTCCTTCTTATCTTGCACATCTTGTTGAGTTAACTCAACATTCCGTTGTTCCACTTGATCTTTCTTCGCGAGCCTTGCCTCACGCTTGGCCTTGGACTTTTCCCTCTTTGCAACTTCTTTGGGAAAATCAGATATGGTCTTTAAGGAATCGGCATGAGTGTTGGGAGGCGGTGCTGGCCTGATTTTTTCATCATCCTGCCCAAGGCATCTTTCAGCAATGCAATCGTTCTAGGGTGCAGTGAATGCAAACAAAATCTGGTATTTCCTTTGAATGTTCTCATAGTTGAACTACTTTTTCGCCCAATGACAGCAAATCTTTTGTAGTCTGTTGTTCCTTTCTTTAGCAGTTTCTACTCCAGGTGGAGTCTTGTACATTTCCTTATCAGACATCTCAGTCGCAGTATTTCTTTCTCTTCCGTGGCCACCCTTCTTGGGATTTCCATCAGAGAACAAGGTCTTGGAATTAGTTACAAGCTCGTCCTCTGGCTGACTGTGAGCTGAGAGAATATCATCATCTTCTTCAGTAGATTCTGATTCGACCTTTTTCTTCGGTTCTTTTAGCGGCTTTGCAGATATTCTTTCAACCACGTTTGCTGAATCAGTCACACGTGGATGCTGAGAAATTTCTTCTTCAGACCCAAAATGCTCAGCCAAACTATTTGCCATGACCACTCTTAAGAGAAAAATGCAAATGCGAAAAAAATGCAGGAAGAAGTCACAAACATGCACAGAAGCATTTTAACTCAAAACAGATAAGTTTTCGAAAGAATCATGGGATCCATGGCATACACTTGCAAGATATCATCAAGTGAATTGCACTATGCCTAAAGATGACATAACCATTCCTCTAATATTTCGATTCATGCACATTGAACCCTAGATCCAAGAGACTAGTACGAGGAACTTCTACAAACCGAACAGGTCATAACTTAGTGAACCCTAGAGATCTACCGCAAGAAAATAACACATGATAAATAGCGTCGGGATGAACTGCCTTAGAACAGGAAGGGAATAGGACAAGTTCTAGATCTGAATTCCCTAACTTGGCGAGACAGATTGACTACAGCAACACGAGAGAGATGGGTTACCGCACTGATGCGACCAACGGTGACAGAGCTCCATCGGAGTTGCACGTCAAGGCCTGACATCGACGCTGCTTCGAGCTCGGGCTCGGATGGAGATCGAGATGAGAGTTTTGAGGCCGAACGGAGAATGAGCTAAGGAAGAAAAGACCTGGAGAGGGGGTTTATATAGCCTGAGGGAGAAACCACCCACTCCGAAATCTACTGACGAAAAACTCAGGACATTCCACATTCAACGGATGGGATCACAATCAACAGATCTGTAAGTGCATCTAGTGCCCCATAGTGATTTTGGTGTATTGAAGACTTATAGGTTAAGGGACTAATGTGTTTGTGAGTGTACACAGGTCTATAAGTCTATGAGGAGTTTGATATTTATAGAGAAAGTCGACCCCTAAAAGTGAATGTCTTCAACTGAAGACTTTGGATTTTTGAAGACTTTCTGAAGACTTTGAAAGTGAAGAAATTGGTGTGACCATGAAGACTTGATATTCATGGGAGGAACATGAAGCATGAAGGCTTTTGTTTTCATAGTTTCATTTTCTCTTTCTTGAGTCATAGGAAACACCGTACTATTAAAGGGGGTCGAGGTAAAACTAAGGAAAAGTTTCCAGGTGATGCTCAACTCAAAATCCTACACTTACCAATACCTTTGAGTGAAGCCATTGGAAATCTCATACAGTTTATTCAATTTCTTAAGTGACAGAGACGAAGTTCTTCTGGTCTCTAAGGAATTTGTTCTGACTGAGGAGTTAGACATTCGCCAGTGCGGATTGTCTACAAGTGAGTAACATGATAGCCCTGAGGAATTTTGTCGGAGTAAATGACCACGGGTAGCCTCATCAGCCTCCCATGGTGTTTCAAGACATTGGGGCCGGCTGCGGAAGACAATGTGCCACCTTATCAAGGCCGGCTGGTCCGAACGACCGGCTGCTTGAGAGTGGCGGCTCCCAGAAGACTGCCTTGAGGAGGGCCGACTCCTACCAGGCGGCCTCTAGAGAGGCCGGCTCCTAGAAGGTGGCTCCCTTCCACCCCGTTGAAGTTTGCACCACATTAAGACGACGAGACGGGGCGTGGCTACAGTGATGCCTGCCACCCCTGAATCCAGGGCGGAGCGTGGCCACAATGCAGCGTACTGGGTGGACATCCCTCGCCCGACGCATCACTTTTGCCACGCAGCCCATGACATCACCATGGTAGAGAAGGCCATGCTCCCACTACGAGCTGTCGGTACGGCCCCAGGGGATGGGCCCTACGCGACAGTGAGAAGCCAGAGGGCAGCGAACTCGGACCAATCGACATAAAGGGAGGCCGACTCCTGGCAAGCGGCCCTCTTCTTCCCTCAAAGTTTGAGCGCCATTAACCAGAAGAGACGGGGAGTGGCTACAGTGATCGCCCGCCAGGCAGCGACATTGTAGCCACACTGTCCCTGACAAAGCGTGCATCATCAGCAGCATTGCCACAATAATGAGCAGCTGGCGTGCATCATCGAAGGACCTTAATAAGGCTTGCCCCAAGGATCCCCTCCCCCTCCCCCGCATCGATCAAATTATAGACACTACCACAGGACACGACTCATTGTGCTTCCTCGACGCATACTCCAGATAGCACCAAATTAAGATGACGGAGCCCGATCAAGCCGCAACGACATTCATCACTCCATACGGCCCCTTCTGTTTTAACACCATGCCTTTCGGGCTCAAAAACGCCGGTGCAACCTATCAACGCATGATTCAGACATGCCTGGAAACACAAATAGGCAAAACAGTGGAGGCATACATAGATGATGTGGTCATTAAAACAAGACACATCGAATCCTTAATAGAGGACTTGAGGCTCACGTTCGACAACCTCCGAACATATGACATCAAGCTCAATCCGGAAAAATGCGTTTTCGGTGTGCCCGCCGGAAGCTCTTGGGCTTCATCGTCTCCAATAGAGGGATTGAAGCAAATCCGGCTAAAATCCGAGCTTTGTCACAGTTGGCTATCCCAACAGACCTCTAGCAAATCCAGAAGTTAACTGGATGCGTGGCCGCCTTAAGCCGCTTTATCTCCCGATTAGGAGAAAAGGCACCACCTCTTTATCGCCTTCTTCAACGCACCGAACACTTTGAGTGGACGAATGCGGCCACGGCCGGATTGGAAGAAATAAAAGCCGCATTGGCCACCAACCCAATCTTGGCTGCGCCAAATGTCGGCGAATCAATGCTGTTATATATAGCAGCAACACACCAAGTTGTAAGCGCAGTGGTCATCGTCGAACAAGAGACAGACGGACATAAGTTCCCGCTTCAAAAGCCGGTATACTACATATCCACCGTCCTCACTCCATGAAAATCATGGTACCCACATTATCAAAAGATAGCATACGCGGTCTTCATGGCATCCCGGAAATTACGACACTACTTTCGAGAGTGTTCAATTACGGTGGCCTCCGATGTACCACTCAATGACATAATAAATAACCGCGATACCATGGGCCGGATTGCTAAATAGGCTATCAAGCTCCTCCCATTCGACATAACATATAAACCATGACGAGCCATTAAGTTGCAAGTACTGGCTGATTTCGTCGCCGAATGGACGGAAGCCGAACTCCCTAAAGAGTATGGCGCGTACTCCAATTGGATCATGCACTTTGACGGCTCTAAGATGCTGGCTGGTCTGGGGGCAGGCGTCATCCTGACATCCCCCACCAGAGATTCAGTCCAATACATACTCCAAATATTATACACAGACTCCAACAATGCAGTAGAATATGAGGCCCTGTTGCATGGTCTCCGGATGGCAGTCTCCATGGGCATTCAACGCCTAGAGGTGCGGGGGGATTCGAACCTCGCAATATCTCAAAGAAATGGGGACTTTGACGCCAAGGACCCAAAAATGGCGGCTTACCGCAACGCCGTCCTCAAAATGTCAGCTCGGTTTGAGGGCCTCGAATTCCACCATGTGGTCCAAGAAAACAATCAAGCAGCGGATATCCTCGCCTGCATCGGCGCTAAGCGCGACCCTGTCTCACCTAATATCTTCTTGGAAAGGCTGTTTAAGCCATCCGTGGTGTGGGAAGGGGAGACCGGCAAAAACAATCCAGATCCGGCCACAACACTAGACCCCGAACACTCTGACGTAATCGGAGGCTCTGCCACCGAAATAACATCTTTGGCCCACATGATTATGGCTGTCATCGCCCCATGGACAGAACCCTTCTAGGCTTACCTAAGTAGGCAAGAACTCCCTGATGACCCAAACGAGGCACGTTGCATTGTGCGATGGTCTAAAGCCTACAAGGTCCATGAGGGAGAACTTTATAAGAAAAGCGCTACTGAAGTACTTCAAAGGTGCATCTCCAAAGAGGAAGGACGACAACTTTTGGCAAAAATTCATGCTAGACTTGGCGGCCACCACACCGCAGCTCGGGCCCTTGTAAGCAAGGCCTTCCGTACAGGTTTTTACTGGCCGACGGCCCGAGCAGACGCATAGGACCTCGTTCAACGTTGCGTCGATTGCCAGCTTTTTGCAAACCAAAGTCATATGCCACCTACTGCTCTCCAAACAATCCCCATTACTTGGCCCTTTGCGGTCTGGGGGCTTGACATGGTCGAACCCCTTAAAGGGGAAGCCATAAGAAAAAATACCTATTGGTCATGGTGGATAAATTCACCAAATGGATAGAAGCCAAAACAGTTAAAACGGCCGAGTCCGGACCAGTGATAGACTTCATATCCGGGGTTGTACACCGTTACGGCGCCCCCCACAGCATCATCACCAATAACGGCTCGAACTTTACAGCTGACGATGTAAAAACGTGGTGCAGCAACATGGGGATTAAGCTCGATTATGCCTCTGTCTATCACCCGCAAACTAACGGTCAAGTCGAGCAAGCAAATGGTCTTATCATGAGCGGCATTAAACCCAGATTAGTGAGATCCTTGAAGGAATCAGATACGCACTGGGTGGAGGAGCTTGACTCCGTACTATGGGGGCTGCGGACCACGCCGAATCGCACTACCGGATACACACCGTTCTTTATGGTGTACGATGCAGAGGCGGTACTGCCCTGCGACATCATTCATGACTCACCTCGAGTGCGCATGTACGAAGAGAAAGAAGCCGAGCTTGATCGGCAGGACAGTTTGGACGCCCTGGAGGAGGAGCGTGATGTGGCAAAAGCCTGCTCCGCATTCTATCAGCAACAGGCTCGGCGGTATCAAAGCAGAGAAGTATGGGCCAAAACTTATAACGTTGGCGAACTCGTTCTACGCCTACCGAAGAAGAAAAAGGACAAGCTCAAGCCCAAATGGGAAGGTCCCTTCGTTATTGACAAAGTTCTGACCGGTGGAGCGTACCGTCTGCGGGATGCATCGGACAATCGACTCGAGCCAAACCCGTGGAACGCAGCTAGACTCAGAAGGTTCTACGCCTAGTGCCGGACTCTGTGTTCGTCTCCTTACCTCCGTCAATTTTTTATATATTTGTTATCTGTCTTTTCTTTTCTTTCTTTCTTTCTTCACTTCTTCTTCCCGTCCTTAAAAGGTTAAAATGTGTCTTGACTACACAATCTTGACACGCTAGGTGTGCTCATTATACCTGGGGGCTTCTTATACAGAAGCTTAATATAACTATGTTCCGGGCTCTATGCCCCCCGCACATGTGTTACTTTTCCACATGTACCTTTTCTTCGCCATTATATGCATCGATATGACTTAAGTTTTGGCCGAGCTGGGTTGCCTGGCTCTTGTGTTTATGCCCTACGTTCCCGTTAATTCGGCTAGGGCATAAGGGGAGCACCTCTGCGATTGTTACTGCTGGGTCAACCGGATGTGTACCTCAGACTGGGTGAAGCCGAAAGGTAGCGTTCTTAAGGGAATATTCGGTTGGTGAACAAAAGATGACTTTTATTTATTGTAATACATGCCCCCAGATGTTTATATCCTGCGTCTCTTCTCGCAGTTCGTACATGCACATTAATGCATGCACACCCAAGGAAAGGAACCCTTAACGGAACTATTCTCCCTGGAAGATGTTTCTTACTATCCATGTAATATAACATAGCTAGTTGGGTACTTGTCTGTTCAAACACTTATGACCCCTACGCCTGGTTTCCACACGTACCCCGGTTTTTACATAATTGAGCAGGTATTCGGATACACTCCGGACTGTCGGATCCAGAGGTTGAAGTGAAAAGGTCCGCCATGACAAATGATTTATTCGACTAGGGACAATATATGTCACTTGAAGTACACAATCACTTAGACTGACTAAATTCTTCTTCTATACCATCCAACAGGCTGTCTAGCCTACATTCCTGTTGGGAATACTTTGCGGCTAATTTCACCTGGTCATACACCAAACTGACGGGAATCTCTTTTTCATCAGACCCCACAGGTCCGACCTCGGCCATGTGGTTCGGGTCAGCCTTGGTATATCGCGTCTTCACCATGGCCCAGGCTTCCCTTGCACCTTGTCAGTAGGCTGATATCTTCCATAATCGGAAACGCTGCCGCGCTCCCTTGAGCATATCTACAAGCTCCCTCATGCCTCCTAGCAGGGAGGCGGATGGCCACAAGGCTTGGGTAATGCCCTGCATCACCTGCCGAACTTGTTCGTGCAGTTGTGAGAGATCTGGCAGAAGATCACCCACAGACCCGGGCATCTCCTCTGCGGGACGACCCGTCAGCATACCTACAGATATAACTCTGTTAGCCGGTTTCTTCGCCGAACTCTATAAAAGTTCATTCAAGCACTTACTAAAAATGCCGCATTGAAGCCTCTTATTCTCCTTTATGGAGTCAGCAAGCTGGGCCCGAATATCTTTCAGTTCAACGCCCAGTCGGGTATTGGCATCTTGGAGATCGTTTTTCTCCCTCCTAACCTGCGTAAGCACGTGCTCGCCAGCCTTTAACTGTCGTTGAGCATGTTGCTCATCCCTTCGCATGACCTCCGGATTCACTCTGGGATCATCTGCAGAATCTATTGTTAGATTTGCATGCATGGCGAATACTAACTGGTACATGCCATTCTTTTAGATAGTAATAAGTGTTACCAGATGGGGCCTTCTCGGACTCCTTCACTACGACAACTGCGGCCCGTAGATGGGCTTTGCACTCCTCCAGCTCTTGAGACAACTGGGTATTCTTCTCCGTAAGAATCTACGCAAACAATGATCCTTAAATCAGTTGTGCCAATTGTTTCAAGTCTCAGGGGCTACTGATATACATAATTATTAGATTTTCTTACCCGTATATCCTTCACATACTGGTCCGTGGCTCGGGCAAGACCATTTTGAGCAGCTCAGGTGTACGCGTCTCCTAAGTTGAAGGCATCGAACGCCTCTTGAGAGAAACAAGCGTCGCGGAGTACGGCCCGGCGACGCCTATGATTCATGGCACTCTCCACTTCGGAATTCGTAGCGGACAGCCTATCCACATCCTCTGTAGGAGGAACATCTGGTGTTGGCCCCACGTCAGCATCTGCCTCCAAGTCCGGCTCTGGAGCCCGGCTAGTGGAGGCTTGGCCAGCAGGCTCTCCGGATATGATCCGGCGAGCATTTTTCCTGCCAGGAACCATGGACATTATTATATTTTGAAAGACGACAACCACGTAGCGGGGTTCTTTTTCATACCTCTACTACGGCGTCGCAGTCCTAACCACCTTCCTTTTAAGCCTACCCGGCTTCGGTGCCCCTTGTTGGTGAGTCACTGCGGGTTCGGCATGGCGTCCCGAGGGCCTTCCCTATAAGACACCATATGTGTGCAGTAGGTGAAGTGCGAAAAATGGGGATCCTTCTCGAAAGTTGGGACTCCGGTTTTACTTACATGCGATGCAGGGAGCAGTCCAGGATAATCGGCTATGATGGCCACCAAGGCACCGTCACATCTTAACTGATAGAATGTCCCGTCGATGAGCTCCACAAATGTGTCTGGATCTTCTTAGAGTCCGGGGTCGAGGGCCTGGTCAGGGTCCTCTGGTTGTGGAGACGGGCTGTGGACCTCCCTCACAGCTTTTTGAAGTTCCTGCTATGAAATAGCAAGGTAAATACTTATGACGAAGAATGCGGGAAGGTCTGGAGTATAAAGTAGCAGCTCACCCAGTTTGGGGGGGAGGGGGGGTTGTACATGGAGAATCCATCCCGTGGCTTAATGCGGATGAACTCCCTCTTCCTCTCCTTTATATAAATCGGACAGTATTTTTGCTAGAGCAGCGACGGAGTCCGGTCCCTTACGACCGCAGCGGGTAGCATCGTCTTCTCCATTAAAGTGCCACATGGGTTGTCCCCGATATTGAAGTGGCTGCACCCCCTGCATTATACATATTGACATGACCTCGATTATTGTCATCCTGATTTGGCCAGCGTTTTTATCCGGCCCACCAGGTAAAGGACCTCTCTGTTATCTTCCTCCTGGGGGCTCCGAGGGTGCCAGCTGCGGTGTTTATTCAAAGGGGCGTTATCGAACTCAGGAAGGCCCATCCGAATAGGGTCCGGAAGAGGGACGTCCTCATATAAAACCACTCCGAAGGCCAGTCTTCGGATGTCTTCTTTGGAGTACTGGACAGGTATCTGGTCCTGGCAGTGCACCATATCTCGGCTCCACCCACTTGATATACTGACCCCTCCTGTGTACGGGGTACGAGGCAGAATAGCCTCTTCCAGAATAGCCTCTTCCATAGCTCGAAATGAGCTTCGCATCCCAAAAACAGCTCGCAAAGGGCAACATAGCCAGCAATGTGTAATATGGAGGCGGGAGTAAAGTTATGCAGCTGGAGGCTGTAGAACTCTAGGAGCCCGCGGAGGAACAAATGGATTGGAAATCCAAGCCCACTCAATAAGTAAGGGACAAGGCATACCCGCTCCCCCATGGATGGGTTGGGAAAGCTCTCCGCTTGCTCCCTGTCGTTGTAAGTGGCAAGTTCGGCTCGAACGGGGACCATATACGTTGGAGGGAGAAACCCCTAGGTCTGTAACTCTACTAATTGGCTGTGGGGGATGGAACACTTCTTCCAATCGCTTGGCTTAGGGCTACAGGAGCGAGAGGAGGAGCTGCGATGGCCGGCCATGATGCGATGGACTTTTGCCGGGTGCGCTCGATACTCGCTGTGGGAGGATGGTGTGATCTGGATCTGAGGATCCCCGTATCTTTAAATAGACAATTTACTCACATGGTTAGGGTGGCAAGTGTAAAAATGCCCCGACTTCTCGCATTCACTCAACATGTGGAGGATAGCCATTTTTAGGCACAAAAGCTAAGGAGTACAACATTCATGGGAAGCCGAACACTACTCGACAGGTATTCGGAATTTTGAGAAGAACCCGCCTTGCAATGCCGAATACAATCTGCGCGTTGGACTCATCATCATTGAAGCCTGGTTCAGGGGCTACTAAGGGAGTCCTGGATTAGGGGGTCCTCGGACAGCCGGACTATATCCTTCGACCAGACTGTTGTATTATGAAGATACAAGATTGAAGACATCGTTCCATGTCCGGGTGGGACTCTCCTTTGCGTGGAAGGCAAGCTTGGTAATTCGGATATGTAGATCTCCTCCCTTGTAACCGACTTTGTGTAACCCTGGCCCCCTCCGGTGTCTATATAAACCAGAGGGTTTAGTCCGTAGGACAACAAAAATCATAATCATAGGCTAGCTTCTAGGGTTTAGCCTCTACGATCTCATGGTAGATCAACTCTTGTAATACTCATATCATCAAGATCAATCAAGAAGGAAGTAGGGTATTACCTCCATCGAGAGGGCCTGAACCTGGGTAAACATTCTGTCCCCCGCCTCCTGTTACCATCCGCCTTAGACGCACAGTTCGGGATCCCCTACCCGAAATCCGCCGGTTTTGACACTGACAAGACCTGCAAGCGGCGGGCGCGGCCTGTCGGCAAAGTATGAGACAGCCGGTGGGACCCACCAGGCGGCGGGCCCCAGCAGTCGGCGGAGAAGCCAGCACCTACAGACATTGACAGCCGGGTCCACACCCGGCTAGATTACCATTGTACCCCTGGGAGGTAGGCTTATATAAACCCTCCCAGGGCACCCATGCAAAGGATTCAGCCTCACTGAGACCTTAACACACCCACACACACACACACATAGAGGGAGTAAGCTAGGGCTAGCCTTGTTCTTCTCCCCCCTCTAGAGAAACAGCTCAAGGAGCAAGCTTGTAGCCACCATTGTTGCTTGAGTGATCATGCGGAGACCCCACAGAGAAGGAGTAGGGGTGTTATCTCCTAGGAGATCCTCGAACCTGGGTAAGATTCGCCGGCAGGCATGTTTGCGCCTTATCCCGTTTCCTGGCACCGGCGACATATTATTAGCCTCCTCCATGATAAGCCATCTGTTGGCATATGTCGCACGACACCCCTGACATTTGGCACCCACCGTGGGGCTAGGTGCACCATCGTCCGGAGATCTGTTCTGGACGTAAACCCTGTTCCTCCCTCGCGAGCGCAGCCAGCCCGGCTCGCCCGATGGCATTTGCGCCGATGCGCTGCACGGCGCAAAAGTCGCCTGCGCGGTGGCCAGCCTCGTTGATCTTGTTGGCGAGCTTCACCGCCCCACCAAGCCCGCACCCAATGCAGGAGCAGCCAACTCCGAGAGCTACTTCATCGACCTTCTCGGCAAGCTTCACATCACCAGCGAGTCCGCCACTGACCTGGAGTCGGTTGGCTCCACCAATCCGATGCTTGTCGACACCGACACGGTTTCCTCCGACTCCTTCCCCACCAATGTGGTGTTCATCGACGACCCGCTCCCTCGCGCGGAGAGAGGCGGTAGCACCGTCACAGAGGTGCTCGTCATCAGCCACAATGGGGCATCCAGAGGAGCCGGCCATGACCCATTGCAAGCGGCGATGGGGGACCTGTCCACGCCCATTGCGGCAGATGCAGATGCCGAGATGCTCGAAGCTTACCGCATCTCGCTCGTGGAGAACGCTAAGAAGCTGGCTACCATGAGACGCCTCTCCGAAGCCTTCCAGCGCGAGGTTGACCATCCTGTTGGCGGCACGCCGACTGCTGACGGGCCCAACCGCGTAGGCACGGTCCGGCAGCGAGGCGGCGCCGTCGCCAGCATGTTTGGAGTGATCGCCCAGTCTACGCCACGCCTATGGAGAACATACGAGCTGCTCAAGCGGCAGCTGATGAGCTGGACCGTCTGGAGGGAGACGAGTGTCGCTACATGACGGAGCGCGTTCAGCAGCTTATTGATGCAGTTGCTGCGCAACAATAAGTCGGCTGTCTTGCGGAAGAGCCTAACTAGTGGGTTGAGAACCCGCCCCTTTGCCAGGAGCATGGCGCGACCTCCCGGACACCGACAGATGGCGCCCACGATAGACGAGACAAGGAGCCGCTTGCCAGCCACAGCCGGACTCGGATCACCATCGAGCGCGACCAAGACGGCCGCCCATGGGCGGTAGAACGACGGTGCGATCATCCGCCACCTCCACCTCCTCGAAGGGAGAGGCGCGTTTCCCTACCGCCTGTTGATCACCCGACTCTCGGTGACCGGCTGGGCCACCGAGGAGTCGGAGAGAATGACGCCTGCCACCGGATCGACCACCTTGCTCAATCCCTGGCGCTAGAAGAAGAAGATGCAATGGGTCCGCCTTGTTTCGGCCCCCGCATTCGCGACGAGCCCTTTCCCAAAGGGTTCTCGCTCCCAAGAGACACGACTAAGTACAACGGCTCTGTGAAGCCGGAGGATTGGCTAGTGGACTACTCCATAGCCGTCAACATAGCAAACGGCAACAAGCGCGTTGCTGTGAAGTACGTCCCGCTCATGCTCCAGGGCATGGCCCGGACATGGCTTAACAGCCTCAAGCCCTACAGTGTCAACATCTAGGTAGATTTCACGGAAGTGTTCATCCGCAACTTCACCAGCACCTACAAGCGGCCTCCCAAGCCCCGCCAGCTCTCACTGTGCATCCAAGGCCCAGACGAGTCCACCCGCGATTACCTGACGCGGTGGGCTGAATTGCGCAACTCCTGCGAAGGGGTGCACGAGGTCCAAGCAATTGAGTACTTCACTATCGGGTGCCGAGAGGGCGCCCTCCTCAAGCACGGACTCCTCTGCGACAAGCCTGCTGCACTCGACGAGTTGTTGATCATAGCTGACAAGTACGCCACTACCGATTCCTCCATGAAGTCGGAGCTCCGAGTGGACGCTTCTGGGAAAGTGCTACCTCCGGCTCCCAGGACGTCGGCTGCCGACAACAGTCGGCGGCAGCAGCCGAACGACAACAAGTGCAAAGCCCCACAACCGGCTTCCACCAGCCAACAAGTGGCAACAGTCGAAGACCAACAACCTGAAGGACAACCACTCCCTAAGCGTCAGAAGGGCGGCAAGCTTGCTTGGCTACCCGCCTTCTCCTACGAACAGACCCTTAATGCTCCTTGCAAGTTCCACAGCGGCATGAAGCCGTCCAACCACACCACCTGGAAGTGCCATTGGCTCACCCAAATCTCTAAGGGCGAAGGACTACTGCCCCCTCCGCCTGTTGGCCAGTCGCCTCCTCCTCCTCAGCAGCCGGTGACCCAACCAGTAGTCGGCGCCATTCAAGATGACTACCCTGAAGAGCATGGAGCCTATGTCGTCTTCACTAGTGTGGTGGACGATCGCCGCAGCCGGCGTCAGCAGCACCGAGAGGTGAACGCCGTTGCTTCAAGTGCTCCAGAATTCATGCATTGGTCTGAGAATCCCATCAGCTGGAGCCGGGCTAACTACCCGGAGGTGATGCACTCTCCAGGTTCTTATGCTCTGGTGCTGGATGCCACCCTTGCAACGGAGAGTCGAGCTGCTTGTTTCTCCCGAATTCCGATAGATGGCGGCAGCAGCATCAACATCCTATACCGCGATAGCATGGAAAAGTTATGCATTAAAGAGAGGCAGCTCCAGCCCAGCCGGACTGTTTTCCATGGTATTATGCCCGGCCTGTCCTGCTCACCGATCGACAAGGTCAAGATAGATGTCATCTTCGAAGACAAGGATCACTTTTGCCGCGAAGCGATTTGGCTTGAGGTGGTGGACCTCGAGAGACCTTATCATGTACTCCTGGGTCGGCCGGCTCTAGCCAAGTTCATGGCAGTGCCACACTATGCCTACATCAAGATGAAGATGCCAGGAACCAAGGGCATTATCACGATATTTGGAGACTATGAAAAGTCGGCCGATTGTGCCGCGGCCAGCAGCCAGCTGGTTGAGTCCCTTGTGATTGCTGTTGAGAAGAAGCTCCTGGACTGGGTGGTGGCCATGACTAGCAAGCAGCCGGACATGTCCCCAGAGCCCAAAGAGTGAGAGACCCAGGGCTCCTTCCAACCGGCCAAAGAAATAAAGAAGATCCCTTTGGACCCTGAGCACCCGGAGAGATTTGCTGTCATACGTGCCAATCTTGATAGCAAATAGAAAAGCGAGCTCGTAGATTTCCTCCATGAGAATCGGTACATGTTCGCGTGGTCTCCCAACGACATGCCGGGTGTTTCGATGGATTTCATCGAGCACAAGCTACATGTCAGAGCAGATGCCAAACCAGTCAAACAGCCCCTCCACCGACTGTCGGAGGAAAAGACAAGAATTATTGGTGAAGATATAGCCCGACTTCGAGCAGTCAGCTTCATCATGGAAGTGTTTTTTCCAGAGTGGCTTGCCAACCCAGTCCTTGTACTGAAGAACAACAACAAGTGGTGCATGTGCGTTGATTACACCAGTATCAACAAAGCCTGCCCCAAGGATCTGTTTGCTTTGCCTCAGATTGATCAAGTGATAGACTCCACAGTGGGATGCGAGCCGTTAAGCTTCTTGGATGCCTACTCAAGATATCATCAGATCAAGTTGAACCCGACAGACCGCATGAAGACCGCCTTCATTACACCTTTCAGAGACTTCTGCTTCCTGACCATGACATTCGGCTTGAGAAATGCTGGTGCCATGTTCCAGAGTTGCATTCAGAAGTGCCTCCTCAAGCAACTTGGTAGAAACGCCCATGTCTATGTGGACGATATTGTGGTGAAGACGGAGAAGCGTGGCACCCTATTGGAAGATCTCAAGGAAACTTTTGAAAATCTGCGCCGGTTTCAGATCAAGCTCAACCCAGATAAATGCGTATTTGGAGTACCAGCCGGCCAGCTCCTTGGCTTCCTGGTCTCAGAGCGCAGCATTGGGTGCAACCCCATGAAGATCAAGGCCATCAAGAGGATGGAGAGACCCATGATACGTCTCCAATGTATCTATAATTTTTGATTGCTCCATGCTATGTTATCTACTGTTTTGGGCAATGTTGGGCTTTATTATCCACTTTTATATTACTTTTGGGACTAACCTATTAACCGGAGGCACAACCCAGAATTGTTGTTTCTTTTGCCTATTTCAGTGTTTCGAAGAAAAGGAATATCAAACGGAGTCGAAATGGAACGAAATCAACTGGATAAGTTATTTTTGGAAGGAAAGCTACTGGATGGACTTGGACCCCAAGTCAAGAGCCAAGGGAGGTGCTCACGAGGGTGGGGGCGCCCCCCTAGGGCGCACCCCCCTGCCTCGTGGGGCCCCCGAAGCTCCACCGATGTACTTCCTGCACCCATATATACTCACTTACCCTAAAACTTCCAGAACAGACAATAGATCGGGAGTTCCGCCACCAAAAGCCTCTGTAGCCATCGAAAGCCAATCTAGACCCGTTTTGGCACCCTGCCGGAGGGGGCAATCCCTCTCCGGTGGCCATATTCATCATCCCGATGCTCTCCATGACGAGGAGGGAGTAGTTCTCCCTCGGGGCTGAGGGTATGTACTAGTAGCTATGTGTTTGATCTCTCTCTCTCTCGTGTTCTTGATTTGGCACGATCTTGATGTATCGCGAGCCTTGCTATTATAGTTGGATCTTATGTTTCTCCTCCCCCTCTACTCTCTTGTAATGAATTGAGTTTCCCCTTTGAAGTTATCTTATCGGATTGAGTCTTTAAAGATTTGAGAACACTTGATGTATGTCTTGCCGTGGATATTTGTGGTGACAATGGGATATCACGTGATTCACTTGATGTATGTTTTGGTGATCAACTTGCAGGTTCCGCCCATGAACCTATGCATAGGGGTTGGCACACGTTTTTGTCATGATTCTCCGGTAGGAACTTTGGGGCACTCTTTGAGGTTCTATGTGTTGGTTGAATAGATGAATATGAGATTGTGTGATGCTTATCATATAATCATACCCACGGATACTTGAGGTGACATTGGAGTATCAAGGTGACATTAGGGTTTTGGTTGATTTGTGTCTTAAGGTGTTATTCTAGTACAAACTCTAGGGCTGTTTGTGACACCTATAGGAATAGCCCAATGGATTGATTGGAAAGAATAACTTTGAGGTGGTTTCGTACCCTACCATAATCTATTAGTTCATTCTCCGCTATTAGTGACTTTGGAGTGACTCTTTGTTGCATGTTGAGGGATAGTTATGTGATCCAATTATGCTATTATTGTTGAGGGAACTTGCACTAGCGAAAGTATGAACCCTAGGCCTTGTTTCAACGCATTGCAATACCGTTTATGCTCACTTTTATCATTAGTTACCTTGCTGTTTTTATAATTTCATATTACAAATACCTTTATCTACTATCCATATACCACTTGTATCACCATCTCTTCGCCCAACTAGTGCACCTATACAATTTACCATTGTATTGGGTGTGTTGGGGACACAAGAGACTCTTTGTTATTTGGTTGCAGGGTTACTTGAGAGAGACCATCTTCATCCTACGCCTCCTACGGATTGATAAACCTTAGGTCATCCACTTGAGGGAAATTTTCTACCGTCCTACAAACCTCTGCACTTGGAGGCCCAACAATGTCTACAAGAATAAGGTTGTGTAGTAGACATCAAGCTCTTTTCTGGCGCCGTTGCCGGGGAGGTTAGCGCTTGAAGGTATTTCTTTAGATCTTGTAATAGAGTCTTTTAGTTTCTTGTTTTATCACTAATTTAGTTTATAAAAGAAAACTATAAAAAAATGGAATTGAGTTTGTCTCATACGCTTCACCTTTTTAATATCTTTCGTGAGTATGATGGAAAGGATAATTGTGCTCAAGTGCTAGAAGAAGAAATCTATAAAATGTTTGGCACTAAATATTTGAATGATGAGCATGATTGCAATGCTGTTAGTATGAGTTCCTTGAATATCCATGATGCTAATGATATGCAAATCCACAAGCTTGGGGGAGCTATGTTTGATCAAGATGATATTTTTTGTCCCCCAAGTTTTGATGAGCAAATTTATTATGATGAAAGCATGCCTCCTATATATGATGATTATTGTGATGACAGGTATGCTTTAAAGAATAATGATAACCATGAAACTTTTCATCTTGATCTTAATTTTCAATCACATGATAGTTTTTTTTGTTGAGTTTGCTCCCACTATTATTCATGAGAAGAATTTTGCTTGTGTGGAGAGTAATAAATTTTTTATGCTTGTAGATCATGAAAACAATGCTTTAGGTGATGGTTATATTGTTGAATTCATTCATGATGCTACTGAAAATTGTTATGAGGGAGGAACATATGCTTGTACGAATTGCAATAGTATCAAGTTTCCTCTCTATGTGCTTAAAATTTTGAAGTTTTGCTTGCTTTACCTTCCTATGCTAGTTGATTATTTCTCCCATAAGTTGTTTGCTCAGAAAATCCCTATGCATAGGAAGTATGTTAGACTTAAATGTGCTAGTCATATTCTTCAATATGCTCTCTTTATGTTTCAATCCTTATCTTTTATGTGAGCATCGTCGAAATCATCATGCCTAGCTAGGGGCGTTAAACGATAACGCTTGTTGGGAGGCAACCCAATTTTATTTTTGTCCCTTGATTTTTGATCCTGTTTAGTAATAAATAATTCATATAGCCTCTGTTTATATGTGGTTTTATGCTTTTAATTAGTGTTTGTGCCAAGTAGAACCTTTGGGAAGACTTGGGGAAAGTCTTGTTGATCATGCTGTAAAAAACAGAAACTTTAGCGCTCACGAGAATTGCTGCCATTTTTATTTGGAGAGTGATATTTAGTTAATTCTTTTTTCAGATGATTAATAGATAAATTCCTCAGGTCCATCAATTTATTTGAGAATTGTATGAGTTCCATAAGTATACGTTTGATCCAGATTACTACAGACTGTTCTGTTTTGACAGATTCTGTTTTTCATGTGTTGTTTACTTATTTTGATGAATCTATGGCTAGTAAAAGAGTTTATAAACCATAGAGAAGTTGGAATACAGTAGTTTTAACACCAATATAAATAAAGAATGAGTTCATTACAGTACCTTGAAGTGGTGCTTTATTTTCTTATACTAACGGAGCTTACGAGTTTTCTGTTAAGTTTTGTGTTGTGAAGTTTTCAAGTTTTGGGTAAGGATTCGATGGACTATGGAATAAGGAGTGGCAAGAGCCTAAGCTTGGGGATGACCAAGGCACCCCAAGGTAATATTCAAGGATAGCCAAGAGCCAAAGCTTGGGGATGCCCCGGAAGGCATCCCCTCTTTCGTCTTCGTTCATCGGTAACTTTACTTGGAGCTATATTTTTATTCACCACATGATATGTGTTTTGCTTGGAGCGTCAATTTATTTTGTTAGGATTTGCTTGCTGTTATTTAGAACAATTTTTTTCATCTTTTATTTCAATAAAAGTGGCATTGATAGCCTTTACTATGCCTATTTTAGAAGTCCACATGTTGCTGTTTGAAAACAGAAAGTTTACCGCTGTTGCAATAATTCCCTAGAAAATTAAGAATGTGATAAAATGTTGAAACCTTTTGCATATTAATCTCTGATAAATTTACTACAGTGGGAATTTTCTTTCATAATTTTTGGAGCTAGGGAAGTATGGATGTTGCTGCATTCTTTACAGACTATCCTGTTTAGGCAGATTGCTGTTATGTTTGCATTGTTTGCATATGTTTGCTTCTTTAATGATTCTATTTGAGGATAGGACTATTAAATATACAGAGGAATTTAGTATGCAATGTTGAATAATAATTTTAGTGATTTTCTACAGTAGAGTATGATAAGGTTTTGGCAATGGTTTATACTAACTTATCTCACGAGTCCTTGTTGAGTTTTGTGTGGATGAAGCTTTTGAGATTTAGGGAGACCGTGATATGAGAGGAATTAAGGAGACACAAAAGCTCAAGCTTGGGGATGCCCAAGGCACTCCAAGATAATATCTCAATAAGTCTCAAGCGTCTAAGCTTGGGGATGCCCCGGTTGGCATCCCACCTTTCTTCTTCAACAACTATCGGTTAGTATCGGTTGATCCTAAGTTTTTGCTTCTTCACATGATGTTTGCTATTCTTAGATGCCATTTTATTTTTCTTTGCTTGCTGTTTAAATAAAATACCAAGATCTGAAATTATTAAATGTTAGAGAGTCTTCACATAGTTGCATAATTATTCAACTACTCATTGATCTTCACTTATATCTTTCAAAGTAGTTTGTCGATGCTCTAGTGCTTCACTTATATCTTTTAGAGCATGGTGGTAGTTTTATTTTGAAGAAATAGATGAACTCTCATGCTTCACTTAGATTATTTTGAGTGTCTTAAATAGCATGGTAATTTTCTTAAAATCCTAATATGCTAGGTATACAAGATTAGTAAAAACTTTCTTATGAGTGTGTTGAATACTAAGAGAAGTTTGATGCTTGATGATTGTTTTGAGATATGGAGGTAATAATATCAAAGTCATGCTAGTCGAGTAGTTGTGAAATTGAGAAATGCTTGTGTTGAAGTTTGCAAGTCCCATAGCATGCACGTATGGTAAACGTTATGTAACAAATTTGAAACATGAGGTGTTATTTGATTGTCCTCCTTATGAGTGGCGGTCGGGGACGAGCGATGGTATTTTCCTACCAATCAATCCCCCTAGGAGCATGCCGTAGTACCGAGGTTTTTTATGACTTGTAGATTTTTGCAATAAGTATGTGAGTTCTTTATGACTAATGTTGAGTCCATGGATTATACGCACTCTCACCCTTCCACCCTTGCTAGCCTCTTCGGTACCATGCATTGCCCTTTCTCACATTGAGAGTTGGTGCAAACTTCGCCGGTGCATCCAAACCCCGTGATATGATACGCTCTGTCACACATAAACCTCCTTATATCTTCCTCAAAACAGCCACCATACCTACCTATTATGGCATTTCCATAGCCATTCCAAGATATATTGCCATGCAACTTTCCACCATTCCGTTTATTATGACACGCGTCATCATTGTCATATTGCTTTGCATGATCATGTAGTTGACATCGTATTTGTAGCAAAGCCACCGTCCATAATTTTTCGTACATGTCACACTTGATTCATTGCAATCCCGGTACACCGCCGGAGGCATTTATATAGAGTCATCTTTGTTCTAGTATCGAGTTGTAATCATTGAGTTGTAAATAAATAGAAGTGTGATGATCATCATTATTAGAGCATTGTCCCAAGTGAGGAATAAAAAAAGAGAAAGGCCATAAAAAAAGAGAAGGCCCAAAAAAAGAGAAAGGCCCTAAAAAAGAGAAGGCCCAAAAAATGAGAGAAAAAGAGAGAAGGGACAATGTTACTATACTTTGCCACACTTGTGCTTCAAAGTAGAACCATGATCTTCATAGTAGAGAGTCTCTCATGTTATCACTTTCATATACTAGTGGGAATTTTTCATTATAGAACTTGGCTTGTATATTCCAGCAATGGGCCTCCTCAAGTGCCCTAGGTCTTCGTGAGCAAGCAAGTTGGATGCACACCCACTTAGTTTCTTTTGTTGAGCTTTCATACATTTATAGCTCTAGTGCATCCGTTGCATGGCAATCCCTACTCCTTGCATTAACATCAATCGGTGGGCATCTCCATAGCCCATTGATTAGCCTCATTGATGTGATACTTTCTCCTTTTTGTCTTCTCCACATAACCCCCCTCATTATATTCTATTCCACCCATAGTGCTATATCCATGGCTCACGCTCATGTATTGCGTGAAAGTTTATGAGTTTGAGATTACTAAAGTATGAAACAATTGCTTGGCTTGTCATTGGGGTTGTGCATGATGAGAGCATTCTTGTGTGAAGAGAATGAAACATGACTAAACAATATGATTTTGTAGGGATGAACTTTCTTTGGCCATGTTATTTTGAGAAGACATAATTGCTTAGTTAGTATGCTTGAAGTATTATCATTTTTATGTCAATATAAACTTTTGTCTTGAATCTTTCGGATCTGAATATTCATACCACAATTAAGAATAATTACATTGAAATTATGCCAAGTAGCACTCCGCATCAAAAATTCTGTTTTTATCATTTACCTACTCGAGGACGAGCAGGAATTAAGCTTGGGGATGCTTGATACGTCTCCAACGTATCTATAATTTTTGATTGCTCCATGCTATGTTATCTACTATTTTGGGCAATATTGGGCTTTATTATCCACTTTTATATTACTTTTGGGACTAACCTATTAACCGGAGGCCCAGCCCAGAATTGCTGTTTTTTTGCCTATTTCAGTGTTTCGAAGAAAAGGAATATCAAACGGAGTCGAAACGGAACGAAATCAACTGGAGAAGTTATTTTTGGAAGGAAAGCTACCGGATGGACTTGGACCCCACATCAGGAGCCAAGGGAGGTGCTCACGAGGGTGCGCCCCCCTAGGGCGCGCCCCCTGCCTCGTGGGGCCCCTGAAGATCCACCGACATACTTCCTGCACCCATATATACTCACGTACCCTAAAACTTCCAGAACAGACAATAGATCGGGAGTTCCGCCGCCTGAAGCCTCTGTAGCCACCGAAAGCCAATCTAGACCCGTTCCGGCACCCTGTCGGAGGGGGCAATCCCACTCCGGTGGCCATCTTCATCATCCCGATGCTCTCCATGACAAGGAGGGAGTAGTTCTCCCTCGGGGCTGAGGGTATGTACCAGTAGCTATGTGTTTGATATCTCTCTCTCTTGTGTTCTTGATTTGGTACGATCTTGATGTATCGCGAGCTTTGCTATTATAGTTGGATCTTATGTTTCTCCTCCCCCTCTACACTCTTGTAATGAATTGAGTTTCCCCTTTGAAGTTATCTTATCGGATTGAGTCTTTAAAGATTTGAGAACACTTGATGTATGTCTTGCCATGGATATCTGTGGTGACAGTGGGATATCACGTGATTCACTTGATGTATGTTTTGGTGATCAACTTGCGGGTTCCGCCCATGAACCTATGCATAGGGGTTGGCACACGTTCTTGTCGTGATTCTCCGGTAGGAACTTTGGGGCACTCTTTGAGGTTCTATGTGTTAGTTGAATAGATGAATATGAGATTGTGTGATGCTTATCGTATAATCATACCCACGGATACTTGAGGTGACATTGGAGTATCTAGGTGACATTAGGGTTTTGATTGATTTGCGTCTTAAGGTGTTATTCTAGTACGAACTCTAGGGCTGTTTGTGACACCTATAGGAATAGCCCAATGGATTGATTGGGAAGAATAACTTTGAGGTGGTTTCGTACCCTACCATAATCTCTTCGTTCGTTCTCCGCTATTAGTGACTTTGGAGTGACTCTTTGTTGCATGTTGAGGGATAGTTATGTGATCCAATTATGCTATTATTGTTGAGGGAACTTGCACTAGCGAAAGTATGAACCCTAGGCCTTGTTTCAACGCATTGCAATACCGTTTACGCTCGCTTTTATCATTAGTTACCTTGCTGTTTTTATAATTTTAGATTACAAATACCTTTATCTACTATCCATATACCACTTGTATCACCATCTCTTCGCCCAACTAGTGCACCTATACAATTTACCATTGTATTGGGTGTGTTGGGGACACAAGAGACTCTTTTTTATTTGGTTGCAGGGTTGCTTGAGAGAGACCATCTTCATCCTACGCCTCCTACGGATTGATAAACCTTAGGTCATCCACTTGAGGGAAATTTGCTACTGTCCTACAAACCTCTGCACTTGGAGGCCCAACAACGTCTACAAGAAGAAGGTTGTGTAGTAGACATCAACCCACCCGACTAAGAGATGTCCATAAATTCACTGGCTACTTGGCATCCATCAGCCGTTTCATCAGTCGGCTGGGTGAGAAGGCTCTTCCCCTGTACCAGCTCATGAAGAAAACCACTCACTTCGAGTGGAATGACAAGGCGGACGAAGCTTTTCTCCAGTTGAAAAACATGTTGGTCACGCCGCCTGTCCTGGCTGCTCCAGCTGATAAGGAACCCATGTACCTCTACATTGCCGCCACCAGCTGGGTGGTCAGTACTGTCATGGTGGTAGAATGCCCAGAGGTTGGCAGGGCACAATCGGTCCAGAGGGATGACAAGTTGTGGCGCTTGGCTGAACGTGGCCTTTTCTGCCCGGGCCTTGGCGATCTCCTCCGCCCGCTCTCTGGCTGTGGCGTCAGCCTGGGCCTTGGCAGTCGCATCGGCTTATTTTTGCACCGCCTTGGCCGCTGCCGTCTTCTGCCGCTCCGCCTCCTCCCACGCCTCCTGCGTGTTCCGCTCCGTCGCCGCCTGGAGTTCGGCGAGTGGGTCCATGCGGCGGGTCTTGGCCGAGCTCTCCATCCCCCCGATAATGGAGGCGGAGCCCGACCACTCAAGGTGAAGGAAATATGCCCTAGAGGCAATAATAAAGTTATTATTTATTTCCTCATATCATGATAAATGTTTATTATTCATGCTAGAATTGTATTAACCGGAAACTTAGTACATGTGTGAATACATAGACAAACAGAGTGTCACTAGTATGCCTCTACTTGACTAGCTCGTTAATTAAAGATGGTTATGTTTCCTAACCATAGACATGAGTTGTCATTTGATTAACGGGATCACATCATTAGGAGAATGATGTGATTGACTTGACCCATTACGTTAGCTTAGCACTTGATCGTTTAGTATGTTGCTATTGCTTTCTTCATGACTTAAATATGTTCCTATGACTATGAGATTATGCAACTCCCGTTTACCAGAGGAACACTTTGTGTGCTACCAAACGTCACAACGTAAATGGGTTATTATAAAGTTGCTCTACAGGTGTTTCCAAAGGTATTCGTTGATTTGGCGTATATCAAGATTAGGATTTGTCACTCGGATTGTCGAAGAGGTATCTCTGGGCCCACTCGGTAATACACATCACTATAAGCCTTGCAAGCATTGCAACTAATGAGTTAGTTGAGGAATGATGTATTACGGAACGAGTAAAGAGAGTTGACGGTAACGAGATTGAACTAGGTATTGAGATACCGACGATCGAATCTCGGGAAAGTAACATACCAATGACAAAGGGAACAACATATGTTGTTATGCGGTTTGACCGATAAAGATCTTCATAGAATATGTGGGAGCCAATATGAGCA
The DNA here is from genome assembly GCF_003073215.2 of Triticum urartu. Taxonomy (NCBI): domain Eukaryota; kingdom Viridiplantae; phylum Streptophyta; class Magnoliopsida; order Poales; family Poaceae; genus Triticum; species Triticum urartu. The sequence goes on along the minus strand of NC_053023.1, from coordinate 448,955,027 downwards.
TCCAGGTTCCGCTATTGGTTATTGACCAGAGATGTGTCTCGGTCATGTCTACATAGTTGTCGAACCCGTAGGGTCCGCACGCTTAAAGTTCGGTGACAATCGGTATTATGAGTTTTTGTGTTTTGATGTACCGAAGGTAGTTCGAAGTCTAGGATATGATCACGGACAAGAAGAGGAGTCTCCAAATGGTCGATACGTAAAGATCTATATATTGGACGACTATATTTGGACACCGGAAGTGTTCCGGGTGGTTTCGGAGAAAATCGGAGTGCCGGAGGGTTACCGGAACCCCCCCGGGAGAAATAATGGGCCTTATGGGCCTTAGTGGAGAGAGAGAGGGCTGGCCTAGGGCAGGCTGCGCGCCCCTCCCCCTCTGGTCCGAATTGGACTAGGAGAGGGGGGGTGGTGCCCCCCTTTCCTTCTCCCTCTCCCCCTTCCTTTCCCCCTCGTAGTAGGAGTAGGAAAGAGGGGAGTCCTACTCCTACTAGGAGGAGGACTCCTCCTCCTGGCGCGCCATAGAGGGCCGGCCGGCCTCCCCCCTTGCTCCTTTATATACGGGGGTAGGGGGCACCTCTAGACACACAAGATGATTTGTTGATCTCTCTCAGCCGCGTGCGGTGCCCCCTCCACCATAATCCAGCTCGATCATATCGTAGCGGTGCTTAGGCGAAGCCCTGCGTCGGTAGCATCATCATCACCATCATCACGCCGTCGTGCCGACGAAACTCTCCTGTGAAGCTCTGTTGGATCGGAGTTCGTGGGACGTCATCGAGCTGAACGTCTGCTGAACTCGAAGGTGCCGTGCGTTCGGTACTTGGATTGATCGGATCGTGAAGACGTATGACTACATAAACCGTGTTGTGCTAACGCTTCCACTTTTGGTCGACGAGGGTACGTGGACACATTCTCCCCTCTCGTTGCTATGCATCACCATGATCCTGCGTGTGCGTAGGATTTTTTTTGAAATTACTATGTTCCCCAACAGTGGCATCCGAGCCAGGTTTATGCGTAGATGTTATATGCACGAGTAGAACACAAGTGAGTTGTGGGTGATACAAGTCATACTGCTTACCCATGTCATTTTTTGGTTCGGCGGTATTGTTGGATGAAGCGGCCCGAACCGATATTACGCGTACGCTTACGCGAGACTGGTTCTACTGACATGCTTTGCACACAGGTGTCTGGTGGGTGTCAGTTTCTCCAACTTTAGTTGAACCGAGTGTGGCTACGCCCGGTCCTTGTGAAGGTTAAAACATCACTAACTTGACAAACTATCGTTGTGGTTTTGATGCGTAGGTAAGAACGGTTCTTGCTCAGCCCGTAGCAGCCACGTAAAACTTGCAACAACAAAGTAGAGGACGTCTAACTTGTTTTGTCAGGGCATGTTGTGATGTGATATGGTCAAGACATTATGCTAGATTTTATTGTATGATATGATCATGTTTTGTAACGGAGTTATCGGCAACTGGCAAGAGCCATATGGTTGTCGCTTTATTGTATGCAATGCAATCGCCCTGTAATTGCTTTACTTTATCACTAAGCGGTAGCGATAGTCGTAGAAGCAACAATTGGCGAGACAACAACGATGCTACGATGGAGATCAAGGTGTCGCGCCGGTGACGATGGTGATCATGACGGTGCTTCAGAGATGGAGATCACAAGCACAAGATGATGATGGCCATATCATATCACTTATATTGATTGCATGTGATGTTTATCCTTTATGCCTCTTATTTTGCTTCGATTGACAGTAGCATTATAAGATGATCTCTCACTAAATTTCAAGGTAATAGTGTTCTCCCTGAGTATGCACCGTTGCCAAAGTTCGTCGTGCCGAGACACCACGTGATGATCGGGTGTGATAAGCTCAACGTTCATCTACAACGGGTGCAAGCCAGTTTTGCACACGCAGAATACTCGGGTTAAACTTACGAGCCTAGCATATGCAGATATGGCCTCGGAACACTAAGACCGAAAGGTCGAACGTGAATCATATAGTAGATATGATCAACATAGTGATGTTCACCATTGACAACTACTCCATTTCACGTGATGATCGGTTATGGTTTAGTTGATTTGGATCACGTAATCAGTTAGATGATTTGAGGGATGTCTATCTAAGTGGGAGTTCTTAAGTAATATGATTAATTGAACTTAAATTTATCATGAACTTAGTACCTGATAGTATTTTGCTTGTCTATGTTGTTGTAGATAGATGGCCCGTGCTGTTGTTCTGTTGAATTTTAATGCGTTCCTTGAGAAAGCTAAGTTGAAAGATGATGGTAGCAATTACACGGACTGGGTCCGTAACTTGAGGATTATCCTCATTGCTGCACAGAAGAATTACGTCCTGGAAGCACCGCTAGGTGCCAAACCTGCTGCAGGAGCACCACCAGATGTTATGAACGTTTGGCAGAGCAAAGCTGATGACTACTCGATAGTTCAGTGTGCCATGCTTTACGGCTTAGAACCGGTCAACGACGTTTTGAACATCATGGAACATATGAGATGTTCCAGGAGTTGAAGTTAATATTTCAAGCAAATGCCCGGATTGAGAGATATGAAGTCTCCAATAAGTTCTATAGCTGCAAGATGGAGGAGCATAGTTCTGTCAGTGAGCATATACTCAGAATGTCTGGGTATAACAATCACTTTATTCAACTGAGAGTTAATCTTCCGAATGATAGTGTCATTGACAGAATTCTTCAATCACTTCCACCAAGCTACAAGAGCTTCGTGATGAACTATAATATGCAAGGGATGGATAAGACAATTCCCGAGCTCTTCACAATGCTAAAGGCTGTGGAGGTAGAAATCAAGAAGGAGCATCAAGTGTTGATGGTTAACAAGACCACCAGTTTCAAGAAAAAGGGAAAAGGGAAGAAGAAGGGGAACTTCAAGAAGAACAACAAACAAGTTGCTGCTCAAGTGAAGAAACCCAAGTCTGGACCTAAGCCTGAGACTGAGTGCTTCTACTGCAAGCAGACTGGTCAGTGGAAACGGAAATGCCCAAGTATTTGGCGGATAAGAAGGATGTCAAGGTGAACAAAGGTATATGTGATATACATGTTATTGATGTTTACCTTACTAGAGCTCGCAGTAGCACCTGGGTATTTGATACTGGTTCTGTTGCTAATATTTGCAACTCGAAACAGGGACTACGGATTAAGTGAAGACTGGCTAAGGACGAGGTGACGATGCGCATGGGAAATGGTTCCAAAGTCGATGTGATCGCCGTCGGCACACTACCTGTACATCTATGTCCGGGATTAGTTTTAGACCTAAATAATTGTTATTTGGTGCCAGCGTTGAGCATGAACATTATATCTGGACCTTGTTTGATGTGAGACGGTTATTCATTTAAATCTGAGAATAATGGTTGTTCAATTTATATGAGTAATATCTTTTATGGTCATGCACCCTTGAAGAGTGGTCTATTTGTCTTAAATCTCGATAGTAGTGACACACATATTCATAATGTTGAAGCCAAAAGATGCAGAGTTGATAATGATAGTGCAACTTATTTTTGGCACTGCCGTTTGGGTCATATTGGTGTAAAGCGCATGAAGAAACTCCATAGTGATGGACTTTTGGAATCACTTGATTATGAATCACTTGGTACTTGCAAACCATGCCTCATGGGCAAGATGACTAAAACGCCGTTCTCCGGAACTATGGAGCAAGCAACAGATTTATTGGAAATCATACATACTGATGTACATGGTCCGATGAATATTGAGGCTCGCGACGGGGATCGTTATTTTCTCACCTTCACAGATGATTTGAGCAGATATGGGTATATCTACTTAATGAAACATAAGTCCGAAACATTTGAAAAGTTCAAAGAATTTCAGAGTGAAGTGGAAAATCATCGTAACAAGGAAAATAAAATTTCTACGATCTGATCGTGGAGGAGAATATTTGAGTTACGAGTTTGGTCTACATTTGAAACAATGCGGAATAGTTTTGCAACTCACGCCGACCGGAACACTGTAGCGTAATGGTGTGTCCGAACGTCGTAATCGTAGTTTACTAGATATGGTGCGATCTATAATGTCTCTTACTGATTTACCGCTATCGTTTTGGGGTTATGCTTTAGAGACGACTACATTCACGTTAAATACGACACCATCGAAATCCGTTGAGACGACGCCTTATGAACTGTGGTTTGGCAAGAAACCAAAGTTGTAGTTTCTTAAAGTTTGGGGCTGCGATGCTTATGTGAAAAAGCTTCAACCTGATAAGCTCGAACCCAAATTGGAGAAATGTGTCTTCACAGGATACCCAAAGGAAACTGTTGGGTACACCTTCTATCACAGATCCGAAGGCAAGACATTCGTTGCTAAGAATGGATCCTTTCTAGAGGAGTTTCTCTCGAAAGAAGTGAGTGGGAGGAAAGTAGAACTTGATGAGGTAACTGTACCTGCCCCCTTATTGGAAAGTAGTTCATCACAGAAACCGGTTCCTGTGACACCTACACTAATTAGTGAGGAAGCTAATGATGATGATCATGAAACCTCAGATCAAGTTACTACCGAACCTCGTATGTCAACCAAAGTAAGATCCGCACCAGAGTGGTACGGTAATCCTATTCTGGAGGTCATGTTACTAGACCATGACGAACCTACGAACTATGAGGAAGCGATGATGAGCCCAGATTCCGCAAAATGGCTTAAGGCCATGAAATCTAAGATGGGATCAATTTATGAGAACAAAGTGTGGACTTTGGTTGACTTGCCTGTTGAACGGCAAGCCATCAAAAATAAATGGATCTTCAAGAAGTAGACAGACGCTGATGGTAATGTTACTGTCTACAAAGCTCGACTTGTTGTGAAAGGTTTTCGACAAGTTCAAGGAGTTGACTACGATGAGACCTTCTCACCCGTAGCGATGCTTAAGTCCGTCCGAATCATGTTAGCAATTGCCGCATTTTATGATTATGAAATTTGGCAAATGGATGTAAAGACTGCATTCCTGAATGGATTTCTGGAAGAAGAGTTGTATCAGATGCAACCTGAAGGTTTTATCGATCCAAAGGTTACTAATAAAGTGTGCAAGCTCTAGCGATCCATTTATGGACTGGTGCAAGCCTCTCGGAGTTGGAATAACCGTTTTGATAGTGTGATCAAATCATATGGTTTTATACAGACTTTTGGTGAAGCCTGTATTTACAAGAAAGTGAGTGGGAGCTTTGTAGCATTTCCAATATTATATGTGGATGACATATTGTTGATTGGAAATTATATAGAATTTCTGGATAGCATAAAAGGATAATTGAATAAGAGTTTTTAATTGAAAGACCTCGGTGAAGCTGCTTACATATTGGGCATCAAGATCTATAGAGATAGATCAAGATGCTTAATTGGACTTTCACAAAGTACATACCTTGACAAAGTTTTGAAGAAGTTGAAAATGGATCAGGCAAAGAAAGGGTCCTTGCCTGTGTTACAAGGTGTGAAGTTGAGTAAGACTCAATGCCCGACCACTGCAGAAGATAGAGAGAAAATGAAAGATGTTCCCTTTCCTTCTCCCTCTCCCCCTTCCTTTCCCCCTCCTAGTAGGAGTAGGAAAGAGGGGAGTCCTACTCCTACTAGGAGGAGAACTCCTCCTCCTGGCGCGCCATAGAGGGTCGGCCGGCCTCCTCTCTTGCTCCTTTATATATAGGGGCAGGGGGGCACTGTGGGAGTCCTGGATTAGGGGGTCCTCGGACTGCCGAACTATATACTTTGTCCGGATTGTTGGACTATGAAGATACAAGATTGAAGACATCGTCCCGTGTCCAGATGGGACTCTCCTTTGCGTGGAAGGCATGCTTGGCAATTCGGATATCTAGATCTCCTCCCTTGTAACCGACTCTGTGTAACCCTAGCCCCCTCCGGTGTCTATATAAACTCGAGGGTTTAGTCCGTAGGACAACAACAATCAGAATCATAGGCTAGCTTCTAGGGTTTAGCCTCTACGATCTCGTGGTAGATCAATTCTTGTAATACTCATATCATCAAGATCATTCAAGGAGGACATAGGGTATTACCTCCATCTAGAGGGCCCGAACCTGGGTAAACATTGTGTCCCCGTCTCCTGTTACCATCCGCCTTAGACGCACAGTTCGGGACCCCCTACCACCGAGATCCGCCGGTTTTGACACCGACATTGGTGCTTTCATTGAGAGTTCTGCCGTTTCATCGCCATAAGGCTTGATGGCTCCTTTGATCATCGGCAACGATGCGATCTAGGGTGAGGTTTCTCTCCCCGGACAGATCTTCGTATTCGGCAGCTTCGTACTGCGGGCCAACTCGCTTGGCCATCTGGAGCAGATCGAGAGCTACGCCCCTGGCCATCAGGTCAGGTTTGGAAGCTTAAACTACACTGTCGACATCCGGGGAGACTTGATCTTCGACGGATTCGAGCCCATGTCAGGTGCGCCGCACAGTCACGACGAGCATGACTTAGCTCTGCCATCGGACAGTGTTCGGGAGATCACACCTGTGGCAACTACGACCCTTGATCCGGAGCAGACCGCGCCATCTGAGGACGGGTGGATGGACCCTGCCACGGAGGCCGCACACTCAGCGGCGATAGAGCCGAATACTGACTTCACCTCCCACGAAACCCGTGTTGCCGGATCCTTGGATTCATCCCTGGCCACAGGCTCTGAACCGCCCGCGGCCGTGCCTATCGAATATGATTGGGCACCGATCATGGAGTTCACTTCCATGGATATCTTTCAGCACTCGCCCTTGGGTGACTTGCTAAATTCATTGAAATATCTCTCCTTGTCAGGAGACCCTTGGCCGAACTATGTTCGGCTTGAGTGGGAAGCGGACGACGAAGAAATTCATTCCCCACCCACCACCCACTTAATAGCCATTGTCGACGACTTAACCGACATGCTTGATTTCGGGTCGGAAGACATCGATAGTATGGACGACGATGTGGAAGAAGAACAGGAACCACCGCCCACAGGGCGCTGGACTGCCACCTCATCATATGATATATACATGGTGGACACCCCCAAAGAAAGCGATGGCAATAAGGCAACAGAGGATAATCCCCCGAGAAGCAATCTACGCACCGGCGTCATCAACGCCGCTCTAAGCCCCGCCATAGAAAAAGCAGCGTTACCAGCACAAGAGACAATAACGCTGCAGACAGTGCCGAAGACAAAGACAATCCCCTCCAGCCAGACTTTGAGCGGGAGGATGGGCAAGCTAGCCGTAAGGAACAGGCAGCAGACGGAGAATCAAAGGATGACAATTACATGCCCCTCTCCGATGATGAGGTGAGCCTCAGCGACGCAGAATTTACTGTGCCTAAGGATCCCGTCGAACAGGAGCCCTTCAAGCGCCGGCTTATAGCCATGAAAAAAACCTGAAGAAAAAGAAACAGCAGCTTCAAGCTAACCAAGATCTGCTAGCGGATAGATGGACTAAGGTCCTGACAGCCGAGGAATACGAACTCGAGCACCCAACCAAAAGTTATCCAAAATGCAGGCCGCTACCCCAACTCAAGGAGGAAGCATTAAAGCCTACGCTCCCAGCGTATGATGCGGCTGACCGACCACCTCGTGGTCGAGACAAAGTGGCACATCAGGACGAAGTCCAGCCCGCACCCCATCACGAGTTAAACAAAAAATTCCAAGGCCCGGGGTAACACGCAGGACCTGTGAGACGTATTGGAAAGCAAGGTAGGACATGCAAGACCGATCTACGGATCACGGGGGCGCGCCCCAACGCATGACGACAACCGTCACACCGGATATACTGAAAGAAAATCCGGCCGGGCCGAACACAGCAGACAAGATTCATATGAACAACATCGTGATATAGCCCGGCACAGAGGCGCCGCACACCCCCTATGCTTCACTGATGAAGTAATGGACCATGAATTCCCAGAAGGGTTTAAACCTGTGAATATTGAATCATATGACGACACTACAGACCCCGCGGTATGGATAGAGGATTTCTTCATCCACATTCACATGGACCGCGGGGATGATCTACACGCCATCAAGTATCTCCCGCTAAAACTCAAGGGGCCGGCTCGGCATTGGCTGAATAGCTTGCCGGCAAACTCCATTGGAAGTTGGGAGAACCTGGCAGACGCATTCCTGGACAACTTCCAGGGCACTTATGTACGACCACCGGATGCTGACGAGTTAAGTCACATAACACAACAACCCGGAGAGTCAACCAGGAAATTCTGGACTCAGTTCCTAACTAAAAAGAACCAAATTGTCGACTGTCCGGATGCCGAAGCCCTAGCGGCCTTTAAACATAACATCCATGACGAGTGGCTCGCCCGACATCTCAGCCAAGAAAAGCCAAAATCCATGGCAGCCCTCACACACTCATGACCCACTTTTGCGTGGGCGAAGATAGCTGGTTGGCCTGTAGAAACAACACAGCAAGCAACCCTGGCACATCAGAAGCCAGAGATAGCAACAGCAAACCCCGACGCAACAAACACAAGCGCCGTAAAAATGGTGAAAACGCCGAAGATACGACAGTCAATGCCTGATTTAGGGGCTCTAAGTCCAGTCAGCGGAATGGGCCACTCAAAAATGACAATCCGGGTCCGTCCAGCCTGGACCGCATACTCAATCGCCCATGCCAAATTCATGGCACCCCAGGAAAACCAGCCAATCATACTAACAGAGAATGCTGGGTCTTCAAACAAGCGGGCAGGTCAGGTGCCAAAAACAAAGATAAGGGGTCTCAAGGCGACGATGGAGACGAGGAGCCCAGCTCACCGAGTACAGGAGAGCAAAAGAAATTTCCCCCACAAATCCAAACGGTGAACGTGGTAAACGGCACCTACACTCCCAACCCGGAACGCACACCCTCAAGGATGTCGACTTAACGGAATCGGTCGTCCCACAATATAAACTGGGGCCGATCACCTTCAACGACATGGATCATCCGGTTAACACCACTCAGGGCAACCCAGCCGCACTAGTCCTCGACCCAATAATTGACGGGTTCCACCTCACATGAGTCCTTATGGACGGAGGTAGCAGTCTAAACCTGCTTTACCAGGACACAGTGCACAAGATGGGCATCGATCATTCGGTGATCAAGCCCACTACAACCACCTTCAGAGGTATTATACCAGGTGTGGAGGCCAGCTGTACAGGCTCCATCGCCCTGGAGGTAGTCTTCGTATCACCGAACAATTACCGTACCGAAGAGTTAATCTTCGATATCGTCCCCTTTCGCAGTGATTATCAGGCACTGCTCGGACGAACTGTGTTCGCTTGATTCAACGCGGTGCCACATTATGCCTACCGTAAGCTCAAGATGCCCGGTCAGCGCGGTGTCATCATGGTTAATGGCAAGGCCGAACTTTCCCTTGGCACCGAGGAGTATACCGCCGCTGCCTTAATAGCAGAAGCTACAAGTGGCACCTTCCAACCGAACCATGAGTCGACGGCCCGATTCTCGGACACCGCCAAAGGACCTCAAACTACTTCGCGGCAGGATAGCCCGGCTCATCCAGAGCTCAATTAAACACTCCAGCGAGGGCCAGGACAGGCCACATACCGCGGCTCAATCGCTCTACGGCACACAAGCATTTCTTACATTTTGTTTGCAGGTTAAACTTTGCGCAGACCAGGACTGGTGATATGGAAGCAGCTTGAACTCACAAAGGAATCCTTATATATTCCCCGCGATGACCATCCGACTATACTCCTGATCCGCACACAGCTTCTTCCCCCTGGTCTAAGCAGGTTCCACAGTCATATTTCTTTTCTACCACATTACATGTACTCACACGCATCGACGTACTACTCAAATACAACATGTGGATTTATACAACACTCATCTACTGTTATTTCTTGTTGAAATTCTTTTGTCAAGTGGCATCCGCACACCGCGATATGCCTTAAATATGCCAGGGGCTTTGTTTTACCCATAATACGGCAATCAAGTCCGAACACCTTCATGGAAGCTCGGCACCCCGAACTTATAGCATTATATGCATCAGCTCCGAATCATGTCTTGGGTCAATAGTTGGGTTTGCCCGGCTCCCATGTTTTGGTACCTTACGTTCCGCTATATCGGCTAAGGTAGCACTGGGAGAACTACTACGATTGTGTCCCGGTTCTTCCGGACGAGCACCTCAGTAGAGAAAGCTGAAAACTGACTGTCATGATGCAGCGAGAGCTGGTCAGCTGTTCGAGAGGTTGTAAAATCTTTAAGGATTTTTCCCGCATAATGCCATAACCAATGCAGCATGCGATGGATTGGCTTTCTTCCGATCAGGTGCTTATATAGCCCCTCGTGTGGTCTTCCGAACACCAGGGGCTGCGCCTACCTTACTTTTCTAAAGCTCCTATGGCTAAGTGAGAGTGATAAAGCCCTATAGTCCAATTGCCTGGTTCGTTGTGCTGAACACCTCCTTCGAAGGACCCAAAACTGGGATAAAGAGTGATCAGGTTTATCCCGAACACCCCCGTACTTCCTACGTGGGGGCAGAAGCCGACGACTGGCCAACTCTCAAGATTAATATATAAAACGGCCGCGCAGGAGGATAAACTTTTATATAATAGGCAATAAATAATAGAAATGACATTGTTCAACATTACAAAGGACAACATGATTGTATTCATGGAAATATAATGTCCTTGGTGCATTGCTCTGCCGCTAGGCAGGATCCTTTCAAGACACTTTCATAATATAATTCGGGATTGCGGTGCTCCTTCCCCTCTGACGGTGCCTCGGTCATCAGCTTTTTAACATCCATCTTCCCCCAGTGCACCTTTGCACGAGCGAAGGCCATTCGCGCACCCTCTATGCAGACCAACCGCTTGACGACGTCAAGTCGAGGGCGGGCACTCACAAGCCGCTTCACGAGCCCGAAGTAGCTTCCTGGAATCGGCTCAGCAGGCCATAGCCGGATAATCAAATCCTTCATGGCTAGTTCGGCCATCCTATGCAGTTCGATCAGCTGTTTCAGTTGGTCGACAAAAGGCACCGGATAATTCGGTGCTAGATACTGTGACCAGAAGAGCTTATCCGCGGTGTTTCCTTCTTCGGCTCGATAGAATTGGGCAACATCCAATATGCTGCGGGGCAGTCCCGCAAATACCCTTGGAGAAATCCGAACTCAAAATTAGAAACATGATTTTCTCCTCACATACTTGCTTTACATGGAAAAAGCCTTACCCGCCGCGATCGTCCTCGCCTCTTGGATCTCCTGTAGGGCGCCTTGGGTTTCCCCTGGGCATCGCGCGCGGCCTGATGAGCCCTGGCGAGTTCGGATTCTTTCTTCGCTAAACTCTGCTCCAAGGTCTCACATTTCTTCATGGACTCTTGAAGCTCCTGCTCAGCTTCAATAACCCTGGCCTCATGCTTCTCACGAAGAGCCTGTTCTGTGGCTGCCTTTTCCTCGGCCTCGGCAACAGCCTTCCTCAGAACCTCGACTTCGGTCATCGCCCCTGGTGCAAATAATGAAACATATTTTATCATACTGAGAATTTGTTCGCACTAAAACGCGAACAAGGCTAGTGCATACCTTGTTTATCTTCCAACTGCCTTTTTAACTGGCCAAGCTCTTCTTCGGCCCGCTCCAGACTTTCTTTCAGTCCGGAGACCTCCGTAGCATGAGAGGCAGCAGCCACCGCAGACGCCTGCTTATAAATGAAGAGAGATAGATGTCATCAAGTGAGTCTTCCTGCGAAAATAAAATTGATCCTCTGTCCGGTCCTTCCTCGCACCGAATAGTGTATCAGGGGCTACTATCCATACTATGACACTCTCCGAAACATCATAAAACATACCTCAAAGCCTTTTGTAAGGCTGATATAGGCTTCATTCAGTCCACTCTGAGCAGACTGAATCTCCTTAGTCACCGCACCCATCAGGGCAAGGTGCTCATCAACGATGGAGGCGCTCTTCAGCATTGCCAACAAAACATCCGGCACCTCTGGTTGGACAGAGATTGCCGGTGGAACAGGCATGCCCCCTCCAGCCTAGGGAGGCCGCCTGCTTGATTCTGGAGCCGTATTGGTCTCCGGAATTGTATCCGGCTGGGAGCCGAATTCAATATGGCTCCCACCGTCGACCCCCATGTCTCCGGCCCCCGAAGTTGGACCTCCAGGCGCCACTTTCACGATCCCTCCCCCCCTCCTTGGCCGGGACCTTCTGGGATGAAGCCTCGGTGTTATTCACATATTTGGGGGAAGGGGCCTTCGGGGGCGTCCCTCTCTCCATAGCATCTGAGCTCAGCAAATCATCTGATGAGGATCATTCGATGCGGGACCTCGCCGGACTACAAAAAATATAGCTCAGGTTAAAATATTATGCCATGATGAGTCTGGACACATAAACGTGTTCGGATTTTACACTCACGAGTTCACCAGGGGCTGGGCCCTAGTATCCCACGTAGGGCTACTATCGGTGGCGACAGTGGACTCTTCTGGAAGAGGAGCTTTTCCCCTTTTAGGCGACTCGGCCTCCAAGTGTATGGAGGCCGCCCTCTTCTTTCTTCCCCCTGCCGGGGATTCATCTTCCTCCTCGTCCTCGTCCTCTTCGTAGGCAGAATGAACGTTGGAGCCTTCGGGTATTGTGCCCAAAGTGCCGCGGCGACGAAGGCCGCCCCGGGTCTTTTTGGCCTCCTTCTCGGTCTTCTTCTTCGGCGCCTTGTGCGGCACCGGGGCCAGCATCTTCGTCATAAGTGGGCCGGCCGGTTCTTCTGGCAACGGGGCCGGACAATGGATCCGCCCCGCCTTCTTCGTCCAACCCTAGGGTAGTTGAGGAAAACACATTAAGCATTTCCCTTGGGTCATGCGGATAAAACACATAAAAACTTACCGATCTTGTAGGGCGGGACAGTTGATACCCGCAGTCCTCGGCCGAGTCCGGCCATGATTTGCCAGACTTGAAAAGCACCCTCTAGATGTGTTCGTGTGAAGAGCCATAGAGCTTTCGTAGGGTCTGGTGCTTGGCCGGATCAAATTCCCATAGATTGCAAGTCCGGTGCTGACAAGGTAGGATCCGGCGAACTAACATCACCTGGACTACATTGACAAGTTCGATGTTCTTGTCTTCCAAATCTTTAACTCGCGTCTGGAGCATAGACAGTTCGTTAGACGAAGACCAGTTCAGGCCCTTCTTGGGCCAAGACGTAAGCCGTAGAGGGGCTCCAGATCGGAACTATGGAGCAGTGGCCCATTCCGTGCCACGCGACTCAGTGATGTAAAACCACTGCTGTTGCCACTCTTTGACGGAATCATTAAAAGCACCTGTTGGCCATGTAACGTTGGGCATCTTGCTCACCATAGCGCCTCCGCACTCGGCGTGCTCGCCGCTCATCACCTTGGGCTTCACATTGACGATCTTCAGCCACAAGCCGAAGTGTGGCGAGATGCGGATAAAAGCCTCGCACACGACGATGAATGTCGAGATGTTGAGGAAGGAATTGGGGGATAGATCATGAAAATCGATCATGTAGTAATACATGATGCCGCGAACGAATGGTGGAGGGGAAACCCTAGCCCGCGGACAAAATGAGGGAGGAATACAACCCTCTCTTGGGGTTCCAGAGTGGGAACGATCTGTCTCGCGGTCGGGAGACGGGGGCCGATTTTTTGGCCAGATACCCGGCCTCCCGAAGCTTTTTGATATGCTTCTCCTGGACGGTAGAGGCCATCCACATGCCTCCTGCTCTGGATCCAGACATTTTTGGAAGGCCTTTGTGGGCGGAGAAGACGAACGCTCGGGCGCTGGGGCTCGGGCGAGGGGGAATGGATCGGGAAGGAGAAAGCATGGGTGCGAAAGGGAGTCCTTAACCCCTTATAAAGGCAGCAGGGATTCCGCGCCTCCCCACTTGCCTGGTAAACTCACTTATTCCCCAAGCGCCGTGATTAATGGCGCGGTTGGGTTACCCACACCCGTATTGATGAGAATCCCATGATAAGGGGACACGATCTCTACTTTGACAAGACGTGCCAAGGAAACCGCCTTGCAATATGTGCCATGGCTGGTTGAGAAAAACGGTTCGAATAATGACCGGGCCATGGTGTGATGTCATGTTATTAAAAATTGTTGTCAGATTAGATTTGTGGAAATATTATACTCTCTACGGTGGTATGTGGAATTTGTTTTGCAGAGCCCGACACTATCCTGGTGTTCGAAATCTTCTATAGAGTATTCGGTGGAGGAACCCGCCTTGCAATGCCGAAGACAATTGGCGCGCTGGACTCGTCGTCATTGAAGCCTGGTTCAGGGGCTACTGAGGGAGTCCTGGATTAGGGGGTCCTCGGACTGCCGGACTATATGCTTTGGCCGGATCGTTGGACTTTGAAGATACAAGATTGAAGACATCGTCCCGTGTCCAGGTGGGACTCTCCTTTGCGTGCAAGGCAAGCTTGGCAATTCGGATATCTAGATCTCCTCCCTTGTAACTGACTCTGTGTAACCCTAGCCACCTCCGGTGTCTATATAAACCGGAGGGTTTAGTCCGTAGGACAACAACAATCAGAATCATAGGCTAGCTTCTAGGGTTTAGCCTCTACGATCTCGTGGTAGATCAACTCTTGTAATACTCATATCATCAAGATCAATCAAGTAGGACGTAGGGTATTACCTCCATCGAGAGGGCCCGAAGCTGGGTAAACATTGTGTCCCCCGTCTCCTATTACCATACGCCTTAGACCCACAGTTCGGGACCCCCTACCCGAGATCCGCCGGTTTTGACACCGACAGGCACCTCTAGACACACAAGTTGATCTATTGATCTCTCCCAGCCGTGTGCGGTGCGCCCCTCCACCATAATCCACCTCGATCATATCGTAGCGGTGCTTAGGCGAAGCCTTGCGTCGGTAGCATCATCATCACCGTCATCACGCCGTCGTGCTGACGAAACTCTCCCGTGAAGCTCTGCTGGATCGGAGTTCGTGGGACGTCATCGAGCTGAATGTGTGCCGAAGTCGGAGGTGCCGTGCGTTCAGTACTTGGATCGGTCGGATCGTGAAGACGTACGACTACATCAAACGCATTGTGCTAACGCTTCCGCTTTCAGTTTACGAGGGTACATGGACACACTATCCCCTCTCGTTGCTATGCATCATCATGATCCTGCATGTGCGTAGGAATTTTTTTGAAATTACTACATTCCCCAACACAAGGGAGAGTGGGCCCTGCTCGAGCGAGACAAAAGAAGTTCGGAAGAAAATTCACAAGAAAAGGGACAAAGAAGAAACTCGGCGGGGGTTGAGCACTTACGCGGACACTACTGGGGGCTGCTTTGGGGCCCTTTGAAATTGGGCCGCCTTCATGGCGGCCTCTCGCCGATTGGTCGCGGCAGCCGGGTTCTTTGGCTTCTTGTTCTGGCTGCCGAGAAGTGGCATGGTGGCCCGGCGCTTCTGCGCCGCCTGGCACAGCTGACGAGGTCGCACCCGCCTTGTCAGCTCCGCGGAGACGGCGTGCTTCGGGCTCCTCATCGTCGTCGTCTGGCCACATCTTGAGGCCGCCTCCCCCGGGCCTGCCTGCTCCACTTCCACCGCCTGCGGCATCGTCCTCCAAGGTGGCTGCTCCCAAATCGGGGTCGTCCACGTCGCTCTCGGACCTGTCCGGCAGGTACTCCTGGCCTTCTTCCAAGGCATCGGCCGCCTGCTCGGACGAGAGAATATGCACAAGTGGCCGGCTGGTTAGCCGGCGAAAGCAGAACCCGGCCCAGGAGAAAGAAGAAAAAAAGAAAGAGAAAGACTTATAGCAGGCGGAGGGTTTGCTCGGGAGTACGACCACTTGCCGAACTGCCACTCCCCCTCCGAGAGCTTGCAATTCGAAATATAGTTGACCAGACGGGCCACCTCCGCATCCGGCATCTCCTTTATGCACATCCGGCATGGGTCTTAGTGCTCGCTCATCTGGCTGATCATGTGAGGCCGGGTCTGGAGGGGGAGCACCCGGCGCGCCACGAAGGCGGTCAGCAGATCCGAAGCCTGGAGGCCTTCCGACTTCGCCATCTCCTCGAGCCGAGCAATGGCGGGTGTGGAGGCAGCCGACAGCTTCTTCCGCTTGAAAGTCCAGTTGTGGCGGGGCTCAACCGGCGGGCCAGCTTGATAGATCGGCATGTTGACAAAGTCGTGCTCCGGGTGCATGTTCTTCACATAGATTTTTGCCACAGCTTGACAGATGGCGTCAAGCTGATGGCTGGGAAGCACCTGCCGGCTCCCGGGTGCCTTACCGCGATGAAGGCGCCGCACTGGGCCGCCTCGTTCTTGGCTGCGGTTCGAAGCTCAGTGTAGAAGAATCCCCCTCACAGCTCGATGGAAGGGGAATGCCAAGATATCCCTCATAGAGGGTGACGAATGCCATGCCGACAGTAGGCGGCTAGCCTGGTGCCCAGCTGGCTCGCCGTCCGGCTCCTCCCATGACATTTCAAAATTTCTGGACGGTCCGCCCGGCCACAACTGGCTCCTGCCAGCCGGTGCTTCAGAAGCCGGACGAAGAAAGATCACAAGATCACTCGGAGTAGGAAGCTGTTGCGGCTTCCTGCCTTCCCAACAGTAGCGCCCCACCAGCTTCGGGGACTACTGTCGGAGTAAGTGACCACGGGTAGCCTCATCAGCCTCCCATTGTGTTTCAAGACATCGGGACCGGCTACGCCCCTCAAGCCTTGAAGACAACGGGCCGCCTTCTCAAGGCCAGCTGGTCTGAATGACCGGCTGCTTGAGAGCGGCAGCTCCAAAAAGATTGCCTTGAGGAGGGCTGACTCCAACTAGGCGGCCTCTTGATACGTCTCCGTCGTATCTATAATTTTTGATTGTTCCATGCCAATATTATACAACTTTCATATACTTTTGGAAACTTTTTATACTATTTTTGGGACTAACATGTTGATCCAGTGCCCAGTGCCAGTTCCTGTTTGTTGCATGTTTTTTGTTTCGCAGAAAATCCATATCAAATGGAGTCCAAACGGGATAAAAAACTGATGGAGATTTTTTTTGGAATATATGTGATTTTTGGGAAGAAGAATCAACGTGAGACGATGCCCGAGGGGGCCACGAGGCAGGGGGCGCGCCCCAGGGGGTCAGGCGCGCCCTGGGCACTCATGGCCACCCCGTAGGGAGGTTGGTGCCCTTCTTTCTCCACAAGAAAGCCAATATCCGGATAGAAATCATGTTAAAATTTCAGCCCAATCGGAGTTACAGATCTCCGAGAATATAAGAAACGATGAAAGGCAAGAATCTGGAACGCAGAAACAGAGAGAGACAGAGAGATAAATCCAATCTCGGAGGGGCTCTCATCACTCCCATGCCATGGAGGCCATGGACCAGAGGGGAAACCCTTCTCCCAATTAGGGAGAAGGTCAAGGAAGAAGAATAAGAAGGGGGGCTCTCTCCCCCTCTCTCCCGGTGGCGCCAGAACGCCGCCGGGGCCATCATCATGTGATGGCGATCTACACCAACACCTCCATCATCTTCACCAACATCTTAATCACCTTCCCCCATCTATCTACATTGTTCCACTCTCCCTCAACCCGCTGTACCCTATACTTGAACATGGTGCTTTATGCTTCATATTATCATCCAATGATGTGTTGCCATCCTATGATGTCTGAGTAGATTTTCGTTGTCCTATCGGTAATTGGTGAATTGCTATGATTGGTTTAATTTGCTTGTGGTTATGTTGCCGTCCTTTGGTGCCCATCATATGAGCGCGCGTGTGGATCACACCATAGGGTTAGTTCTATGTTGATAGGACTATGTATTGGAGGGCAAGAGTGACAGAAGCTTCAACCTAGCATAGAAATTGATGCATACGGGATTGAAGGGGGACCAATATATCTTAATGCTATGGTTGGATTTTACCTTAATGAACATTAGTAGTTGCGGATGCTTGCTAATAGTTCCAATCATAAGTGCATAGAATTCCAAGTCAGGGATGACATGCTAGCTGTGGCCTCTCCCACATAAAACTTGCTATCGGCCCAGTAAAGTAGTCAATTGCTTAGGGACAATTTCGCAACTCCTACCACCACTTTTCCACACTCGCTATACTAACTTTATTGCTTCTTTACCTAAAACGGCCCCTAGTTTTTATTTACATGCTCTTTATATTCTTGCAAACCTATCATGTCACACCTACAAATTACTTCTAGTTTTATACTTGTTCTAGGTAAAGCGAATGTCAAGCGTGCATAGAGTTGTATCGATGGTCGATAAAACTTGAGGGAATATTTGTTCTACCTTTATCTCCTCGTTGGGTTCGACACACTTACTTATTGAAAGAGGCTACAATTGATCCCCTATACTTGTGGGTTATCAAGACCTTTTTCTAGCGCCGTTGCCAGGGAGTTATAGCGTGGGGTGAATATTCTCATGTGTGCTTGTTTGCTTTATCACTAAGTAGTTTTTATTTTATGCTCTTATTTTCTATCTTTACTTATGGGTAGGAAACGCAAAATACCAAAAAAATTAGTTGTACCTACTACACCAATGGTTGAAGAACCACACAAAATCTATCACACTCCTGAAGCTTTTTACTTGGATCATCTTCGATCCCAATGTGCTCGTGCTGAAACCCCAACTAGCTTAGTTGAGGGAAAATCTTTAGATGAGCATGCTTGTTATGTGCGACACCGCTTATCTCAAAGAGGTAAACTTTTACTGGATCAAATTCATCATTTGCAATGCTATGCTTGGAATTTATGTGAAATATATGATTTTACTTGTTGTTCTGAAGACCCTAAGAAACACCTTCCCTACCAATGTTAGTTTAGTGATAATGGAATCGTATCTTTGTATGCTAAGGGTGTATATAATTACTATGATGTTCAACAAATTGAAGAATTTGTTGCTTTTAAGGGTGCTTATGAAATTGCTTCTTTGATTGGAAAGTATGACGCTACTCTTTAGAAATATGAAAATTTTGCCATACTTAAATATTGTTATGATAATTATGCTTATAATTCCTATGTTAAACCATATATTGAGGACTCCTCCACTGTCGAAGAAGAGACTAATATTTTGCAGGAGTCTATGGAAGAATGAATTGATGAAACCGTGGGCTCATTGGATGAAAAAGATGATGAGGAGAGCGAAGAACAAAAGGAGGAAGAGTGGATTAGCTACCCGTGCCCACCTTCTAATAAGAGTAACTCTTCAACTCATACATTGTTTAATTTCCCTTCGTGCTTACCAAAGGATGATTGCTATGCTGATTATTATGATCCCATTGATTCTTTTGAAAGATCCCTTTTTGATAATGCTTGCTATGCTTGTGGACAAGATGCCAATATGAATTATGCTTATGGAGATGAACTTGCTATAGTTCCTTATGTTAAACATGAAATTGTTGCTATTGCACTCATGCATGATAGTCCTATTATCTTTTTGAATTCTCCCGACTACACTATATCGAAGAAGTTTGCCCTTATTAAGGATTATATTGATGGGTTGCATTTTACTACTACACATGATGATTTTTATAGATATAATATGCATGTGCTTGCTGCTCCTACTTGCAATTATTACGAGAGAGGAACTACATCTCCGCCTCTCCATGTTTCCAATATGATAAAATTGCCAGAAACTGTTTATACTATGCATTGGCCTTTACTATGTGTGCATGAATTGTTCTTTTATGACATGCCGATGCATAGGAAGAGAGTTATACTTTGTTGTTTCATGATATATGTTACTTTGTGCTCACTACTAAATCACAAATCATTGTTAATTAAAATTGGCTTTGATACACCTTGGGATCAAGGTGGATCCATTACTTGAGCACTATATGCCTAGCTTAATGGCTTTAAAGGAAGCGCTGCCAGGGAGACAACCCGGAAGTTTTATAGAGTCATTTATTTCTATTGTGTGCTTTTATAAAGTTTAAAAATAAAAATAATGTGCCAAGATTTGCCTTTAGGATGTTTACATTGCTTGTTGGTTTGTGCGGTGCAAAACAGAAACTTTGGTTGTAGTGCGCGATTTTACATTTTTTTACTGGAACGTGAAACGGTTCTGAAACTTTTTGCACTTTCTTTCTATACAAATTGTTTATTTTTCCTAATTTTTAAAGAATTTTCGGAGTACAAAAGTATGGTGAATGTTCAGATTACTACAGACTGTCCTGTTTAATACAGATTCTGTTTTTGATGCATAGTTTGCTTCTTTTGATGAAACTATCGATTTATATCAGTGGATTAAGCCATGGAAATGTTATATTACAGTAGCTACAATGAAAAAAAAATATGAATTGGTTTTTGGAGTAGTGATTTGCTTTATTATACTAATGGATCTTACCGAGCTTTCTGTTGAGTTTTGTGTGGATGAAGTGTTCGAAGATCGAGGATGTCTCGATGTGAGGAAAAAGGAGGAGAGACAAGAGCTCAAGCTTGGGGATTCCCAAGGCACCCCAAGTAAATATTCAAGGATACTCAAGCATCTAAGCTTGGGGATGCCCGGAAGGCATCCCATCTTTCTTCAACAAGTATCAGTATGTTTTCGGTTTCGTTTCGTTCATGCGATATGTGCAAATCTTGGAGCGTCTTTTGCATTTAGTTTTCACTTTTCTTTGATGCACCATGCTGGTATCAGATAGTCCATGGTTTATTTATAGAATGATCTTTGCACTTCACTTATATCTTTTGAGTATGGCTTTATAGAATGCTTCACGTGCTTCACTTGTATCATTTGAAGTTTGGATTGCCTGTTTCCCTTCACATAGAAAACCGCCATTTGTAGAATGATCTTTTGCTTCACTTATATTTGTTAGAGTGTGGGCATATCTTTTGTAGAAAGAATTAAACTCTCTTGCTTCACATATATCTATTTAGAGAGATGACAGGAATTGGTCATTCACATGGTTAGTCATAAAATCCTACATAAAACTTGTAGATCACTGAATATGATATGTTTGATTCCTTGCAATAGTTTTGCGATATAAAGATGGTGATATTAGATTCATGCTAGTGGGTAGTTGTGGATTGTAGAAATACTTGTGTTGAAGTTTGTGATTCCCGTAGCATGCACTTATGGTGAACCGTTATGTAACGAAGTTGGAGCATGAGGTATTTATTGATTGTCTTCCTTATGAGTAGCGGTCGGGGACGGGCGATGGTCTTTTCCTACCAATCTATCCCCCTAGGAGCATGGGCGTAGTACTTTGTTTCGATGACTAGTAGATTTTTGCAATAAGTATGTGAGTTCTTTATGACTAATGTTGAGTCCATGGATTATACGCACTCTCACCCTTCCATCATTGATAGCCTCTTAGGTACCGTGCATTGCCCTTTCTCACCTCGAGAGTTGGTGCAAACATCACCGTTGCATCCAAACCCCGTGATACGATACGCTCTATCACACATAAGACTCCTTATATCTTCCTCAAAACAGCCACCGTACCTACCTATTATGGCATTTCCATAGCCATTCCGAGATATATTGCCATGCAACTTCCATCATCATCATATACATGACTTGTGCATTTATTATCATATTGCTACGCATTACCATAAGATAGCTAGCATGATGTTTTCATGGCTTGTCCATTTTTTGATGTCATTGCTACGCTAGATCATTGCACATCCCGGTACACCGCTGGAGGCATTCATATAGAGTCATATTTTGTTCTAGTATCGAGTTGTAATATTGAGTTGTAAGTAAATAAAAGTGTGATGATCATCATTATTAGAACATTGTCCCATGTGAGGTTATCAAAATAAAAGTGGCCAAAGAAGTCCCCCCCCCCAATAAAAGAGAGAGGCCAAAGAAGCCTACAAAAAATTAAAAAAATAAAAATAAAAAATGAGATAAAAGAGAGAAGGGACAATGTTACTATCCTTTTAACACACTTGTGCTTCAGAGTAGCACCATGTTCTTCATATAGAGAGTCTCTTCAGTTATCACTTTCATATACTAGTGGGAATTTTCATTATAGAACTTGGCTTGTATATTCCAAAGATGGGCTTCCTCAAATGCCCTAGGTCTTCATGATCAAGCAAGTTGGATGCACACCCACTTAGTTTCAGTTTGAGCTTTCATACACTTATAGCTCTTAGTGCATCCGTTGCATGGCAATCCCTACTCCTCACATTGACATCAATTGATGGGAATCTCCATAGCCCATTGATTAGCCGCGTCGATGTGAGACTTTCTCCTTTTTGTCTTCTCGACACAACCTCCACCATCATATTCTATTCCACCTATAGTGCTATGTCCATGGCTCACGCTCATGTATTGTGTGAAAGTTGAAAAGGTTTGAGAACGTCAAAAGTATGAAACAATTGCTTGGCTTGTCATCGGGGTTGTGCATGATTTGAATACTTTGTGTGGTGAAGATGGAGCATAGCCAGACCATATGATTTTGTGATTTTGTAGGGATAACTTTCTTTGGCCATGTTATTTTGAAAATACATGATTGCTTTATTAGTATGCTTGAAGTATTATTGTCTTACTATACAATGATATACTATATCTTTGAATCACTCTTATCTTAATATTCATGCTATGATTAGATTACATGATCAAGACTATGCTAGGTAGCATTCCACATCAAAAATTATCTTTTTTATCATTTACCTACTCGAGGACGAGCAGGAATTAAGCTTGGGGATGCTGATACGTCTCCATCGTATCTATAATTTTTGATTGTTCCATGCCAATATTATACAACTTTCATATACTTTTGGCAACTTTTTATACTATTTTTGGGACTAACATATTGATCCAGTGCCCAGTGCCAGTTCCTGTTTGTTGCATGTTTTTTGTTTTACAGAAAATCCATATCAAACGGAGTGCAAACGGGATAAAAACCAACGGAGATTTTTTTGGAATATATGTGATTTTGGGAAGAAGAATCAACGCGAGACGATGCCCGAGGGGGCCATGAGGCAGGGGGCGCGCCCCAGGGGGTCAGGCGCGCCCTGGGCCCTCGTGGCCACCCTATAAGGAGGTTGATGCCCTTCTTTCACCTCAAGAAAGCCAATATCCTGATAGAAATCGTATTAAAATTTCAGCCCAATCGGAGTTACTGATCTCCGGGAATATAAGAAACGGTGAAAGGCCAGAATCTGGAATGCAGAAACAGAGAGAGACAGAGAGACGGATCCAATCTCGGAGAGGCTCTTGCCCCTCCCATGCCATGGAGGCCATGGACCAGAGGGGAAACCCTTCTCCCATCTAGGGAGAAGGTCAAGGAAGAAGATAGGAAGGGGGCTCTCTCCCCCTCTCTCCCGGTGGCGCCGGAACACCACCGGGGCCATCATCGTGTGACGGTGATCTACACCAACACCTCTCTCATCATCACCAACATCTTCATGACCTTCCCCCCATATATCTACATCGGTCCACTCTCCCGCAACCCGCTGTACCCTCTATTTTAACATGGTGCTTTATGCTTCATATTATTATCCAATGATGTGTTGCCATCCTATGATGTCTGAGTAGATTTTCGTTGTCCTATCGGTAATTGGTGAATTTCTATGATTGGTTTAATTTGCTTGTGGTTATGTTGTTGTCCTTTGGTGCCCATCATATGAGCGCGCGCATGGATCACACCATAGGGTTAGTTGTATGTTGATAGGACTATGTATTGGAGGGCACGAGTGACAAAAGCTTCAACCTAGCATAGAAATTGATGCGTACGGGATTGAAGGGGGACCAATATATGTTAATGCTATGGTTGGGTTTTACCTTAATGAACGTTAGTAGTTGCGGATGCTTGCTAATAGTTCCAATCATAAGTGCATAGAATTCCAAGTCAGGGATGACATGCTAGCAGTGGCCTCTCCCACATAAAACTTGCTATCGGTCTAGTAAAGTAGTCAATTGCTTAGGGACAATTTCACAACTCCTACCACCACTTTTCCACACTCGCTATACTAACTTTATTGCTTCTTTACCTAAAACAGCCCCTAGTTTTTATTTACGTGCTCTTTATATTCTTGCGAACCTATCCCGTTACACCTACAAAGTACTTCTAGTTTTATACTCGTTCTAGGTAAAGCGAATGTCAAGCGTGCGTAGAGTTGTATCGGTGGTCGATAAAACTTGAGGTAATATTTGTTCTACCTTTAGCTCCTCGTTGGGTTCGACACTCTTACTTACCTAAAGAGGCTACAATTGACCCCTATACTTGTGGGTTATCGCCTCCAGAGAGGCCGACTCCTAGAAGGCGGCTCCCTTCCACCCGCTTGAACTTTGCACCACATTAAGATGACGAGACGGGGCGTGGCTACAGTGATGCCTTGTAGCGACCAAACCTCAAACGGTCCAATCTCTGTGCTCCGGTGTCATCCCTGGATCAGTAATGGTGACACCACACAGTACTTGAAGGATTTATAACAGAGTAGCAATCACACACTTATTACATCGAGTGTCTCAAAAGAGAACTTATTACAATAAATATGGCTTAAGGCCATCTAATAATGATAACAGTGGGAGTCTTGGAAGATAAGTGAGTCCATCAACTCCAACGGCATCACTGAGTATAGAACCACGACCTAAAGGCACCTTACTCGTCGTCTGAAAAGTCTGCAACATGAACGTTGCAGCCCGAAACGGGTCAGCACATGGAATATGTTGGCAATGTAACAATAGAGAGCAATGAAGGAATAAGACTATACTACATGCATATCTGGCTGGTGGAAAGCTCTATGGTTATAGATTTGCGTAAAGCCAATTTTTCCCTACTGCAAAGGAATAAATTTTTAATTAACTATCATGGTGGTTGTTAAACATTGAGAGTGTAGACACGCTCTCAATCCCAATTAAGCATCATCATTAAAACCCAACAAAATTAATTAGAGTAACATGATGAGATTCACATGATAATCCAAGAACTAGATACTTAAGTTGTCCATAACCGGGGACACGGCTAACCATGATTAGTTTATACACTCTGCAGAGGTTTGCGCACTTTTCCCCCCAAGACTCGATCTCCTCCGTTGGGATTCTCGCACTACATGGTGTTTGAGAAACGGATGACCAAGACATAGTCTTTCAGAAGCGCTAGCACCTTACGATCGGGTAGACCGTTACACCTACTTTCCCCTACATCTGCTAGTCTACCACTGTAAGAGTTCACACAACTTAGTCAACTATGCTAGAGCCCATAGTAGCTTGTGGCTG
Organism: Triticum urartu; assembly: GCF_003073215.2. Taxonomy (NCBI): domain Eukaryota; kingdom Viridiplantae; phylum Streptophyta; class Magnoliopsida; order Poales; family Poaceae; genus Triticum; species Triticum urartu. Next base: position 448,929,952 of record NC_053023.1, on the reverse strand, counting down.
CACACGGAAGTTTCTAGTATGAGTAATCTCATGATCCCTTTGGGCCTGGGTGGCGGTCCAAAAGAAAAATAGGCAATCGCTGGAATACCCAGGTACCTCAATCCACCCAGATGTGTATTTAAGTTGCCACCTTAGATAAACCATTAATTTAACAAACTCACATCCATCATGGATTCACTCACCCAATCCACGTCTACTAGCATAGCATGGCATAATAAGAAAACGTAGAAGTAACTCCCAAAGGTTTGATAATAACAGGTAATAGGTACTACCTCATCTACTTCCCAAACCCACAATTTAATTAGACCCTAATCATGCAATGTGTGAGGAAGTATGATCAAAGTGTTACTTGCCTTGCTGATGATCCGCAAAACCTAGCGATTCGAAGTAGCAAGCGGCGCACTCCGGGTACTCTATCACAAACAAACAAGAATACAATAAGTACTCAACTAATGCACAGGTAAAACTCAAATAAGAGATCTAACCAGAAAGTTCAACTTGAGAACTCCGGTTGGCAAAAAGAATCAAATCGAACGAAGCAACGAAAGACAAACAGCAAAAGAAACAAGCTTCGTTTACTAATCTGGATCTAGGTCAAATTTTACACAGGCAAAAACTTGTTTCAGTTGGTTAAACGGAAAGGGGGTTGCGAGATGAAACTCCAGGCGCTTGAATCGCCTGATTCTGATAAATGAGCGAAAAGTTGTTCTAGAACGAAAATCGGATGAGAAATCGCGATCAGAAAAATCGCGGAATAAATCCAAGAAAAAGAAAAACGACGAACAGATTAACGAACGAACGTTCGTTATCTGGATCTAAACAATGAATCCGTTTGTTAAAACGAATGAATGAGCGAACGCTCGCTAATTAACCTAAACCAGAAAAAACCGATCTAATAAAAAACGGAAACTAAAAAAACCGAACGAAAAACCGGCGAAAACCATCGGTTTTCTAAAAAACCGGCGGCGGGTCAACCTCGGCGGGCGGGTCCGGCGGCGACGGCGGCGCGAGCTAGGGTTTGGGGAGGTGGCGGCTCGGGTGGGCTGAGGCGGCCCGGGTGGCGCGCTATATAAAGCCCCCCCCCTGAGGAGTCCGGGCCAAATACGACCCGGAGGTCGGTTCGAATTTTTTTAAATAATTACACTCAGAAAAAAAAAACAAAATAAAGACTAAACGGACTCCAAAAATCCCGAAATAAATTTTTCCAGGCTTCTAAAATCAAGCCGCACAGGATGAACATTTATTTGGGGCCTAAATGAAATTTTGAAAAACACGCATTTTCCTAAATTCAATAAAATAGCAAATAAAACCAAAAATAAAATCTTATTTGATTTTTTATTAAATCCTCAATATTTATTTATTTTGGGAAAGTCATTTTATTCCCTCTCTCATATTTTTATAATAGAAATAATTGAAGATAATCAAATGATCCTATTTTCAAAATTTGAGAAAACTCAAATATGAAAATACGAAATCCCCAACTCTGTCCGAGGGTCCTTGAGTTGCGTAGAATTTCTAGGATCAACCCAAAATGCAAATAAATATGATATGCAATGATGATCTATCATATAACATTCCAAATTGAAAATTTGGGATGTTAGAAACCTACCCCCCTTAAGATGAATCTCGGCCTCGAGATTCGGGTTGGCTAGAAAATAGGTGAGGGTGGTCCTTCATCAATTCTTCCTCTCGTTCCTAGGTGGCTTCATCCTCCGTGTGGTTGCTCCACTGAACTTTGCAAAACTTGATAACCTTGTTGCGGGTGACTCGGCTGGCATACTCAAGATTCTTAACTGGTTTCTCCTCGTAGGTCAAATCACTGTCCAACTGAATCGCTTCCAGTGGAACTGTATCTCTCAGCGGTATATCAGCCATCTCCGCGTGGCACTTCTTCAACTGGGAAACGTGGAACACGTCGTGAACTCCTGACAATCCTTCGGGCAATTCCAACTTATAAGCTACTTCTCCCATACGCTCCAAAACCTTGTATGGTCCTACAAAACGTGGCGCTAACTTTCCCTTAACTCCAAAGTGCTTAACTCCCCGAAGTGGAGATACTCGAACATAAACATGGTCTCCGACTTCGTAAAGTGTCTCCTTGCGTTTAGGATTTGCATAGCTTTTCTTCCTGGACTGGGCTACCTTGAGCCTATCGCGAATCAATTTCACCTTCTGTTCAGACTCCTTAATCAGATCTGGTCCAAACAACTGGCGGTCTCCAACTTCATCCCACAACAATGGGGTCCTGCACCTCCTTCCGTACAAGGCTTCGAAAGGGTCCATCTTCAAACTGGATTGATAACTGTTGTTATAAGAGAACTCTGCGTACGGAAAATTCTCGTCCAACTAGATCCATAATCTAGCGCACAAGCTCTCAGCATATCCTCCAAAATCTGATTGACTCTCTTGGTCTGTCCATCTATCTACGGATGGAAAGCTGTACTGAACTCTATCCTGGTACCCAAAGTTTCATGCAACTGATTCCAGAACATTGAGGTAAATTGGGTTCCTCTATCTGATACAATGCTCCGTGGAACTCCATGCAGACATACGATCCTGGTCATGTATATCTTTGCCAACTTGGCACTAGTATAGGTAGTCTTCACTGGAATGAAATGAGCTATCTTTGTCAAACGATCGACTACAACCCAAATCGAGTCATAGCCTGAACGAGTTCTGGGCAATCCTGTAATAAAATCCATGCCTAACTTATCCCACTTCCATTCGGGTATCGGCAATGGTTGTAGCAATCCCGCTGGCTTCTGATGCTCTGCCTTTACTCTCTGACATACATCACAAACTGCTACATACTCCGCAATATCCTTCTTCATTCCGGTCCACCAGAAAGTATCCTTCAAATCCAAATACATCTTGGTATTTCCTGGGTGAATCGAATATGGTGAATCATGGGCCTCTTGCAGAATCAACTTCTTGATCTCCGAATCATTAGGCACATAAACACGGTCTTCAAACCATAAGGTATCGTGCTCATCCTCACGAAATCCTTTAGCTTTTCCTTTGCTCATTTTCTCCTTAATAGAAGCAATCTCCTTGTCAGTCCTTTGAGCTTCTCTGATCTTATCCATCAAAGTAGGCTGAATCTCCAATGCTGCTACATAGCCTCTCGGGACTATCTCCAAACATAGCTCACGAAGATTTTTGGCTAACTCCTTTGGTAAATCTCCCGTCATTAGTGTGTTTACATGACTTTTACGGCTCAGCGCATCGGCTACTACGTTAGCCTTTCCGGGGTGATAATGCAATCTCATATCATAATCCTTGATGAACTCCAACCATCTCCTTTGCATTCAGCTCCTTTTGCGTGAAAATATACTTCAAACTCTTGTGATCCGTGTACACCTCACAATGGTTTCCAATGAGAAAATGTCTCCAAGTCTTCAACGCATGCACTACGGCTGCTAACTCCAAATCATGCGTAGCATAATTCAACTCATGAGGCTTAAGCTGTCGTGAGGCATATGAAACAACTCTTCCTTCCTGCATAAGCATTGCTCCAAGTCCTCGACGTGAAGCGTCGCAATACACCTCATAATCCTTGTTCTGATTTGGCAAAATCAACACTGGTGATGTAACCAAACGTTTCTTCAACTCCTGGAAACTGGCCTCACATTCCCCGGTCCATATGAACTTGGTATCCTTCTTCAACAACTCCATCAAAGGCTTCGCAATCTTCAAGAAATTTTCAATGAATCTCCGGTAGTACCCTGCAAGTCCAAGAAAACTCCCGATCTCTCCAACTGTTGTTGGTGCTTCCCAATTTGTCACAGTGTCAACCTTGGTGGGATCTACTGCTATACCTTCTCCGGATATAACGTGTACGAGGAATCCAACTTCCTTCAACCAAAACTCACATTTGCTAAACTTGCCATATAACTGATGTTCTCTGAGCTTCTCAAGTACCAAATGCAAATGCTCCTTATGCTCGTCTTCATTCCTCGAGTAAACCAGGATATCATCAATGAACACTATGACGAACTTATCCAAAAACTCCATAAATGCTTTGTTCATCATGTTCATAAAATATGCAGGTGCGTTAGTCAGACCAAATGACATAACGGTATACTCGTACAGCCCATACCTGGTGGTAAAAGCCGTCTTACGTATATCCTGTTCTCGAATTTTCAACTGATGGTATCCTGATCGCAGATCGATCTTGGAAAATACCTTAGCTCCTTGCAATCGATCAAACAGATCATTGATCATCGGTAGTGGGTACTTGTTCTGGATGGTTACTTCATTCAATCCTCGATAATCAACAACCATCCTTAACAATCCATCCTTCTTCTCCACTAGAAGTACTGGCGATCCCCAAGGCGAAGAACTTGGGCGGATATATCCTTTATCCAGTAACTCCTTAATCTACTTCTTAATCTTTTCCAAATCCTTTGCGGGCATCCTATATGGTCTCTTAGATATTGGCCCTGTGCCTGGCAAAAGCTCAATATCTCTATCCGGTGGCATGCCTGGCAACTCCTCTGGAAATACATCAGGGAAATCCTTCACTACTGGTACTTCCTCCTGCGCAACTCCTATTAACGAATTTACTTGAGTCCTTTTAGGCACATGCTGGGATACATACTTGATCCTTCTCCCTTCTGGGGTGGTAAGAAAAATTGACTTACTGGCGCAATCGATGTTCCCTCCATACATCGATAGCCAATCCATACCCAGAATTACATCCAAACCTTGTGATTCCAAAATGATTAAATCCGAGGGAAACACATGCCTACCTATACTCAATGGCACTTTAAAACATCCCTTACTAGCCATATACTCCGCTCCTGGTGAGCTTACTAACATAGGTGTTCTAAGAACTTTAGTGGGCAGGTTATACTTATCCGCAAATTCCCTTGATATGTATGAATGCGATGCACCAGTATCAAAAAGAACGATTGCAGTAAAAGACTTAACCAAAAACTTACCGATTACTGCATCGGGCTGCTCTTCAACCTCCTCCACGTTAACGTGGTTCACCTATCCCCTATTGAAAGGGTTCGGCTTCTTCCCAGAGCATCCATTGCCATTTCCATTCTGGGCTTCAGGACATTCATTGGCATAATGTCCGGTCTTCTGGCACTTAAAGCAAGTGACTTGGCTCAGGTCTCTCTTGGCTGGGGTTGATGGGTTGGTACGGTTTTGGCCGTTGCTTCCCCCATTCCCATTACCATTCTTGGGGCCATTATGATTGTGCGAGCTACCTCCTCCATGGGTATGCTAAAAATGTCCTCCCGATCTAGGGGTAAAACGTGGCTTCTGCTGGGCTCCAGAGTTGTACTTCCCTTGTCCATACTTCCTCTTGCCGTTCTCAATCAGCTGCTGCTTTCCTTCAATCATAAGAGCACGATCTACCAACTCCTGGTAGTTGTTGAAGGTTGCTACCATCAACTGCATGCTCAACTCATCATTCAGTCCTTCCCAAAACTTCTCCTGCTTAGCTGCATCCGTAGCAACGTCATCTGGGGCATAACGTGCTAGCTTACTAAAGTCCTCCACATACTGGCCAACTGTCCGTCCTCCTTGGCGCAAGTTGCGAAACTCACGCTTTTTCATGGCCATAGCTCCTGCTGAAACATGGGCAGTACGGAATGCATGCTAGAACTGGTCCCATGTGACAGTGTCGATAGGGAAAGTGGCAGTGAAATTCTCCCACCATGATGTTGCGGGTCTGTCAAGCTGATGTGCGGCAAACTTCACCTTTTCCGCATCTGTGCATCCTGCCATGGTCAACTCCCTTGCTGTCTTGCGGAGCCAATCATCTGCTACTATAGGCTCGGTGCTACTGGAGAACACCGGCGGATTCAGCCTAAGAAAACGGGCTAAGTGGTCAACAGGTGGTGGTGGTGGGTTGTTGTTGTTGTTCCCCTGATTCTGATTCTGGACTGGCAACTGCATCAACGTGTTCCGCTGCTGGATCAACTGAATGAGCTCCAGTGGGAAGGTAAATCCGGGGTCACGTCTCAAAGGCATCTGAGGGTTTAGAAAAGATGAGATTTAAGAATAGAGAGGGGTCTAGATAGAAAACACTACCCATATGCACATGAGGCAAAAGAAAAAAATTCACTTCATTCAATCAAACAAGGGCATACAATCGATCTAACTATCGCAAAAGTGCTCAGACTACTATATTTACATGGTGGACTACTACTACTGATGGGGTGGTCTACTAGAAATATTCTTCGGTTGCAGACTCCATGATATCTGCTCTAGCTTCATCAGCATAGTCATCATCGCTATCATCTGGATCCGAGTCGGTGTCGTCGATGATGATGTAGTCTTCCGGGCGAATCTCCTTGGGTTCTTCGTCTTCTTCTACTGGTGTAGGGCCTCCCATAAATATTCCAATCTTCTTGATCAGATCGTCATTCTTCTCCACTAATACTTTGATTTCCTCTCATAATCTTCACGTGTAGCCTTGAGTTCTTCCTCCAGTTCAGTGATTCTTGTCCTCGCCTTCTTCAGATCTATCATATCTGTGCACATCTGGTTCTCCTGTCATCGAATGTGCTGGTTTAACTCCTGGATAAAAGCTGCAATTGGTCTATCCTTCTGGGTACTGATCATCTCCCAGTGTTCATCTCGGCGCCCACAAATCTGGTAGATAGTATCCTTGAGATCATTGCGGTAAACTTCTCCAATGCGTCCCATGGCTATGTGAGCTGCCATGCTCTTTCCTAGACTCCAGGTTGGTGCATCAAGGAAAACTCTATGGGCTCAGTGACTGGCATGAACGTCCTTCCTAGAACTTGAACTTGAATCATCCAGCGCTCCTCTTCAGGTAAACTGGCATTGTAGGTTCCGGTGAAGCTTGGTACTCCTATGTTCAGATATCTAGTGACTTCCTTCAAGTGACATCCAAAGGGTGTATCTTCATCCGGTTGAGTGAACTTGTTCCTTGCATCCGCCATCCTAAAAGAGTAGAAAAGATGAGGAGTCAGAATGGGAAGAGTGAGTAGTGATCTAGGGCTTTAACTTAGTGGTCGTGTCCTACAGTCAGCGTGTGCTCTGATACCATCTTGTAGCGACCAGTCCTCAAACGGTCCAATCTCTGTGCTCCGGTGTCATCCCTGGATCAGTAATGCGGACACCACACAGTACTTGAAGGATTTATAACAGAGTAGCAATCACACACTTATTACATCGAGTGTCTCAAAAGAGAACTTATTACAATAAATATGGCTTAAGGCCATCTAATAATGATAACAGCGGAAGGCTTGGAAGATAAGTGAGTCCATCAACTCCAACGGCATCACTGAGTATATAACCATGACCTAAAGGCACCTTACTCGTCGTCTGAAAAGTCTGCAACATGAACATTGCAGCCCGAAACGGGTCAGCACATGGAATATGCTGGCAATGTAACACATAGAGAGCAATGAAGGAATAAGACTACACTACATGCATATCTGGCTGGTGGAAAGCTCTATGGTTACAGTTTTGCGTAAAGCCAATTTTTCCCTACTACAAAGGAATAAATTTTTAATTAAATATCATGGTGGTTGTTGAACATTGAGAGTGTAGACACGCTCTCAATCCCAATTAAGCATCATCATTAAAACCCAACAAAATTAATTAGAGTAACATGATGAGATTCACATGATAATCCAAGAACTAGATACTCAAGTTGTCCATAACCGGGGACACGGCTAACCATGATTAGTTTATACACTCTGCAGAGGTTTGCGCACTTTTCCCCACAAGACTTGATCTCCTCCGTTGGGATTCTCGCACTACATGGTGTTTGAGAAACGGATGACCAAGACATAGTCTTTCAGAAGCGCTAGCACCTTACGATCGGGTAGACCGTTACACCTACTTTCCCCTACATCTGCTAGTCTACCACTGTAAGAGTTCGCACAACTTAGTCAACTACGCTAGAGCCCATAGTAGCTTGTGGCTGCACACGGAAGTTTCTAGTATGAATAATCTCATGATCCCTTTGGGCCTGGGTGGCGGTCCAAAAGAAAAACAGGCAATCACTGGAATACCCAGGTGCCTCAGTCCACCCAGATGTGTATTTAAGTTGCCACCTTAGATAAACCATTAATTTAACAAATTCACATTTGTCATGGATTCACTCACCCAATCCACGTCTACTAGCATAGCATGGCATAATAAGCAAACATAGAAGTAACTCCCAAAGGTTTGATAATAACAGGTAATAGGTACTACCTCATATACTTCCCAAACCCACAATTTCATTAGATCCTAATCATGCAATTAGTGAGGATTGATCTAATGCAATAAAAACTGGGTAATAGGAAGTATGATCAAAGTGTTACTTGCCTTGCTGATGATCCGCAAAACCTAGCGATTCGAAGTAGCAAGCGGCGCACTCCGGGTACTCTATTGCAAACAAACAAGCATACAATAAGTACTCAAATAATGCACAGGTAAAACTCAAATAAGAGATCTAACCAGAAAGTTCAACTTAAGAACTCCGGTTGGCAAAAAGAATCAAATCGAACGAAGCAACGAAAGACAAATGGCAAAAGAAACAAGCTTCGTTTACTAATCTGGATCTAGGTCAAATTTCACAGAGGCAAAAACTTGTTTAAGTTGGTTAAATGGAAAGAGGGTTTCGAGACGAAACTCTAGGTGCTTGAATCGCCTGATTCCGATAAATGAGCGAAAAGTTATACTAGAACGAAAATCGGGTCAGAAATTGTGATCAGAAAAATCGCGGAATAAATCCAAGAAAAAAAATGACGAACAGATTAACGAACGAACGTTCATTATCTGGATCTAAACGATGAACGCGTTCGTTAAAACGAACGAACGAACGAACGCTCGCTAATTAACCTAAACCGGAAAAAACCGATCTAATAAAAAACGGAAACTAAAAAAGCCGAATGAAAAACCGGCGAAAACCATCGGTTTTCTAAAAAACCGGCGGCGGGTCAACCTCGGCGGGCGGGTCCGGCGGCGACGGCGGCGCGAGCTAGGGTTTGGGGAGGTGGCGGCTCGGGTGGGCTGAGGCGGCCCGGGTGGCGCGCTATATAAAGCCCCCCCCCTGAGGAGTCCGGGCCAAATACGACCCGGAGGTCGGTTCGAATTTTTTTAAATAATTACACTCAGAAAAAAAAAACAAAATAAAGACTAAACGGACTCCAAAAATCCCGAAATAAATTTTTCCAGGCTTCTAAAATCAAGCCGCACAGGATGAACATTTATTTGGGGCCTAAATGCCATTTCGAAAAACGCGCATTTTTTGTAAATTCAATAAAATAGCAAATAAAACCAAAAATAAAATCTTATTTGATTTTTTTATTAAATCCTCAATATATCTTTATTTTGGGAAAGTCATTTTATTCCCTCTCTCATATTTTTATAATAGAAATAATTGAAGATAAAATAAATAAAATCAAATGATCCTATTTTCAAAATTTGAGAAAACTCAAATATGAAAATAACGAAATCCACAACTCTCTTTGAGGGTCCTTGAGTTGCGTAGAATTTCTAGGATCAACCCAAAATGCAAATAAATATGATATGCAATGATGATTTATTGTATAACATTCCAAATTGAAAATTTGGGATGTTACATGCCTGCCACCCACAAATCCAGGGCGGAGCATGGCCACAGTGCAGTGTACTGGGCGGACATCCCTCACCCGATGCAGCACCGTTGCCACGCAGCCCATGGCATCACCATGGCAGAGATGGCCACGCTCCCACTATGAGCTGTCGGTACGGCCCCAGGCGGCGGGCCCTAACGGACAGTGAGAAGCCAGAGGGCGGCGAACTTGGACCAGTCGGCATAAGGGGAGGCCGACTCCTAGCAGGCGGCCCTCTCCTTCCCTCAAAGTTTGTGCACCATTAACCAGAAGAGATGAGGAGTGGCTACAGTGATCGCCCGCCAGGCGGCGGCATTGTAGCCACGCCGTCCCCGACAAAGCGTGCATCATCAGCAGCATTGCCACAGTAATGAGCAGCTGACGAGACCTGTAAGCGGCGGGCGCGGCCTGTCGGCGAAGTACGAGACAGCCGGCAGGACCCACGGGCGGTGGAGAAGCCAACACCTATAGACACTAATAGCCGAGTCCACACCTAGCTGGATTACCATTGTACCCCTGGGAGGTAGGCTTATATAAACCCCCCAGGGCACCCATGCAAAGGGTTCGGTTTCTCTAAGACCTTAACACACCCACACACACACACATATAGAGGGAGTAAGCTAGGGTAGCCTTGCTCTTCTTCCCCCTCTAGAGAAACAACTCAAGGAGAAAGCTTGTAGCCACCATTATTGCTTGAGTGATCATGCGGAGACCCCGTAGAGCAGGAGTAGGGGTGTTATCTCCTAGGAGAGCCCCCGAACCTGGGTAAGATTCACCGGTGGGCATGTTTGCGCCTTATCCTGTTTCCTGGCACCGGCGACGTATTATTAGCCCCCTCCATGATAAGCCATCCGTTGGCATATGTCGCACGACACCCCCTACAAATTTAAACCTCAAATTTCTGACCGTTGCTGTGTTATGCGCCAGCTGTCCCAAAATATCTTATCCACCTAACGGCCATATCATTGAAGGGAATTTATGTTTTATCATGTCGGGCTGCTCCCTAGGCTATAAATAGCCGCCCCTACAACCACTAGCTAGTTGGCTGCTCCGCGAGAAAGTGACACTTGTCATTGAGAGCATCCCATCCTCCAAGGACTTTGAGCAAAAATCATCAAGTGAGGAAAAACCAAAAACCCCAAACCCAAACACCTACAAACCCAAATTGACTGAGCATCACTGAAGAGATTGTTCCTGTGTGGAACTGACGCTTGTTACCTTTGATGACTGTCCATCCTCCAGACAGTTAGGCGTCATGGTCTAGAGCATCCAAGAGGAAATTGTGGATCGCCGAGTGACCGAGTTTTTGAAGGTTTGGAAGTCACCTGAAGACTTACCACGAGTGATTGGATGAGGTCTGCGTGACCTTAGTTCAAGGAGAATACGGTGAGGACTGTGTGTCCTTAGGTTTAAATACCTAGCCGCTCTAACCAAACGTACAACTGTCACCGTGGTTGGAACTGGTCTACCAAATCATTGTCTTCACTGAGCTTACTGGTTCTATTTCCTCAACCCTTTCATTTCTTCATTAATGTGTTGTGTACCTGTTCATATCTGTTTGAAGACTTTGACTGAAGACATTATCAATTTCCTCAGTTCAATTTCTTCAGTCTGTTTGTCTTCATTCTATTTTATCCTGTGCTTACGCTTTTTGAACTCTGTGTTTTGTTTCCAATCCATCATGATGTCCATGCTTATGTTATGTCATGTCTGCATCTGAGTACTTATTCCGCTGCAAGTAGTTCTTTGCTTAGGAATTTCCTCACCCTGAAATTCCTCAGTGAAGAATTTATAAAAATCGCCTATTCATCCCCCTCTAGTCGATTTAACGCACTTTCAATTGGTATCAGAGCAAGGTACTTCCTTGTTCTGTGTGATTTTGGTTTAACCGCCTGGAGTTTTAGTAATGTTGACCGCAAGAATGAGGACAGTGACATGCCCCATCTTTGACGGTCCTGATTATCCCAAGTGGAAGGCCATGATGAAGAAGCGTCTCTTGGCGATGAACAACGAACTTTGGACCGTCACTGAGATTGGTCTTACTGACCTATGCAAGATGGCGGAGGCTGATGATATTCGCATGTACACTTTGCTTAACCCCACGATGAAAGACATCATCTACTCCGGCTTGTCGCAAAATCAGTTCAGGAACGTCATGCATCTCTGTCATGTGAAGCTCATTTGGGACCGTCTATCTGAGGTCTATGAAGGTCATCGAACTCATCATGATCCCTGGTTTGGGGAATTCATGGAATCGCGCAAGGCTATGACCTTCCATCCGGAATCATCATCCTCTTCACCATGCCTTATGGCAAAAGGTGCCAAGGTAACTGAATACTATCTATCTAAGTCTAGTGATGATGAATCTGGTGATGAATTTGGACCCAGCTATGCCAAACTTGCTTCGCTTGCCACTAAACAACAGAGTTTTGGAAAAAGTTCAAAACATGCTGGATGAGAGCGATGATATGTTAGGTGAAGAAATGAATCAGTCGAAAGCTTTGGCTGAAAGTCTTCAGAGACATCAGACTAAGTTTGATAATCTTCAGAGTCATCATAACACTCTCTTATCTAATCATGAGAAGCTTTCTTATGAATTTCTTTAAAGAAAGCAAGATCTTGAGAAGTTAAGAGTGAGTTATGAAGATCTTCAAAAGGAGCATGATTCATTACTTGCTCAACAAATCAGCGCTGCTCAGGAATAATTTATTCCTCCATGTTTGAAGTGCATTGAACGCGAATCTGCTAATTCTTCACCTGAAAGTTCAAATGCTTCCATTGCTGCAAATTCTTCAACTGTCTCTACTATCACTAATTCCTCATCTGAGGATGCTGCTAGTATCACTGACCATGCAGGGCTGAAGAAATTGTATGTGACAGGCATGTACAAAAGCCTCAAAGGGCACCAGGCTCTTTGTGATGTGCTTAAGAAGCAGATCCTCAACAGGAACCCTAGAAAAGAGGGTATTGCCTTTGAGAGGAAACTCAATGTTGATGGGACCTACTGAAACCTGAGCAGTATCCCAAAACCTCATGGGTTGCTGCAAAGGGACCTTTAATGGATCCATCTACTTTATCTGGCTTTACATGTGAATCTTCATATTCTTCTGATGAGTCATTTGACTCCAATTATAAACTGTTCAAAAATCAGAATGGTGAAGTATTTGCTAGATATGTTGGCACTAACTGCAGGAACGGTCCTCCTATGAAGAAAATTTGGGTTCCCAAAATGTGCCTTGAAAGTCTTCAGGTGAATGTCATCATGACACCACCTGTGAAGAATAGGAACCCCAGATCAAATTCTTCATATGGACCAAACTCTTCACATGGATGCAAGTCCTCATATGGACCACATTCCTCACAAGGATCAAAGTCCTCATATGAACATCATCATGCTAACACCTCTGTTTCAAAGGTAAAGGCTAAGGGTTGTGGATATGTGCATTATTCTTCAAATCATTATGTTCATAAATCCTCGAAGAATTTCTCTACTTACTCATATGCTTACCCTATCCCCTCTTATGCGAAACGAAGTGGATTGGCATCTATGCCACCTTTCTCTTATGGAGCTCGCAGAATGATGAAATATTTGCCACCCCTTCAGATGTGGTTGGTGAAGAAAAAGAACTAATCTCTTATGCAGGGTCAGGTCTCCAGGCGAACCTAAATGTCTGAAGAATTTGCTGGAGACCTGAATATGCTTGAAAGGACGCAAGCTAATCATGAAGAAATGAATTTTCATATCTCACATCCTCATACCACTTTACCTGTTCCCTTGCTTGATGGAATTGATCTGATGAATTTGATGTCATGTTCTTCACTTATGAAGTATATGAGTTCGTAAGATGCACTAATTCATCTGTAGGATGATCAACCCAAAGCCACTGAGTGGGTCCTCGATAGTGGATGTATGAATCACATGACTGGTGACAGGAGCTTATTGATGGACTTTTCTTTATCTCCATCACATCTGAAGCATATCACCTACGCTGACAAAGGCAAAAGCAAGGTATTGGGTCTAGGTAAGGTTGCAATCTCAAAGGATCGACACATGGACATAGTCATGCTTGTCGGGTCCTTAGGGTTCAACCTCATGTATGTCTCAATGCTTTGTGATCTTGATATGGTTGTTGTCTTTGGCAAGTATCGTTGTGTTGTGATCATGGAAGCTGACAATTCCAAAGTCTTCGAAGGCTTTAGGAGAGGAGATTTGTATATTGTTGATTTCTCTACAGGACCACAACCTGCTACATGTCTACTTGCAAAAGCTTCAGAAGGCTGGCTATGGTATCGACGACTTGATCATGCTGGCATGAGGAACTTGCACATGCTCGCGAAGAAAAAGCATGTCATTGGCATCGAGGGTGTCAAATTCCTCAATGACCATTTGTGTGGAGCTTGTGAATATGGAAAAATGACCAAGGCCATGCATCCCTCAAAGACCATCATGACTATCACTCGTCCCTTTGAATTGCTTCACATGGATCTCTTTGGCCCTACTCATTATGCCACATTCACAAATGCTGCATCTCTATATGGCTTTGTCATTGTTGATGATTATTCTCATTATACATGGGTGCATATCATCACTTACAAAACTGAAGTGCAGGATGTCTTCAAACGATTTTCCTCGAGGGCTTCAACCAACTTTGGTGTGAAGATCAAGCACATCAGAAGCGACAATGGAACTGAGTTCAAGAACACTGGTCTTGATGACTATCTTAATGAACTTGGTATTACTCATGAGTTATCTGCTCCTTATACTCCTCAGCAGAATGACGTCGTGGAGCGCAAGAATAGGACTCTTGTTGAGATGGCCCGCACTATGCTTGATGAGTACAAGACACCTCCTCGCTTCTGGCCTGGGGCAATTGATACTGCGTGTCACATTATCAACTCTTCACAAATTCTTCAGAAAGACCTCATATGAACTCCTCACGGACAATAAAACCAATGTGAGTTATTTCAGAGTATTCGGTGCTAAATGTTGGATTAGAGATCCGCATCACAATTCTAAATTTTCACCGAAAGCACATGAAGGTTTTATGCTTGGTTATGGTAAGGACTCACACACCTAAAGAGTCTTCAACACCTATCACCACAAGGTTGTTGAAACTGTAGATGTGCGGTTCGATGAAACTAATGGCTCGCAAAGAGAGCACCTACCTCCTGTGCTAGATGAAATACCTCCTGAGGAATCCATTAAGTTCAAGGCTACTGAGGATGTCGTTCCTACCGAAGAATCTACTGAAGAAGTTATTCTAGAACATGAAGAACATCATGCTGGTGCACCTGAAGAAAATGCTGAGCAAATTCCTCATCATCAACCAGCTCATCCCCGCGTTGCTAATGAAGTGCAGATTGAGAAAATCATCAGCGACATCAACGCACCAGGTCCTCTCACACACTCAAAAGCTTCACATTTATCTAACATTTGTGGGAACTTTGCTTTCGTCTCTATCATAGAGCCCACTAAGGTAGATGAAGCATTTCTGGAGCCTGAGTGGATTCAAGCTATGCAAGAGGAATTACATCAGTTCGAGCTCAACGATGTCTGGGAACTTGTTAAGCAACCAGACCCTCGCAAGCACAATATCATTGGCACAAAATGGATCTACCGCAACAAGAAAGATGAAAAAGGCCTTATGGTGAGGAATAAGGCACGACTTGTGGCTCAAGGCTACACACAGGTTGAAGGAATTGATTTCGATGAAACTTTTGCACCTATTTCTAGACTTGAAGCTATTCGCATATTACTTGCTTATGCTAACCATCATAGTATCATCTTATATCAAATGGATGTGAAAAGTGCATTCCTCAATGGTAAGCTTGAGGAAGAAGTATATGTTTCTCAACCCCCAGGTTTTGTGGATCCAAAGCATCCCGACAATGTCTTCAGACTCAATAAGGCCCTCTATGGCCTCAAGCAGGCCCCTCGAGCGTGGTATGACACTTTGAAGGAATTCCTCATGAAGAAAGGCTTCAAACCCGGTTCACTTGACCCAACTCTTTTCACCAAAGCTTATGATGATGAATTATTTGTGTGCCAAATATATGTTGATGATACCATTTTTGGCTATACTGACCAATGTTACAGTGATGAATTTGCCTATATGATGAGTGAAGAATATCAAATTTCTATGATGGGAGAATTGAAATTCTTCTTAGGTCTGCAGATTCGTCAACAATGAAATGGCATCTTCATATCTCAGGAGAAATACCTCAAGGATGTGTTGAGGAAATTCGGCATGCAAGATTGCAAAGGCGTCAAAATCCCTATGCCCACAAATAGCCATCTATGCGCTGATGAAAATGGTATTGACTTCGATCAAAAGGTATACCGCTCCATGATTGGCTCTTTATTGTATTTATGTGCATCTAGGCCAGATATTATGCTTAGTGTTTGCATGTGTGCCCGTTTTCAAGCTACACCGAAGGAATCACACCATAAGGCTGTGAAGCATATTCTCCGATATCTAGCTCACACTCCAACACTTGGATTATGGTATCCCAAGGGCTCGGCTTTTTATCTCATTGGATATTCAGACTCTGACTATGCTGGTGATCGTGTGGACTGCAAGTCAACATCATGCACATGTCATTTACTCGGACGATCCTTGGTCTGTTGGTCTTCGAAGAAACAGAACTGCGTATCACTTTCTACTGCTGAAGCTGAGTACATTGCTGCTGGATCGTGCTGTGCTCAATTGCTATGGATGAAGCAAACTCTCAAGGACTACGACATCAATGTGAAGAATGTGCCACTCTATTGTGACAATGAGAATGCCATCAAGATTGCTCATAACCCAGTTCAACACTCGAAGACAAAACACATTCAGATTCTTCATCATTTTCTTCGTGATCATGTGTTGAAGGGCGACATCTCCATCGAGCACGTGAAGACTGAAGAACAGCTAGCTGATATCTTCACAAAGCCCTTGGATGAGAAGAGATTTAGCAAGTTGCGGTGTGAAAAGGACACACATCCTAACACTTATGCAAAATTGACGACTTAGATGTGCAACACACGAAGTAACATTTTTCTTCAAACAATGAAGACTAACCCTTTAAGTGTGAAGAAATTAACGAAGAATTTGATTCTCAGAGCCCTACGACAATTGTATGCGGCGTATGAAATCATCATTCTTATACGATGGGTCATGCCACCAACAAAAGTTGAAAATCTTCAATTTGAGTATTTCTTCATCTTGATTTTCCTCAGTTGATTTCTTCAACTTTGCAATGTCCTCACTCTCTCCATTGTTTTTCTTCATTGGCTATATATATATATATATATATATATATACTTCCCGAGTAATGCGCCTGACCTTCCCCGAGTACTAGGTTGAACTTCAGCTAAAAGGTGTCCAAACGGGGCTTGCGATATACCGTTGGAAAGCTATGGACATCAGTATCATGACACAAGTTAAATTTTTGACAAAATGTAAGCGGTTTAAGAGCAGTTTTGAAAACCGTTTTTTCTTCATACAAAAAACGTGAATCGTATTCTCGATCGCATTTTTAAATCGTTTATCGGAATGAGGCAAATAATATGGCGTTGGAAAGCTGCTGCAAAACCTCTCCTTCCACATGTTGAAAGTTTTCTCTAATTCCCTACGATTAAAGAGTAATTCGGAAAATCACAGAATTTCGCAAACGGAACTCCCGAGTTTGTATTTTCGATGCCATTTCTAAACGGCTAATACAATTGAGGCAAATAATATGGCGTTGGAAAGCTTATGAAAATGCACTACTTCTTCATGTTAAAAGTTTTTCTAATTTTGAACGGTTTAAAAGTAATTTAGAAAACGGTACAAGTTCCACCGAGTTCGTATTTTCGAGCTAAGTTTTTAACCGTACGTCCAAATGCAACAAATGATATGGTGTTGGAAAGCTTGAAGAAATACGAAACTTTTTTGTATATATTGTTTCTCCTAATTCATTACGGTTTTATGTCAGTTTTGAAAATGGCTAAAACATATTTTTGCCACAATTTCTACAAACTTTATTGGAATGGTGCAAATAATATACCACTGAAAAGCTACGGAAAATTCGAAACTTTTTCATGTTGATGGTTTTCTATGAATCCTGGCCGTTTTCAAGTAATTTCAAAAACGGCGAGATCATGCATTCTGCCTTTATTACGAAACGGATTTTTCAAATATGCACCACATGAAGAACTTGAACTACTCAGTTGTGTGCTTGAACTTCACTCTGTTTTTACGTGTTTTTTTGCTCGTAGATTTCCATCCACTGCTCGTAGCTCTCCATCCACTCACCGAAATTGAGCAAGTTATATACTGATGGAAAGCTGTTGTAAACACGCAACTTTCCCGTGTTGATCATTTTTTCATACTCGCGGCGATTTTAAAAGTTTTTCATCTGATATTCATTCAGTGTAGTAGGTGAACTTCCAGCTGTTTTCACGTTGAACTTCTGTGACGTATTTTTCATTTGTAATTTTCTCATCCATTCGTCAAGTGTTACAACAAATGGTATTTCTTTTGTATAAACCTCTCTCACAATATTTTTTTAACTTTCTCCGATGGAGGACTTGAACTTATATCAACAAACTTTTAGACTTTGCTTTTTTATTCTTTTTAATGCAAAATGCACACCGTGTAGTACGTGAACTACTCACAGTTATCAATCTGAACTTTTCTCAGTTACGTGAAAATATCTGAGTTTTTTTTATGAATTTTTAATCTGATTTTTTAATCCTTTTTATGAGTTTTGAAGCGCTCTATTTTCAAAAGTTGAACTTCTTGCTATTTTATTTTTGAACTTCTTGTTTCCATTCTTTAATAACGAGGAAAATCTGAGTTTTTTATACTCATCGAACTTCTCCATCTTTTTAATATGGACTTCCTGGTTTTATTTCTTAATCCTTTTTTATGAAATTTTGAAGCACTCTATTTTTAAAAGTTGAACTTCTTGTTTTTTATTTTTGAACTTCTTGTTTCCATTCTTTAATAACGAGGAAAATCCGAGTTTTCTATAATCATAGAACTTCTTCATCTTTTTAATATGGACTTTCTGGTATTATTTCTTAATATTTTTTATGAAATTTTGAAGCACTGTATTTTTAAAAGTTGAATTTCTTTATTTTTTATTTTTTAACTTCTCGTTTCCATTCTTTAATAACGAGGGAAATCTGAGTTTTCTATAATCATCGAACTTCTCCATCTTTTTAATATGGAAATCCTGGTTTTTTCTTAATATTTTTTATGAAATTTTGAAGCGCTCTATTTTTAAAAGTTTAACTTCTTGTTATTTAATTTTTGAACTTCTTGTTTCTATTTTTTATATAACGAGGAAAATCTGAGTTTTCTATAATCATCGAACTTCTCCATCTTTTTAATTTGGACTTCCTGGTTTTATTTCTTTTAGTAACGGAAAAATCCTACTTTTTGATAGACATCAAACTGTTCCGTATTTCATTTTGAATTTCTAGGTTTATTTTAAGAGAGAATTTTTTTATAAAATTGTTTGAGATGCATTTTTTACCTTCACAAAAAAATTAAAGTAATTTTTTGCACAGTAGTACAAGCACATATAGACATGCCACTACGCATGGTGATTCACAAGCAAAGTATTCAAGATAAGGCCACTATTGAACTTCTTATCTTGTACTTTTTTAAAAGCAGAAAAAATTCTTGGTTTATTCTTTAGTAATGTGGGAGAATCCTAGATTTTGTTAAATATGGAACCGCTCCGTTATTTAAATTTGAACTTCTATAGTTTTTGTAGAAATGGGGAAAATCCATTTTTATAAAAAGATTAAACAACTCTATTTCTTTTTAATTTTATCTTCTTGGGTTTGTAATAGACGTTGAACTTCTCTGTTCTTTAAATTTGAACCTCTAGGTTTTTTTTCCAGAAACGGTGGCAATCCATTTTTTTATAATTTTGAATTTCTCTATCTTTTTAATTTGAACTTCTTGGTTTATCATTTAGTAACGGAGAAAATCCATGTCTTGTAATAAACATCGAACCACAGAAGGAAGAAAACCACTCCACGTGAGACATGAGAGATTTTTGAAACTGGTCATCAAAGTGAAAAATGTAAGGCGAGAAAAAAAGAGAGCATGTTTGCCTATCATCAGCCTCAATGGTGGGAACAAGCAAACACAACCTGTCATTTTTCATTGGAATCAAGCGGAGCAGTTGAAAGGCATTTCCGTTGTTTGTTGGTAAGGTCGTCGGGTGACGGAAGAAGGTCGTTGGGCATATTTCCATCAGGGCCTTGTGCCAAATGGCTCACTGTCCTTGTTGTGGGGTGGTGGGGAGTCACAGATGTAGTGGACGATTCAGTCAAGCACTGTGGGATTTATGCAAGAAGGACTTTCTGAACTATCAACACACATCGACCTGAACTTCTGTTTGTTGGGAAATCATTTTCCGAACTTTTTTAGTAATCAATAGCACAAATCCATGGTATTTTGGACGAAGCAACACATGAGTTCAGTTAGTTTATCTGTACTTTTCTGAACACAACGAGCCAAGAGCAGGCCAATGGATGAGCGGCCTCTCGCTGCTATCACAACGGGGAGGACAGTAGCCACGCTGTCGCGAGTGGCTAAGGGAAGCTTGGCACTCGAAGGGTAGTTCGAGGCGGTGTGCTTGGATCTTCACGCGTTGGCAGTCTACTGGTGACACAGGGCGGAGGCGTGTGGCGAGCCAGGCACGACACGGCCGCTCCATGGATGAACCTTCCTCCGAGAAGGTCAAGGTGGCTCTCGTGAGAAGGTCGATGTGGTCGGCCAGCACGGCATGGGGTGGGGGATCCCAGCCGGCGGGGTGAGGCACTGGGGCAGGGGAGCTCCAACGTGGCGTAGGATTGGGAGGGTCCTCTCCAGGGCAGCAGCGAGAGGATGAACATGGGGCTTTGCCGGGGCTAGCTTCGCCGGTGGGATCTGGTAGGAGGTGGAGGTGCCTGGTGTTTCCGGTGGGCGGCCGCGGAAGAGGTTTCGGGTGGCGGCGGCGCCTGGGATTTCCGGTGGCCGGCGGCGGCGGATGGAGGTGCGCTGGAGCCGGGGGCGGCGGAGGCGCTTCGTGGCAGGGATGGTCGGCGGCGGAGATGCTTCGCGGCCGGCGTAGGTGGCGGCGGTCAGTGCGCCGGGGACGAGGGGCCGGCGGCGGGAGGCCCGCCGGAGCCAGGGAAACAACGACCGGAGGCTGGTCGGGGAGGATCAGTGAGGATGCGAGGTAAGGTGAGCGTCGGGAGTGGATTAGGTGGGCGCAGAGGCGGACGTAGTTTTTTTTTTCTTTTTGGGGAAGTTCGGATGGGCTGCCTTTCGAGATCCAGGAACACCTCATCGGGCCCTATATGGGGCTCATTGTGATCCAAATAACTATTCTGATCCTGGGATCAGAATAGTGCTACTATATATATTATGTCCTCTACAACATTCACTTATAGCTATTTCTTTAAGTTGATCTTTTTGCTAAGTGAATGTGATCGGACCCTTCCCCCTCTATGCTATACTCAATCCAGTCTGTTCACAAATTCTTCGTGTGCATTCTATTTGAAACTCGTTCAAAATATTCATTGTGTCCTTGTCAGCTGAAGAATCTACGAACGAAACTTTAAAATATTCTAATCTGAATTTTCGGCTGTTGCCGCCTAAACCGTTCCACATCCCACGATAATACTTATCTATTCACCCACGATCACTCACGATCTCCACCTCTGTGTACGTGGATGACACATGTCACAAGGATGAGAAGGGTTAGGGGTACGTTCGTCCATTTTCTTCGGACGAGCAGTTTTTCACTGTGGCTATAAATACCCCTCACCCTCCTCATACCATTTTTACTCCGCTCGTCCTCACTCCCTCGATCGAGCTCTCAAAACCTAGCGCCACCGGTACTTCCATCGTCGCCGGTGAGGAAGAGCTTCACTACCTCGACCTCGTCGCCGTCGTACTCGCGCCGGCCGCAGATTTCTTCACTCCGCTGCCGCCGTAGCTGTCTTCCTCAGCCAAGTTAGGGCGTGGAGGATCTGAACTGACGAACTTCCAATCTACATTCCCAGTTCGTCGTGTTCTTCGTCAAGGGTAATTAAAAGCTACTTTTACTGCCCTTATTGATTCCAGTGATTTCTTCAAAAGTTTCAAAAGGTGTTTATTCTTCAATCTTCACACTCTGAACACATCATACAAACATCTGTTCTTGATTTGTTTCCCTAAGCAACATTTTTCTTCAAGATTCCTCAATTGTGTGGATTTTCAATCTATACAACTCTAGAACCTAAGTCAAAGAACGCTTAGTGAAATTCCTCAAGACACATCTGGTCAAATTCCTCAAACTTGTTCTTTTCGCAAAAACTACTGAGAACGCATATGACCTCTCCAAATTCTTCGCACCTACATTCTGTTCACAGGTACTCATGTCCGCTGCTGAATCACTAGATTCTCATCAACTTAACTCATTTGCAGTGTTCCTCGAAGAAAAGTTGCACACCTCCTCAGAGAATTCTGTTGCTCAGATCCCTCAGCTGAAGAAAATGGTTGACGGCAAGAAACCTCAGAAAGGAGGGAAGAAATTGAAAGTCAACACTGCGTTTGAAATTCCTGATGACATCTATGAAAGGTACTACACTCCTCCTCGTGAAACGAAGAATGAGCGCAAAGTGCGCATTCAGAAGATAGAGAGGAGATGGGCCAGAGAATGGAGGGAGTACAGATATGTGACTCCCAAGTACATGAAGAAATTCGCTGTACACCCTCCATGCCCAAGACCTCCATTGGCACCACGCCAAGTTGCTGATCCCTCTAGCATTCGAAGAGGTGAGGAATTTCCTGCTGAATGGGCAAAGCGTCAAGCTAAACTGGCCAAAATGGAAAAATAGGCAGTGAAGAAATTCAATGAAGACTCTACTGCTGCCACTGCTGAGGCCTCTGCTAGCAAGCCCAAGAAGGCTATGCCTAAGAAGCCTGCACATAAGCCCAATGCTTCTTCTTCAATGCCCTCATAGCCAAGCTCTTCTGCTCAGCCCTCACGACCAATTCCTCAAGCTGCCCCAGTTCCTCAAGCTCCAAAACCCTCAGCTCCTCCGGCAAAGTCCTCGGCACCTGTGCATATCGCCTCATGCCAAAGGACCACAGGCAAATCAATTGCCTCAGGAGCCTGAGCAAGTTCTTCAGCTCCTCTGCATTCCTCAACAGGCCCCTCATTGCTGAAGGCTAAGTCCACTGCTGGACGAGGCACTAAACCAAGTTCTCAAAAGAAGCAGGTCGCCTTCCAAGTAACGTCCACTGATGACGAAGCTGATGATGATGAACTCGTTGAAATCATCAAAGACAGAGAGCAGAGGGCCACTCGAGCCAAAGGCACAAATGTGCCATTGATGTTGAATCCCAAGTTGATAGTTGAGTATATTGACCTCTGGAACACAGATCCTAACACACCTTTGCCTGACTTCAATCTCACTCCTGG
Organism: Triticum urartu; assembly: GCF_003073215.2. Taxonomy (NCBI): domain Eukaryota; kingdom Viridiplantae; phylum Streptophyta; class Magnoliopsida; order Poales; family Poaceae; genus Triticum; species Triticum urartu. Next base: position 448,906,937 of record NC_053023.1, on the reverse strand, counting down.
TCAAAGTCACATGCTGCCCGCCTTCGTTGGTGAAGAAAAGTGGAAATTTGAGAAGGCCAGGCAGTTGAAGAAAGCGCAATACAAGAAGGAGCGTTTTCCGAAGAAAAATGTTGTCAACATGACAACTGATGAATTTGTGGCTATCCAAACTAAGATCAAAGAACCCAGTTATGAATTCAACGTCTACCGCACTGACTGGCTTGGAGCCAAAGTCAGATTTGTGAAGTTGGCTGAAAAATTCACTTCAAAAGCTGAATCTCCTCAGGGTGAAGCATCTGCTCAGCCCACTGAAGAACATGCCAGCACCGCCGATGAAAATCAGGCTACTAAAGAAAATGCTAGTACTAGGGCTGATGACTGCATTCCAGCCGCTGATGACATTTCCAGGTGTAAGTGCATCTAGTGCCACCCCTAGTTGGTTTTGGAGTATTGTCGACAAACTTGGTTAAGGGACTAATGTGTTTGTGAGAGTTGCATGATAACACAGGTAGTAGTCCCTCATTGATTCAGTTTACCTACCAGAGATGACCCCTAAAAATGTGTGAAGACATTGAAGTCAATGGTGGTCTGTGAAGAGATTCTCATTGAAGACTATGACATGAGAAGACATCGCATGAAGACTATGGATTACAAAGACATAGTTGTTTCATAGTTTCCTTTTCTTCTTTGTTGAGTCATATGAACCACCGTACTGTTAAGTGGGGTCCAAGTGAACAAAGTCAGAGTGACTGAAGTGATTCTCAACCAAATCCTATGTCTTCGAGCGAAGACAATGAGAGCAAATCTTATCCAGAGCTGGATAAGTCAGCTTTACTTGTAGCCCAAGTCAAGCTGCTGCGTGTGTTTGAAATCTGACCGTTGGACACGTGTCGGTTCCTTAGTGACCCAGGGACATTTCAGACAAATCAGGCCGGGTTGCCTCCTGGATATAAATAGCCCACCACCTACACCATAAATTGGTGGCTGCTCAGAGTTAGTGCACGACTTTTGTCGTTTGAGAGCAACCCACCTCCGAAGCATTTGAGAGAGAAATCCTTGCGAGGACAAAGCCCTAAACACCCAGAGCCAAAGAGTGTTAGGCATCACTAAAGTCTTTCTGTCTGCGTGATCTAAAGACTTGTTACACTTGAGGACTGTTGTAAGTGCATCTAGTGCCACCCCTAGTTGGTTTTGGAGTATTGATGACAAACTTGGTTGAGGGACTAATGTGTTTGTGAGAATTGCAGGATAACACAGGTAGTAGTCCCTCATTGATTCAGTTTACCTACCAGAGATGACCCCTAAAAATGTGTGAAGACATTGAAGACAATGGTGGTTTGTGAAGAGATTCACATTGAAGACTATGACATGAGAAGACATCGCATGAAGACTATGGATTGCGAAGACATAGTTGTTTCGTAGTTTCCTTTTCTTCTTTGTTGAGTCATAGGAACCACCGCACTGTTAAGTGGGGTCTAAGTGAACAAAGTCAGAGTGACTGAAGTGATGCTCAACCAAATCCTATGTCTTCAAGCGAAGACAATGAGAGCAAATCTTATCCAGAGCTGGATAAGTCATCTTTACTTGTAGCCCAAGTCAAGCTACCGCGTGTGTTTGAAATCTGACCGTTGGACACGTGTCAGTTCCTTAGTCACCCATTGCCATTTTGGACAAATCTGGTCGGGTTGCCTCCTGGCTATAAATAGCCCACCCCCTACACCATAAATTGGTGGCTGCTCAGAGTTAGTACACGACTTTTGTCATTTGAGAGCAACCCACCTCCGAAGCCTTTGAGAGAGAAATCCTTGTGAGGACAAAGCCCTACACATCCATAGCCAAAGAGTGTTAGGCATCACTGAAGTCTTTCTGTTTGCATGATCTGAAGACTTGTTACACTTGAGGACTGTGAATCCTCTAGCCGGTTAGGCGTCACGTTCTAAGCATCCAAGAGTCATTGTGGATCGCCGGTGAACGAAGTCTGTGAAGGTTTGGAAGTCTACCTTGAAGACTTACCAGAGTGATTGGGCAAGGACTGTGTGTCCTTAGCTCAAGGGGAATAAGGTGAAGACGCGGTCTTCTGAGTTAAATCTCAGCCTCCCTAACCAGATGTACAGTTGTCACAGCAACTGGAACTGGTCCAACAAATCCTTGTCCTCGCCAAGCAACTGGTTCTATACTTTACCTCTCTTTACTTATAATTTGTATTCATGAAGTCATTGCCTGCTTGCATGATCTGATTGACTTCATTGTGTGAAGACTGTTGTTGTTTGGCTTCATACTATCTTCCATCCTGATCCATACTACCTAGCTGCTGATAGTCTTCGTGCTTTCACTTCATTTCTTACTTGACTATGGCTTGTCTAGTGTAGTCTACCATCCGCTGCATATCAATAGGTTCATTTCTATTATTTGTCTTCAAAGCCCACGCGTTTTGAAGACTTTCATAAAAATCACCTATTCACCCCCCTCTAGTCGATAACTAGCACTTTCAATTGGTATCAGAGCAAGGTGTTCCCTTGTTCTGTGTGATTCGGTTTAACCACCTGGAGTTTTAGCTATGTCGACTACAGGGATAATCAAAGTCTCCACTTCGTGCCCTGTCTTCGATGGCACTGATTACCCCTACTGGAAGAATAAGATGCGCATGCATCTTAAAGCCATTGATGTCGATCTCTGGTATGTCGTCAAGAACCGCGTTCCCAAGGCCGGTGAAGGTGTCACCCCTGCTGATGTCAAGAAGTTCATTCAATTGAATTCTACTGCCAAGAACATCATTTGTGGTCATTTGACCAAAGGATAGTATGGTCGTGTGAGTGCTCTGGAAACTATGAAGCTAGTCTGGGACTGGCTCTCCAAGGTTAACGAAGGCGTCTCAACCCAGAGAGACTCAAGGATCAGTGTTCTTTGCAACCTCTTCAACCATTTCAAGAGAAATAACAATGAGAATGTTCAACTGACGTTTGATCGCCTCACTGAAATCACAAATGAGCTTCATGCACTCGGCGCCACTGAGATCACCAAGCATGAAATCGTCAAGACACTCTTGAGATCACTCGACAGCTCATTTGACACCCTGGCCCTGATGATTCAAGAACGCCCCGACTTCAAGACTCTCGATCCGTCTGACATACTTGAGAGGCTCAATACACATGAGTTCCAGTTATCTGAGAAAAGAGATATCTATGGTCCCAACTATGGCCGAACTCGTGCTTTGAAGGCAAAGGCTGTTTCCTCATCTGAAGATGAATCTGACTGCAGTTCTGAGGATCCTGAAGACATTGGAAAGGAACTTGCCATGCTAGTGAAGAAGTTCCAGAGGTTCACCAAGAAGAAAGGCTCCAGACAGTCTTCAAGATCCAGCTCAAGAAATGACGAAGCTTCCTCCCGTGACTACAAGAAGAGAACGTGCCACAAGTGCAAAAAACCTGGTCACTACATCTCTGAATGTCCTCAATGGGACAATGAGAACAACAACAAGAAGAAGAGCAAGGAATATGATTCTGACGACAAGAAGAAGAAATCCTCAAAGTCTTCTTCCAAGTCTTCGTTGAAGTCTTCATCACACAAGAAGAGCTCATCCAGCAAGGCTCGTGCGTTTGTTGGCAAGGAGCTGGATTTTGAGGAGGAGTCTACATCTGAGGAGGTGGAGATGGAGTCTAAAGAGGAATCTGATTCAGGCATGGCAAGCCTGGCTCTAGCTTCAGCATACGTCGCCAAGTCCATCTTCAACACTGAAGACAATGGCCTCGTCACCAACGCTGATGCTAATGATGAGGATGACTCTGCACCCACCTACTGCTTCATGGCACGTGGTGCCAAGGTAAACTCACGCAATGCTTACTTTCAAACATCAGGTGAAGATGACTCTGAATGTGAATCTAAACCTAGCTACAAAACACTTGCTAAAATTGCAACACAGCAACAGAATGCTATGGAACATATTCAAAAATTGCTAGACAAAAGCGATGACCTGTTGGACGCGGAAATGACCCGATCTCAGTCCTTAATTGAAGACATTAAAAATATTCATGTTAAGTACGAGGAACTTGAAAGTCGTCATGAAACGCTCTCAAGAATTCATGAAAAGCTTTCCTACGATTATCTTCTAAGGAAGCAAGAACTTGAGAACATGAGAGCGTCTCATGAAGATCTTCAAAAAGAGATTGAGTCACTCCACGCTCAATAGATCAGGTTCGCTCAGGAAGGATTTGAACCACCATGTCTAAAATGCCTTGAGCGTGATAACGCTACTTCTGTTGCTGGATGTTCTACTGCTACTACCGTTGCAATATCTTCAACTACTGATGTGGTAACTAACCCCTCTGCTGAGGATACCACTACTATTGCTGATAAGAATGCCAGGTTGAAGACATTGCTTGAGACAGGAATGTACAAAAGTCTCAAAGGGCATCAGACACTATGTGATGTCCTCAAGAAACAGATTCTGAACCGAAACCCTAGGAAAGAGGGTGTTGGGTTCGAGAGGAAAATGAATGTTTATGGTTCTTACTGGAAGCCTGAGCGGTACCCCAAGACCATACCTTATCTGGCTTCACTTGTGCTAACCCGATTATCATCGATGAATCCTTTGATGCAAACTATAAACTGTTTAAGAATCAGAATGGCGAAGTGTTTGTCAGGTATATTGGTACTAACTGCATGAATGGACCACCTTTGAAGAAGATCTAGGTGCCCAAGAGTTGTCTTGAAAATCTTTAGGTGAATGTCATCATGACACCACCTGGGAAGAAGACAAACCCCAGACCAAAGGCTTCATATGGTCCAAAGGCTTCATACAGATAGAGGACTCACTAGAGTCACCCTAACACTAATGTTTTGCAGGGAAACCATACTCAGGCCGATGAATATGAGCGTGTTTCATCAAACCGGCATTTTCATAAGACCAAGAACTATTTTGCCTATTCTTATGAGTAATATTCACCCCCTACAAGACTATTTGCTAGGGCTCCAAAGGCAAAGTTCTCAGATGCTGCACTTAGACTATTTGCTTCGAAGCCACCCCTTAAAATGTGGGTGGTTAAGAAAACTTAACTCTCTTTTGTAGGGAAGGGTCTCCAGCCGAAAATCAAAGGCGTCATATGCTGTTGCTGGGGACCTAAAACTTCTTGTGGGGCGCAAGATAAAATGCCCAAATGGTCTTATTATGTATTTTGTTCCTGAATCGCTTGCCAATCATCCTATGAGTCCTAACCTGGATCTGAGCTTTCATAATCCACTCATTCATCAAATGTTTATGCTTCCCAATACCCTTGGTGAAGCCTATCCCCCTAAGTGCACCGTAGGGTATGACACCAAAGGCTTCAGAATAGATTATGGATAGTGGATGCACTAACCACATGACTGGTGATCGAAGTCTTCTCATGGACTCAACCTTATGTCCATCTAACAATAGTCACATCACATTTGCTGACACTGGTAAAAGCAAAGTATTGGGTCTAGGTAGAGTTGCAATCTCAATGGATCAGCACATGGGTAAAGTGATGCTTGTTGAATCCCTTGGTTTCAACTTGATGTCTGTCTTAATGCTTTGTGACTTGAACATGATTGTGATATTTGGAAAATATCGTTGCCTTGTTCTAATGGAATCTGACAAGTCTCTAGTCTTTGAAGGGTACCAAAAAGATGATCTGTACATGCTAGATTTCTCAGTAGGACCACAGTTGGCCGTATGTCTTCTAGCAAAAGCTTCAGAGTGCTGGCTCTGGCATCGGAGGCTAGGGTATGCTGGCATCAGGAACTTGTACACTCTCGCGAAGAAGAAGCATGTCATAGGCATCGAGGGCGTCAAGCTCAAAAAGGATCATCTGTGTGGTGCTTGCGAAGCTGGGAAGATGACTAGGGCCAAGCATCCCTCGAAGACAATCATGACGACATCACGTCCATTCGAGCTGCTTCACATGGACCTATTTGGTCCTAGTCATTACTCCACTCTTACTACCACTGCTTGTCTCTATGGTTTTGTTATTGTTGATGATTACTCTAGATATACCCGGGTGCATATAATTCTCTACAAGACTGAAGTGCAGGATGTCTTCAGACGATTTGCCAATCGTGCCATGATGAACTATGGCATCAAGGTCATGCACATCAGAAGTGACAACACCACAGAGTTCAAGAACACCGGCCTTGACACCTATCAAGTTCTGGCCTGAAGCTATTGATATTGCATGCCATGTCATCAACTGTGTTTGTCTTCACAAGCTTCTAAAGAAGACATCATATGAGCTACTGACTGGTAAGAAGCCAAACGTAAGCTACTTGAGAGTATTTGGTGCTAGATGCTGGATTAAAGATCCGCATCACACTTCAAAATTTGCACCAAAAGCACATGAAGGTTTTATGCTTGGTTACGGAAAGGATTCACACTCCTACGAGTATTCAAACTCTTTCACTATAAAGTGGTTGAAACCGTGGCTGTGCGGTTCGATGAAACTAATGGCTCGCAAAGAGAGCACCTGCCAAATGTGCTAGATGAAGTCTCACCAAGTGAATCCATCAAGCTTATGGGCACTGGATAAATCGTACCTTCAGAGGCATAGGCTGAAGAGGAACTTATCATTTCTACATCAAATCAACCTGAAGACTCTGCTCAGCCTGAAGCCAATGCTGAAGCTGAAGACAATGATGAGCAAGGACAAAATCATGGTCTAGTTCATCCTCGTGTTGCAAATGAAGTACAAATTGAGAAGATAATTGATAGCATCAATGCACCTGGTCCACTCACTCATTCAAGAGCAACTCATCTAGCAAATTTCTGTTGGCACTTTGCATTTGTCTCCATATCTGAACCCAAGAAAGTTGCCGACGCCTTGATGGAACCTAAATGGATTCAAGCTATGCAAGAAGAGCTTCAACAGTTTGAGCTGAACAATGTGTGGGAATTAGTCAATCGTCCTGACCCTCGCAAGCACAATATCATTGGCACCAAATGGATCTATCGCAATAAACAAGATGAGCATGGTCAAGTTGTCAGAAACAAGGCTCGCCTTGTTGCTCAAGGATACACTCAAGTTGAAGGGATTGACTTTGATGAAACATTTGCTCCGGTGGCCAGGCTTGAAGCCATTCGCATTTTGCTAGCCTATGCCAACCATCACAACATCCTCCTGTATCAAATGGATGTGAAGAGTGCCTTTCTCAATGGCAAGATTGAAGAAGAAGTGTATGTTGCACAACCACTTGACTTTGAAGATCCAAACCATCCTGATATGGTATACAAGCTCAACAAGGCACTGTATGGCCTCAAACAAGCCCCTCGTGCTTGGTATGACACACTCAAAGACTTCTTGAAGAGCAAAGGTGCCCCGAGACCGATGTGCCAGGTGTCGTCCAGTTATTCACTGCGTTGCCATGTCATTTGCTTGCGTGTTGCATTTCATCATGTCATCATGTGCATTGCATCATCATGTTTTCAAAACCTGCATCTGTCCGGGTTTCTCCCCATTCCTTCTGTTGTCCTTTCTGAGCCCAATCGCACTTGCACGCGCCCGCGACATGTCCGAAATAATATTTTATAAGTGGCCGAGAAATGTTCTCGGATTGGGTTGAATGTTGGCGTGCGGTCTTATTATAGTGTAGATAGACCGCCTGTCAAATTTCATCGCATTCGGAGTTCGTTTGACGCCCCAACGGATAACTATAGCAGCACTATAGCCGGTCTTTTCGCCGGACGTTTTCGGTCTCCGAAAACAGATGCCGGGCCCTCTCTCTCTCTTCTCCCCCTCGCAGTCTCGCCACAGCCCACCTAGGCCATCCTCCTTCCCCTCTTCGCTTCCGGAGTTGTCCGATGCGACCGCACGGTCCGAAACCCTCTCTGCACAGTGCATCGAACCCCTCACGTGCGCGTCCGAGTTGTCCCGAACCCAACCCGGGCAGTCATCACCGTGATGTCCGGATCATCCCCAAACATCTACAAAACGTCTCTGTTTTTCTTTTTGGGATACCTAGACTATTTTTCCCCGTCCGTCCGATTACCAACGGAGGGACATAACCGCCCTAAACCGATTTCATCTGCTATAAATATAAGGTCCAACCCTAGATCCTAGGGGTCTTGTCCCATCAATCCCACCGCGCCGCCACTCCACCTGTTTTTCCTCGGGATCCCTCCCGGACCAACCCGCATCAAACCCCCGATCCAAAAAAATATCCTCTCGACCTCTCCCCACCAACCGAGGCCTCCCCTCGATCCAACCCTCCTCTGCCTCCCTGCCCGTTCTGGATCGCGCCCGAGCTAACGAGCGTTGCTCTTGTTTCCCTCGATCTCGTGTCTCTCTCCAACACCATCGCTCGATCTGGACTAGGAGGGCCCCGAGCTCCTCGACCACCGCCTCCTCTGCCTCGTTCCCGAAGCCGTTGGTGCCAAGCCCCTCCTATGGCCGCCGCCGCTAGCGTCCTCGACCACCAGGCCATGCCTCTACTCCCTCTCCCTATTCCCTTTTCGCTGAAGCCCCCTCTCCCGTTCCCTCACGATCTCTTTCTGTGTTCAACGTAGCGCCCCCTTGGAGGCTTCCTGAAGGAGCACGGCCGCCACCTCGCTAGATCCGCCGGATACCGCCGGGAATGGAGCCGCCTTACCGGATCTGCGCCTTGCCTTGTCCCTGGTCCGGCCATCATCCTCATCCGGCAGAGGGAGCTGCCGCCCCCCCCGTTCCAGCATAGCCGCTGCCGGCCTCGCCTCTGTGCGAGTGAGACGAGCTTTTCCCTCTTCGACAGAGATCCCGAGCTCTCACGACGACCCCTCTCCATCCTGTCGCTGCCGGAGTACCACCTGCGTCCGCCTCGCCTGTTTGTGCTCCTAGCTTCGAGCAACAGGACGAGACGACGAGCGCCTCGCCCGCTCGCGTTGACCGCGCAAGTCCCACGACCGACCGCACGCACCTGGGCTGCCTCACCTTCGCCTGTGACCGCGTCGAACGAGCACGATGCCCCAGCGCCGCGCCTGGGCTGCCTCCCTTCCAGGCTCTCCAAGGCCCAAGGCCCAGCACCCCCCCTTTCGGCCTACCTCTCTACCGATCTGGGCCAGGCCCACTCGGTGAGAGAACCCCCAGCCCCTCCTGTGCACTGATGGGCCAACCAGATCCGGCCCGTATCCTGTTTTTTTACATAGTACGTTTTCCTATTTTTCCCAGAGAACGTCAGTTTTGCATAAAAGACCCTCTTGTTCATGCATTTAATATCTCACAAACCGTGCATCGGATTAAAATAAGTTATATATGATACTTGCTTAGAATTTTGTGTAGATTAATAATTTGCCACTTTCATCTATGTTTAAAATGCCGTTTGCATATATTTTGCCTATTGCCATGTTAAGATGATTATATTCATAACTTAATAACCGTAACTCGGAATTTAATAAACTTTATATGTAAATGGGGTAGAAAAATGCCTAGTTTAACATGATGGCCTTACTTTACATGTTTAACAACCCAAAAATTGTGTTTAGGGAAGAACAGTACCAAACCTAATATATGCATATGAGGAGTTTCCGGACTTGTTGTTTTGTTGTTCCGGCCTCATTTAAACTTGACTAGATTAGATAGTTTTATTATGCTTCACCCTCTTGCCATGTTAATCAGCATTTAATCTTGTTGGGTACATAAACGAGAGAGAACTAAATAAGTCATGTGGTGTTTTCTTCAATATGCAACTCCGTTGCATATTGAGCTCCACTTAATTTGTAGTGTTGTTTGTTGCACTTTGCCATGCCATGCTTCATTAAACTGGACATGCATCATACTTGGTTGTGCATCATGCCATGTTCATGTGTTGGTTGTTTACTATGTTGTGTGCTTCTTTCCGGTGTTGCTTCTTTGGGTTGGTTCCGATAACGTCGCGTTTGTGAGGACCCGTTCGTCTACATCCGTTTGTCTTCTTCATGGACTCGTTCTTCTTCCTTGCGGGATTTCAGGCAAGATGACCATACCCTCGAAATCACTTCTATCTTTGCTTGCTAGTTGCTCGCTCTTTTGCTATGCCTATGCTGCGATACCTACCACTTGCTTATTATGCCTCCCATCTTGTTAAGCCAAGCCTCTAACCCACCTTGTCCTAGCAAACCGTTGTTTGGCTATGTTACCGCTTTGCTCAGCCCCTCTTATAGCGTTGTTAGTTGCAGGTGAAGATTGAAGTTTGTTCCTTGTTGGAACATGGAGATGTTATTCCTTGTTGGAACATGTTTACTTGTTGGGATATCACAATATCTCTTATTTAATTAATGCATCTATATACTTGGTAAAGGGTGGAAGGCTCGGCCTTTTTCCTAGTGTTTTGTTCCACTCTTGCCGCCCTAGTTTCCGTCATATCGGTGTTATGTTCCCGGATTTTGCATTCCTTACGCGGTTGGGTGATAATGGGAACCCCTTGACAGTTTTCCTTGAATAAAACTCCTCCAGCAATGCCCAACATTGGTTTTACCATTCGCCACCTAGCCTCTTTTTCCCTTGGGTTTCGCGAACTCAAGGGTCATCATTATTTTAACCCCCCGGGCCAGTGCTCCTCTGAGTGTTGGTCCAAACTAGATCCCCTTGCAGCGCCACCTCGGGGAAACTCGAGGTTTGGTTTTAGTTGTACGGACTGCTCATCTGAGTGTGCCCTGAGAACGAGATATGTGCAGCTCCTATCGGGATTTGTCGGCACATTCGGGCGGTGTTGCTGGTTTAGTTTTACCTTGTCGAAATGTCTTGTAACCGGGATTCCGAGTCTGATCGGGTCTTCCCGCTAGAAGGAATATCCTTCGTTGACCATGAGAGCTTGTGATGGGCTAAGTAGGGACACCCCTGCAGGGATTTGAACTTTCGAAAGCCGTGCCCGCGGTTATGGGCAGATGGGAATTTGTTAACGTCCGGTTGTAGAAAACTTGAAGTTGATCTTAATTAAAATACATCAACCGCGTGTGTAGACGTGATGGTCTCTTCTCGGCGGAGTCCGGGAAGTGAACACGGTGTTGGAGTTATGTTTGGCATAGGTTGTTCTAGGATCACTTCTTGATCATAGTTTTCTCGATCGTGCTTTGCCTTCTCTTCTCGCTCTCATTTGCGTATGTTTAGCCACCATATATGCTAGTCGCTTGCTGTAGCTCCACCTCATACCTTTACCTTACCCATAAGCTTAAATAGTCTTGATCGCGAGGGTGTGAGATTACTGAGTCCTCGTGACTCACGATACTTCCAAAACCAGTTTGCAGGTGTCGATGAATCCGTGCAGGTGACGCAACCAAGCTCAGGAGGAGCTCGATGAAGATCTTGTCCTTTGTGTTGTTTCGTTCTAGTTGATCAGTAGTGGAGCCCAGTTGGGGTCGATCGGGGATCTGTGTAGCATTTGGGGTAGTCTTCTTTTATTTTGGTTCCATAGTCGGACCTTGATTGTATCTGGATGATGTAATGCTTTATTCATGTATTGTGTGAAGTGGCGATTGTAAGCCAACTATGTATCTTTTTCCCTTATGTATTACATGGGTTGTGTGAAGATTACCTCACTTGCGACATTGCTTTCAATGTGGTTATGCCTCTAAGTCGTGCTTTGACACGTAGGAGATATAGCCGCATCGAGGGCGTTACAAGTTGGTATCAGATCCTTCCCCGACCTTAGGAGCCCCCACTGCTTGATCGAATTAGCTGACGAGTTGAGTCTAGAAAAATGTTTTGAGTCATTTAGGAATTATATATCAGAGAGTTTAGGAATTCTTTTTACTCCCCAGTCCCTTCATCGCTCTGGTAAGGCATCCTGACGTAGAGTTTTGTCTCTTCTCTTCTCAAAATTTCACTAAATTTTTTTTAGGATCACGCGGGTATCTTGGAATCATTTCGATGGATTTGTGACGAGAACATTGTTCTTGGTGCCTCCTGTCATTTAGGGGTTGTGGCAGTCTCCCGGGGAGTTGAGCTCCGAGGTGTTGTCGTCACAATTTTATCATTGCAGTTCTGGAATACCTGAGCTTAGTTCGTCGACATCGAAAATCTCTTTTATGCAGTTGTTGGTGAGATAACCTCGACGCCACCCAGTACTGGGGCAGGAGTTCGGGAGTATTACCATAACTCGTATAACGGATGCTTTTCGAAGGTTGAGGTAGACGATTTCCGAAGGTTTCTTGGTTATGTGTTGAAGGATGGATACAGCTGGATGTAGGATTTGCTAGTTTGGGTGATATATTATGCTTCCCCTGTATCCCCAACACCTGATTGCATAACCGGAAAGTTCTGGGAGTTTATAAGTGGGAATTCAAGTAGCTCTTAGGATATCTTTCTGATAGATGTATGATATGAAATTGGGGTTCAACGTCTAGTGGTCCGCCTATCCACGGTTGGTTTTATAGTGGTCTCGTTGTGTCTTAAAGAGTCCCTGGCTATGCCTACTCGGGGACGCTTCGTATGTCATGTGCACTGCTTTGTACATGATGGTGCTGTACGATCGAGTCCGTGTAGGCCCCACCACGAAAACTTCGGACGAAATCTCTATCATATGTTTGTTCCGGCTTATTCTGTAAGCCAATCCTTTGTTTTTGTTTTGAGTGTGATATTCGAGTTGCTTCGAAGGCAAATGTTGATTCCATACCTTCCCCAGATGGTGTTCTCATACTCCTATGCGAATACTAATCCTCCTTGATAATCGAGATTGTTATGCCAATCTTGTTCAACCGGTGTGCTTCTCTTCAAGTGGATCCGATCATTTCAACATCCGCAAGATCAATTCTAAGTTTTCTCAACGGTGTTCATTTCTTCCATTCCAAATTGTCTTTGTTTTTCCCACCCTCCCTCCCCTTGTTTTCTTCAAGGAATCAGATATCGTAATCAAATATCCATTTTATTAATGTGAATTTTTTCTCCATTCCTTTCTTTCAGTGTTCTTATCCGGTGTTTCTCATGAAGATTCTAACGGAGCCTCAAGTTCATCTTTCTTCATTCTTTTCATCTCCGATGGTTTCAAGTCAAGCTTTGTGGATCATATCCTTTTTCCTCGTTTCAAATACCTTTTTTTTACCGGTGCACCTCTTTATCATTCACCTCTCGCTATTCATTTGTTCTGGAGTGCTAAAGATATCTCATTCAAGTCATTTATTTCAACCGGCGCAATCTATCTTCTAAATCGTTCAACGGTGTTTCTTTTGAGTGGGGCCTAACCCATAGGTCTTTTCCTAGGATCTTACCCGACTCTTCTTATTTTCCCGGAGCTATCCTAAATTATTTTCCAAGTTTGACGTAAGAATGAGTTATCATTAGTCAAATGCTTTTCTCCAAGATCTGCCAAATTCTTTTCATCGTTGGATCAACCTCTTCGTTTTCATTCTTCCGGAGTGTCTAAATAATTCTTGGTGGTGTTTCTCATCGTCATTCTCAGAATTTGAAGACCGAAGAAGAGTTTTACCTCCATATCTTATCCGTTCTCTCAGAGATTCGTGGTTCTAGTTCAAAGCCATCCTCTCATAATTGTTTTCGATCATCTAATTCTTTTCACCCATCAGGAGCTATTCAAGAGTCTTTTCAGTTTGATTCTCCGGAGGCCATCATTTTGGGATTACTCATATTCAGCTTTCATCTCTCGTTCTCCAAATCTAACCGGGGCATCATTCAAATATTCTCTAACCAGTTCATGATCTCTTTGTTCTCTTATATCTAAACTCTCTCATATATCTTCGCTCATTTGCTAATTCTTACCGGTGATTCACCCCTACTTTGTTCATTTTAAATTCTTACGGTGGTTCTTTCAAGATTTCTCTTCCTTGTTTATCATATCAATTCATTTGTTCTTTCCAATCCTACCGATGGTTCGTCGAAGACCTTCCCAAGTTTATGTTATATCTCTCTTAATCTTTTCTATGAGAATAAGTAATATGTCAAATCCATTGATTGTCATCAATTTAATTGGTGAAGGATAAGCATAATGTAATTCTTATTCTTGTTTCATCCAAGTGATTAATTCCTTATTCCGGAGGTCCATCAAATTCCTGAATTCAATTGTTTCATCTTCTCTTTTTCTCGGAGTTCCAAGTTCTCTCAATTATTTCACCATGGAGATTCATCTAAATCGGTACAAGGATTCACCTTGTGTTTTCAACTTCTCTTTCCTTCCGTTTGATCATTCTTTTGCTTAACGGAATTCTTCATGAAGGTTCTGCATGATGGTTCATCAAGGATTTAATTCCTTCTCGAAGTGTTCATCAAGATTCTTTTCAGAGGAACTCAAGTTTTTTTCTTCATCTTGCTATCCGGAGTGCAATTCTTTCTTCCGTATCATTGGAGGTGGTATTATGTCATTCTTGATAATTTGAGTTCATGTTTCATGATTCACACGTTGTTAAGAATGAGGTATTTTAAATCCATCAACCTCTTCGTTGGAGTTATCTTGGGTTATATTTCACCTAAAGCTTTCCCTAAGGATTTGTTATTATTTATGGTGACTATAAATGATCCAAGTTCTTCATTTATCCTCTCGGTGAAATAAGTTTCTCGTCTCCTTATTCATATCAATCCAATTCTTTTTCCCGTGAGTGGCAGGTTTTCATCTCTTAATTTGAGATGTACTCCACAAGACCAGATCAAGCTTATCCTTTCGTTGTTGGTTTTCCAACAACTCCGCTCGACCCGTCTCCTAAGGATGCCTTCTCAAGCTCTTTTGTGGCATAAGATGGCATTTTCTTCTCCATTCTTTTATTTCAATTATCTATCTTCTATTATTTCTTCCGGAGGCATTGTGATGTTGCTTTCTTCAACCCTTCTTCTTGTTCTTGTCAGGACCTTGTTCTTTTCATGCTTATTCATTTAACCGGAGTGTCGTGTTTTCATTCGAGCTCTCTCATCTTATCAAGTTTTACCTCCCTTCTCAACCGGAGTGCTGTCTGAAATCTTTCTTACCCCTTGTGCCATTCTTTCAATAGTTCCGGAGGTAATGTGTTGTTGATTTCATCAAGTATCACCCAATCTTCCCAACATCATGTTCGATTCCTTCCATTTATAGTCGGAGTGCTGTCCAAATTTACATCAGTCTTATTCCTTCTCTATCTTGTTTTAACCGGAGCGTTATCGTAATCGATCCTTGTCGTTCTTTGTACATCTCGTTTCTACCGGAGTGCTTGCATATACTTCTTGTCCATTGTAACCCTTTTCTTATGTCTTTCAACCTCAAGGTTTTTCGCAATGTTCCTTGTTCCTCTTTTCTAACAGAGTGTTTCCAACTTTGTTCATCTCTGTTGTATTCTTTCTTTCAAGTTGTTCAACCTTTCAAGGTGATTTGGTTTCACTCGTTTGTCAAAGAAGCAACTTAGTTTTACCTCTTCTCTTCCTTTCTCCATTTCCTCTGGTGCCATTCTAGATCTCGGGACGAGATCCTCTCGTAGTGGTGGAGTGTTGTAATGCCCCGAGACCGATGTGCCAGGTGTCGTCCAGTTATTCCCTGCGTTGCCATGTCATTTGCTTGCGTGTTGCATTTCATCATGTCATCATGTGCATTGCATCATCATGTTTTCAAAACCTGCAACCATCCGGGTATCTCCCCATTCCTTCTGTTGTCCTTTCTGAGCCCAACCACACTTGCACGCGCCCGCGGCATGTCCGAAATAATATTTTATAAGTGGCCGAGAAATGTTCTCGGATTGGGTTGAAAGTTGGCGTGCGGTCTTATTATAGTGTAGATAGACCGCCTGTCAAATTTCATAGCATTCGGAGTTCGTTTGACACCCCAACGGATAACTATAGCGGCAGTATAGCCGGTCTTTTCGTCGGACATTTTCGGTCTCCGGAAACAGATGCCGGGCCCTCTCTCTCTCTTCTCCCCCTTGTAGTCTCGCCACAGCCCACCTAGGCCATCCTCCTTCCCCTCTTCGCTTCTGGAGTTGTCTGATGCGACCGCACGGTCCGAAACCCTCTCTGCACAGTGCATCGAACTCCTCACGTGCGCGTCCGAGTTGTCCCGAACCCAACCCGGGCAGTCATCACCATGGTTTCCGGATCATCCCCAAACATCTACAAAACGTCTCCGTTTTTCTTTTTGGGATACCTAGCCTATTTTTTTTCCCGTCCGTCCGATTACGATCGGAGGGACATAACCGCCCTAAACCGATTTCATCTGCTATAAATATAAGGTCCAACCCTAGATCCTAGGGGTCTTGTCCCATCAATCCCACCGCGCCGCCACTCCACCTGTTTTTCCTCGGGATCCCTCCTGGACCAACCCGCATCAAACCCCCGATCCCAAAAAATATCCTCTCGACCTCTCCCCACCAACCGAGGCCTCCCCTCGATCCAACCCTCCTCTGCCTCCCTGCCCGTTCTGGATCGCGCCCGAGCTAACGAGCGTTGCTCTTGTTTCCCTCGATCTCGTGTCTCTCTCCAACACCATCGCTCGATCTGGACTAGGAGGGCCCCGAGCTCCTCGACCACCGCCTCCTCTACCTCGTTCCCGAAGCCGTTGGCGCCAAGCTCCTCCTATGGCCGCCGCCGCTAGCGTCCTCGACCACCAGGCCGTGCCTCTACTCCCTCTCCCTGTTCCCTTTTCGCTGAAGCCCCCTCTCCCGTTCCCTCACGATCTCTCTCTGTGTTCAACGCAGCGCTCCCTTGGAGGCTTCCTGAAGGAGCATGGCCGCCACCTCGCTAGATCCGCCGGATGCCGCCGGGAATGGAGCCGCCTTACCGGATCTGTGCCTTGCCTTGTCCCTGGTCCGGCCATCGTCCTCATCCGGCAGAGGGCGCTGCCGCCCCTCCCGTTCCAGCATAGCCGCTGCCGGCCTCGCCTCTATGCGAGTGAGACGAGCTTTTCCCTCTTCGACAGAGATCCCGAGCTCTCACGACGACCCCTCTCCATCCTGTCGCTGCCGGAGTACCACCTGCGTCCGCCTCGCCTGTTTGTGCTCCTAGCTTCGAGCAACAGGACGAGACGACGAGCGCCTCGCCCGCTCGCGTTGACCGCGCAAGTCCCATGACCGATCGCACGCACCTGGGCTGCCTCACCTTCTCCTGTGACTGCGTCGAACGAGCACGACGCCCCAGCGCCTCGCCTGGGCTGCCTCCCTTCCAGGCTCTCCAAGGCCCAAGGCCCAGCACCCCCCCTTTCGGCCTACCTCTCTACCGATCTGGGCCAGACCCACTGGGTGAGAGAACCCCCAGCCCCTCCTGTGCACTGATGGTCCAACCAGATCCGGCCCGTATCCTGTTTTTTTACATAGTACGTTTTTCCTATTTTTCCCAGAGAACGTCAGTTTTGCATAAAAGACCCTCTTGTTCATGCATTTAATATCCCACAAAACGTGCATCGGATTAAAATAAGTTATATATGAAACTTGCTTAGAATTTTGTGTAGATTAATAATTTGCCACTTTCATCTATATTTAAAATGTTTAAAATGCTGTTTGCATATATTTTGCCTATTGCCATGTTAAGATGATTATATTCATAACTTAATAACCGTAACTCGGAATTTAATAAACTTTATATGTAAATGGGGTAAAAAATGCCTAGTTTAACATGATGGCCTTACTTTGCATGTTTAACAACCCTAAAATTGTGTTTAGGGCAGAACAGTACCAAACCTAATATATGCATATGAGGAGTTTACGGACTTGTTGTTTTGTTGTTCCGGCCTCATTTAAACTTGACTAGATTAGATAGTTTTATTATGCTTCACCCTCTTGCCATGTTAATCAACATTTAATCTTGTTGGGTACATAAACGAGAGAGAACTAAATAAGTCATGTGGTGTTTTCTTCAATATGCAACTCCGTTGCATATTGAGCTCCACTTAATTTGTAGTGTTGTTTGTTGCACTTTGCCATGCCATGCCATGCTTCATTAAACCGGACATGCATCATACTTGGTTGTGCATCATGCCATGTTCATGTGTTGGTTGTTTACTATGTTGTGTGCTTCTTTCCGGTGTTGCTTCTTTGGGTTGGTTCCGATAACGTCGTGTTTGTGAGGACCCGTTCGTCTACGTCCGTTTGTCTTCTTCATGGACTCGTTCTTCTTCCTTGCGGGATTTCAGGCAAGATGACCATACCCTCGAAATCACTTCTATCTTTGCCTGCTAGTTGCTCGCTCTTTTGCTATGCCTATGCTGCGATACCTACCACTTGCTTATTATGCCTCCCATCTTGTTAAGCCAAGCCTCTAACCCACCTTGTCCTAGAAAACCGTTGTTTGGCTATGTTACCGCTTTGCTCAGCCCCTCTTATAGCGTTATTAGTTGCAGGTGAAGATTGAAGTTTGTTCCTTGTTGGAACATGGAGATGTTGTTCCTTGTTGGAACATGTTTACTTGTTGGGATATCACAATATGTCTTATTTAATTAATGCATCTATATACTTGGTAAAGGGTGGAAGGCTCGGCCTTTTGCCTAGTGTTTTGTTCCACTCTTGCCGCCCTAGTTTCCGTCATATCGGTGTTATGTTCCCGGATTTTGCGTTCCTTATGCGGTTGGGTGATAATGGGAACCCCTTGACAGTTCGCCTTGAATAAAACTCCTCCAGCAATGCCCAATATTGGTTTTACCATTCGCCACCTAGCCTCTTTTTCCCTTGGGTTTCACTGACTCAAGGGTCATCATTATTTTAACCCCCCCGCGCCAGTGCTCCTCTGAGTGTTGGTCCAAACTAGAGCCCCTTGCAGTGCCACCTCGGGGAAACTCGAGGTTTGGTTTTAGTTGTACGGACTGCTCATCTGAGTGTGCCCTGAGAATGAGATATGTGCAGCTCCTATCGGGATTTGTCGGCACATTCGGGCGGTGTTGCTGGTTTAGTTTTACCTTGTCGAAATGTCTTGTAACCGGGATTCCGAGTCTGATCGGGTCTTCCCGCTAGAAGGAATATCCTTCGTTGACCGTGAGAGCTTGTGATGGGCTAAGTAGGGACACCCCTGCAGGGATTTGAACTTTCAAAAGCCGTGCCCGTGGTTATGGGCAGATGGGAATTTGTTAATGTCCGGTTGTAGAAAACCTGAAGTTGATCTTAATTAAAATACATCAACCGCGTGTGTAGCCGTGATGGTCTCTTCTCGGCGGAGTCCGGGAAGTGAACACGGTGTTGGAGTTATGTTTGGCGTAGGTTGTTCTAGGATCACTTCTTGATCATAGTTTTCTCGATCGTGCTTTGCCTTCTCTTCTTGCTCTCATTTGCGTATGTTTAGCCACCATATATGCTAGTCGCTTGCTGCAGCTCCACCTCATACCTTTACCTTACCCATAAGCTTAAATAGTCTTGATCACAAGGGTGTGAGATTGCTGAGTCCCTGTGACTCACAGATACTTCCAAAACCAGTTTGCAGGTGCCGATGAATCCGTGCAGGTGACGCAACCAAGCTTAGGAGGAGCTCGATGAAGATCTTGTCCTTTGTGTTGTTTCGTTCTAGTTGATCAGTAGTGGAGCCCAGTTGGGGTCGATCGGGGATCTGTGTAGCATTTGGGGTAGTCTTCTTTTATTTTGGTTCCATAGTCGGACCTTGATTGTATCTGGATGATGTAATGATTTATTCATGTATTGTGTGAAGTGACGATTGTAAGCCAACTATGTATCTTTTTCCCTTATGTATTACATGGGTTGTGTGAAGATTACCTCACTTGCGACATTGCTTTCAATGCGGTTATGCCTCTAAGTCATGCTTCGACACGTAGGAGATATAGCCACATCAAGGGCGTTACAAGTTGGTATCAGAGCCTTCCCCGACCTTAGGAGCCCCCACTGCTTGATCGAATTAGCTAACGAGTTGAGTCTAGAAAAATGTTTTGAGTCATTTAGGAATTATATATCGGAGAGTTTAGGAATTCTTTTTACTCCCTGTCCCTTCATCGCTCTGGTAAGGCATCCTGACGTAGAGTTTTGTCTCTTCTCTTCTCAAATTTCAGTAATTTTTTTTAGGATCACGCGGGTATCTTGGAATCGTTCCGATGGATTTGTGACGAGAACATTGTTCTTGGTACCTCCCGAGGTTGTTTCCTCATCTGAAGATGAATCTGACTGTAGTTCTGAGGATCATGAAGACATTGGAAAGGAACTTGCCATGCTAGTGAAGAAGTTCCAGAGGTTCACCAAGAAGAAAGGCTCCAGACAGTCTTCAAGATCCAGCTCAAGAAATGACGAAGCTTCCTCCGGTGACTACAAAAAGAGAACGTGCCACAAGTGCAAAAAACCTGGTCACTACATCTCTGAATGTCCTCAATGGGACAATGAGAACAACAACAAGAAGAAGAGCAAGGAATATGATTCTGACGACAAGAAGAAGAAATCCTCAAAGTCTTCTTCCAAGTCTTCGTTGAAGTCTTCATCACACAAGAAGAGCTCATCCAGCAAGGCTCGTGCGTTTGTTGGCAAGGAGATGGATTCAGAGGAGGAGTCTACATCTGAGGAGGTGGAGATGGAGTCTGAAAAGGAATCTGATTCAGGCGTGGCAATCCTGGCTCTAGCTTCAGCATACGTCGCCAAGTCCATCTTCAACACTGAAGACAATGGCCTCGTCACCAACGCTGATGCTAATGATGAGGATGACTCTGCACCCACCTACTGCTTCATGGCACGTGGTGCCAAGGTAAACTCACGCGATTATTACTTTCAAACATCAGGTGTAGATGACTCTGAATGTGAATCTAAACCTAGCTACAAAACACTTGCTAAAATTGCAACACAGCAACAGACTGCTATTGAACATATTCAAAAATTGCTAGACAAAAGCGATGACCTGTTGGACGCAAAAATGACCAGATCTCAGTCCTTAATTGAAGACATTAAAAATCTTCGTGTTAAGTACAAGGAACTTGAAATTCGTCATGAAACGCTGTCAACAACTCATGAAAAGCTTTCCTATGATTATCTTCAAAGGAAGCAGGAACTTGAGAAATTGAGAGCGGCTCATGAAGGTCTTCAAAAAGAGAGTGAGTCCTTCCATGCTCAACAGATTAGTTTCGCTCAGGAAGGAATTGAACCACCGTGTCTAAAATTCCTTGAGCGTGATAACGCTACTTCTGTTGCTAAATGTTCTAATGCTACTACTGTTGCAATATCTTCAACTGCTGATGTGGTAACTAACCCCTCTCCTGAGGATACCACTACTATTGCTGATGAGAATGCCAGGTTGAAGACATTG